>NC_089875.1:79389779-79757279 GCF_040182565.1 Anser cygnoides
TATCACTAAGCTCTAAATCTAAACATCTTTTAAAGACATCCAGGGATGGTGACTCAACCACTTCCCTGGGCAGCCTATTCCAATGCCTAACAGTCCTTTCAGTAAAGTTCTTCCTAATATCCAATCTAAACCTCCCCTGGCACAACTTTAGCCCATTCCCCCTCGTCCTGTCACCAGGCATGTGGGAGAATAGACCAACCCCCACCTCCCTACAGCCTCCTTTAAGGTACCTGTAGAGTGCAAAAAGGTCACCCAAGCCTCCTCTTTTCTAGACTGAACAATCCCAGCTCCCCCAGCTGCTCCTTGTAAGACTTGTTCTCCAGACCCCAATGACATTAACCTCTCTCTTCCTCACAGACACCTTGAGTGTTTGTTGAGTATAACTTCTTGGGAGTTAACTTGTAGCCTTTTGGCTACTTCGCATTTGCTTCTTATTCTGAAGGGTGCACTTTAAAATGGGCATTTACTGGGGTGCCAGCTTAAGGAGTGGATGTTGAGAGAACTGAGAGTCACAGATCATTCCTCACTGGCCACTGGCCATGGCAGGTGACACATGGTCAGTGGTGGAAGCTTATCATGAAGACCTGCAGCCATGGCACCCCGATGCTTGAGGAAAGAGAGTTGGGGCAGATGCAAGAAGCAGGAGGACTCTGACACTGGCACACCGGTTCTGCACACACTCCAGCCATGAATGGAGCACAGGGAAAATAAATAACAGTATTTCCATCTGTTGCAATAGAAAAACTTACACCAAGGTAAATTAAGCAATCTGCTCAATATAACAGGGCTTGCTGATAGAAATCTAGATGCTCCTACTCCAAACCTTCACCTGGGATGCCATAAAACCCATTTCAGTTTTCGGGCTTCAAGTTTCAGCCAAAGTGAAACAGAATATTGAGCAAAAACATGCAGACATTTCAGTCAGTGGGAATGGTATTTTCACAGACGCAGAGTGTGCTCAAAACCTGTGATTCAGCAGCAGTGACAATTATTGGTATTTAACCTTGAAAACAAGAGAAAGCCTACTTCAGAACCCCCTTTAATCCACAAGTGCTACCTCTGTACTTTGACATATCTGAACACTAATTTTAAAGGTGTAAACGATTTAATAGATTATAGGTATAAACACTGTAATATCATACTTACCAGTAAAATTTTTAGACACTATAAAAGCAGCTGGTGCCCGCCACACAAAGGCGGTTGTATAACAGAGGCAGAGAAGCTTAATCCTGTCTGTGAGGTCTTTAAAGTTTCCACTAGGATGAAGGGTGCTATAAAAATATTTTTAAGCCTGTAACTAGCAAAAATGACTTCATTATGATCTCATGTGCTGCCAGAACACCAATTAAATTGACTTGATAATGTTATGATTAGGCTGTACTTTTCATCAGTTACAAAGCTCTTGATTGAAGAAGAGATTTGCAACATTGAAAGAAATGACCTTGTGATATGGATTTTTATCAATGACTTTTTACCTTGCTAGCTTCCAATTACATGACAAATAAATAATAGTACTTGCAGTTTCTATTATACTTCTGAGGATCCCAAAGTACTCTACTGATTAATTAGCTTCACAAGAACTGTGAGAGTTAGATACATGTTATCCTGTTCTTATTAACAATTCAGAATTCAAATGTGATATCTTTCCCCCATTCAAATAAATGGCAAAAATCCTCTTGACTTTAGTGGTGGTAGGATTTCACTCAGAGAGTTTAAGCAGTTTGACCAAGGTCACAAAATCTGTCTGCAACAGAGCTGGGACAGCTCTCCTTTCTTACTGCCATCGCAGTTAAATACAGAAAGTGAGGCAATATTTACCTAAGGTTTGAATTACCCTTGATCGTGTACTTCCATTGTCAAAAAGTCACCTTTAAAAGTCATAACACTTTAAAATAGAAAACATAAAAATATAAAATTCACATAATGCATAAACAGGGGGAAAAAAGTGGTTGGTATAGGAAAAAGAGAGAGAAGGAGAGAGAGAGAGAACATTCCACAAAGCATCCTTTTCAGTCTATAACATAAAATGTTTTGAGAACACTTGTTTTTCAGTATTTGTATGAACACATGCATTGAGTAAATGTGTACTTGTATAAGATATGTTCTGATACAACTGTCTTAACAAGAATAAAATATGACACCATCTCAACACAAATTCATAGAATAAAATCAATGTACATACAGTACAGCAGTCTATTCAAATTTTCTCAGCCTATGCTAATGCAAATTTAAAATCAGTTAAGAAATTACATCATAATAAAGAATAATTTAGAAAAAAAAATGTGTTCCTTGATGTTCTAAAATGTATACTTCATTGTTACTGTTCTTTCTCAGTGCTAATTGCTGCTTAGGATGCAGGGCAGCAGGCATTCTCTGCACTGCATTCCAGACTCCTTTGAAGAGTTACAGAAAAGAAGGACAGAAAGACAATTTGTTATTCACTTTTCAGTTATGGAACAGAGTCAAGAAAATAAAAAGATCTTTTTGGAGCCAGTTCAAAAAATGTGGCAGCTAGAGCAGTGACAGCTGAGCTGCATTGCCTGTTGTCCACCAGGCAGCCTGGTTCCCATTGGAGGAGAAATGGAATATGGGCTACATTTTTATTTTTGGAAGGTATATGTAACCTTACTCCAACTAAACCTTTGCAAAAAGAAAAAGCGTGAAGAAATCCCTCCATTTCAGGGATTACAGCCAAACTCAACGTCTTTCCCTGAGTTTAAGCTAGAAGAGTTAACCTTAACTCTTAACTCATTACCTGTCTTATCTTTCTTAAGAAGATATTCCAAGGATATTGCAGTGGAGGAGGAAGGCAAGATTATTTCGTCATCAACTGTGAAATGGGGACAGAGTGGTGGACTGCAGTTCTTTCTCTGCTTTTCCTCAAGTAGTGTTAGTGGAAGCAGAGGAGACCCTGGAAGGGGAAAACACAACCAGTGCAACAGGGACATCTCTACAGACAATGGGAAGGTGACACCTACAGATATTTAGACACTTACAGAAGGAGAAGCAACACTTCTTGCAAGAGAAAGCAAAGAGAGAACTGGGAGGGCCTTCGGTGCTGAATAAACAACAACCACTGTCAGAAAAATGCTAAAACCTCTACAATTAAATGCAATGAATTATCTAGTGCCAACCTGAGCTGATTAGTCTACGTGGCATGGCACAATAACAATTAAGCAGGCAGGCTTGCCCAGCTGTGACCTGCATTGGCATCCCCAGGTTTCTAATTCCATGACAATTTCACTGTCTAACCATCTTTATCCTTGCAATGCCAATGTTATTATAAAGGAAAAAAAAAGAAAAAAAAAAGTTGCATTATAAGTTTTACATATATTCTATATATAAAATAAATAAAATAAGTTACGTTATAAACTTACCTGTTATAAAACCATTTAATTTCATTTGACCAGATGCATTTAGTGCAGTAACACAGAGAGGGAAAGAAGTTTACAATCAACATTTAATCTGGTTACTGTCTCAATAACAGCAAAATTGCAGCAGGTTTTCATGGTAATCAGAAAGCCTCTAGGCAATGCCAACCTTGTGTCTTAAATTACCACTTAGAGACAAAGCATAAGCCATTTTACAGTTGTACAGTGGTAGCATTACTGGTTTTCACCTTTAAATGCCAAATTTCACATAAACTACGGTGTAATATATAAACTTCTTTCAAGCTTCCTTTTGCAGACACCTCAGAAGTCACGTACTGATCTCCATAGATCTTAGGTAGAAAATCACCACACTTCACCCTCCAGGAATTACTGTCAGGCAAAGGGAGTTCTCCATAGTGCAGCATTCCACAAGTCCATATGCACTGTATTTCAGGGGGTTCTGACATGTATCCAGAATAAAACAAGCAAAGTAAGCTGAGTATGCTGCAAAAGACTACCTGTACCCACAGGTAGGCATAATGTTGATAGTGGGAGTTGATTATATTCTGGTTTATAGAAAACAAAAAGAAAACAAATTTTTGTTCTTGTTTTGGAAGACATTGTATTGACAGCTCACAATTCAGTTCTGAAGCTGTGGAGATACCATAGACACAAAAAATATCAAAATAAACCAGCAGAATTTTCAAAAATTTTATTTAAGTTCACAGAACCTGGAAAAATTCTGATGATATGCCTGTAGGAAGGCATGTTACTGACTCCTGGGGTATTTACAGTAAGATTTATTGCCTTCTTCCAAAGACTCTTAGCAAGAAACTGTGTCCAACTGAGTTTGAGAAAACAGATAAAAGATTTGACCTCCAGTCTCTAATAACAACAGTGGACACTGAACTAGATTATCTGGCCAGCAAGGTGAATTATCTTGACCACTAAGTGGATGTGATTAAAATCAGGGATGGGCAGAGTTTCTAGTAGACAATAAGAGAGCAACATAGATCACTCCATTTCACATCTTCCATTATAGCATGATTTGCTTTTGGAATAATATGTTCTGTCCAAAGATGGACACAAATAAATCATAATACCTATTTGTCCACTAAGTCTGCAGCTGATGAAGTAAAAACACTTGCTGAATTTCCTTTGTGTCATAGATACTGAACATTATTGTCATGGATATCTTTATCACTGAGTTGTCTTCTCTGTCTCATGGACATTCATCATGCCTCAGATATAAGGTACTGGAGACGTTGTTTATATGAATATTACAAATTTATTTCTAACCTCTCTGTTTTTCTTTGTGCATGATTAAATTAAAAACAAAAACACCAACTTGATTTTTTGGAGGGGGCAAGGAAAGCTTCTGTGCTAGAAAACACAGATGGTACTGAAAGAGAAACAAGTAATTCACACATGGCATACATGTCAAACATTTTTTTCTAGATATTTCTGCATTAGATTTTCTGTCTCTTCTCCCTTCACCTATATTCTTCTCTTTTATTGAATGCAAACTCAAAGAAGCTTAAATCAAATATATGAAGTCACTAAGTTCAAGTAGATTTGAAATTAGGTGAGGAAAGTTCACTCAAACTCACAGACTATATTTCTGTCTTCAGCAATTTTGAAAACAAACATAATCTGTATCCATAGGGGAAGAGACTGAGGCAGCCTCTGATAGCAGGAAAGTCGATCTAAGTCTTTTCAAATGCAATGGAGTTTAATAAACTTATCTTAGAATGTCCTTTGACTTCCTATTGGCTGCTAGATGGAGTTGGCTGCTAGATGAAGCCTTACAAATTGTTTTTTCAGATATTTTTGATATTGAGATTCTTGTGGTCATTATTTCATTACTATTCAAGCCTTGCTGTCAAGATTACAGTTTATAAAAACTCTGACAGTTTATAAGAAATTATGTTTCTGTGCCATTTATTGTCTGTTAATGCTTACAGACTACCACTCCTTCTAACGATCAATACTCCAGTGTGTATTTTATGAATCTTTCTGAAAAAAATGATTTTATTTTCTTATTTGACCAAAATACTCTGCTAATATGTTGTTTACTTCTAATTGGAACTTGGAACATCGTCTGCCTCTTTAAAGCTTCCAAAAATATGCTAAAAAGAGGTTGAAATAAGGATTGTGTGAAGGGTAGTTTTCATTTGAATGAATATATTCAACTTGTGTCATGATGCTTGACATTAACGTAGCATCATGAAGAGCAATAAAATAGGTTGAGGCAGACAAGAATTTTATACTGAAATACATACACACAAATTATAAAGCTTGACAGTTCATACAAATCCAAAGAAAATTCTAACTATTAAGATATATAAGGTGAGGCTTCATAATCCATCAAAATGCTGAAAAGTATTTTGTCTAACTCATATTCAGATACTGAGTAACTTGAAGCTGAATCATTGTATATTATAAAGAACAGTAATGAAAACCTCCTAATTTAGTCTTCCTAGAAAAACAATCAGTGACAGTTTTATTTCCAAATTTTGAATATACATGGTGGAACTTTTGCATCATTAGTGAAGATCCAGTCCTCCAGGTGAGGAGAACATTATTTGCCCAGTTGTGGCATGGCTGGAGGAAGAACAAATTTTAAAAAGGCCAGGAAAAGAGAAGTGTATGAACTAAAATAGGAAGTAAAGGGAATGTGTGAATGAAGATTTCATTTTCATATACCTATGTGTAAGTACAGTCTTACTCAACTCCTAGCTCTGGGATTTCAGGTACAAAAATCACCTATCAAGGGTAATGGAATGTAAGTTTATTTTAGCTTTACAAATCTCTACTGGCAAAGAGACAGAACTTAAGTAGTTCACAATGTGAATTTTGCAGCCTAAACCAAGCATATACAGTATTATTTCATAAAATCAATATAGAAATGTCCTCTGCAAAATTCCTACTTGCTCTGCCTACCCCTACACAAGAATGTGTGAAACAACCTGCAGCTGATTCATGCTGTTCCTGCAAGGGGGAATATTTTTACATCCAAATCTTTTCCCTTGCTCTTTATTTGTTGTCAGTATAAGCAGCAGAGAGAGTTCCTTCTGTTTCATCAAATGGTACATTAACAACGAGTTTTTATGAAATACTAATGACTTTACCCCACTTGCCTGCAGCCTCACCTCATTTCAGGCCTAGAGGCAATAACAGAAGCACAAAAGTCTTTGGTGTCGTCATGGTCACCCTCACCAGAGGTACACTGGCTGTAATGACCAGAATCATCAGGCTGCATTATACTGACAGGAGGAGGAACAAAGAGAGAAATCCTGATGGTCAAAAGTTTTGTGAAGACAACTCCTGAGTTCTTGAACTTGTTTTATTGGATTTTATTTACCATAGAAAACAGAAATAATGCTAACCTTTAATCATAACGTGAATCTAGCAACTCTCATTCTTTCCAGCATGGTAAAAAAGTTAAAATTAAATATTAAAAACAATGCAAATACATTTACTTGAATTTTAACATTCTCTTTTCATTACGTATGTATTTATATAAAACCTAACAATTCATCACAGTAGCCGTGCCGTTTACAAAGAAACATTTTTCCATCAAAAGGATCCATAAGGGCAGAGATCCATAAGTGCATGTTGTGACTTAAAATAGGACACACCTCTTATTTAGCTATATAGCACCATAAATATATTGTGGAACAAAAAGAAAGGCCTTCTCACAAGTAGTAACCATCTTCCCCTCATGCTAATCCACTACTTTGTAGTCTTATGCAGCCTGTGGAGTATTAAAAAATTATTGTAAAAGCAGAAGTGATAGTTTCAGATTATTTTTTTTTGTAGTTTTGCAAAATAAATTTCCACTGAAGTTACCTCATAAAGCTAAATCAAAGCTGATGTTTTTAGCAAACTACAGTCATAATAAAGATGATAATTGGTTTATCCTATTCCATATGTTTTTACCTCTTTGTTTTTGTTTTGCTTTGACTTTCAGTTTTGATGGTTTTATTGAAGTAGCATGAAAATACATAAGTAAGAATTTACCGTGAAAATATCATAATACAACATGTATCAGGTATCGTACTGAAAACTAAGCACACATATTGGTAAAATACATTTTATTTTTTAGAGTATGCAGGTTGCAGAGGAAGGTAATGGAAGGAAGTAATGCCACTGTACTGGGGGAAATATTATGAAAAAATAGTGCATTCCCATCATGTGCACTAGCTGGCAAAACCCCTCCCTGTGTTCAGGCCAAAGAACCTCCTCTGAAAAGAGTCAGTCCTTGCTTAAAAGGACTGATCTTCATCATACAGGACATCCCCAAAGCTCAGTCCCCAGGGTGCTTACCCACTAGGCAATTTGGAGACAATGACCATGTCCTTGAAGATATTTCAATGCCGTATGTTGACACATCTAAACAACAGGTTGCACTCTTCTTTATGTTGCTTAGAAGTTTCATCAAGCTTTAACATCTGATGTCTCTATGCTTCTCAGCTGACAAACCCAAGCAGAACAGTCTGAAGTAATCTAGTGATAAACAAGCCTTGAATCACTGTAGCAAAGTCCATATCTGACAGGAAAAGGTGCAACCTCCAGCACAGCCTCCAGTAACAGAAAGCATTCTTTCCATTTATTTATCAAGGATCAGGAAAGTCAATTCAGCACTTTAACAGTCACAGGCAAATGTCCTCCTTAGAGATGCTATAATCATTCTTCAGTTCCTGGAAATATTTTCCTTCCTTACCAGCATCACTTCCATCACACCCAGGAGTCGAACAGACTATTCTTCCATCAAGCAATTATGTCTTTCAGACAGAGGAACACATTGTTGGTGCCATCGTCTCTTCCTGACAAGAAGGAAACAGAGTTGAGTGTGTCTGTACACTGGTTTTATAACTTCTAATAAAGTCATTTAAAGTTCCAGCACATATAGCAAATGTGAGAGGGGACAAAGCTCAGCTTCAAATGTCAGAGTCCTTTTGCAGAGAGTAACAAATGGCCCTACCCCTGGAAAAGGACAAACCTGCAGAACTGCATGGATCAGTACTGCAGTCCAGGAGCTGGCACTGAGAATATTCCCAGCAATAAAAACTCTAGAATACAATTTCCACACAGCTTTTAGAAATGGTGGAATATCCTAAGGATTCCTGGGTTGTTTAGTGATTTTCTTCTGACAGAGACTTTCATTTGAAAGGGTGTAAAGAAATACTATGTGGTATTCTTAAAATATAAAGAATACATTTAAGTGTATACTGGTGGTGTTGTTTTTTCTCTATGATTAAGTAGCTTGTTTAATTGCAAAGACATTTTTTCTCTCTCTTTTTTTTTTTCTCCCTAAGAAAATATTGGAAATGGAGATGGTAATTCGCTGTTCAATTTTCAGACCCAGGTATTTGACTGTGAGACGTTTCTAAAAATCCATTTGTTACCTGCAGCAACTTATTCTAAAAATGAAGCACTCAAAATCTTTTTGTTTACAAAAGCTTCATACAAAACAACTGGGGTAAGGAAACAGGCCTCTACATATGGACTTTCACATAATTTTGCAGATGAGAAATCACAGGCTATGAGTCCTCCTTGGCAAAATGCGCTCATGAAAAGACAAATAATGTGAAAAACAAACTAAACCCGTGTAGTTAAATATACCTAAACATTGTTGTTAATTTAAAAATAAAGATTTCTGCTTGGTTAAGGAATAGTTTGGAATTATTTGTAATAATTGCAATTCATGATCTGAACTCCTTTTCTTACATGCATATATAGGGACAGAGGAACTTCCGAGGTCAGGGAAGTAGCAACTGCAAACATTAATTATGGTACTTTGGTAGAAATGACACTATATTTGTTATTAGTCAACAAAACATATTCTTCATTAGAATTAAGCCGTATAATTAACTTTTTTATTCTTAATACTCTGGTAGAAACAGGCTTGACAGGATGGAGCATAAAATGTATTTTATAAACAATCCATTCTGTAATTGGATTGTCCTGAAAATATAATCCTTTCCCTCTGGTTTAAAATTACTATTTATAATCACAAGCTCTGGTAAATATAAAAATGCAGAAGCCTAAGCCCAAGCAGAGTGTTTTCAGTTCTGTTGCTCTTTTTCCCCTCACTCTTCTGCACCTAGAAGCATTTTCTTTGAGACAGAAAGAGGGATGCACGCAGAATGCCGAATGCAATCTTGCAAATGTAGTCTGGTTTTGCTCCCTCACATTTTCTTTTTCAGAATCCTAATGTAACACCTCCCTGCACTATCACTTGTTAAAGCCCCGGCTCCTGAGCTGTTGTGTTTGGCCAGCAATTAAACAGCTCCCTGCATGAGAAATCCTCCCACTCACAGAATCCTTAGCCCTCCTTTCCTAATGGTAGCAGAGCAAAACGGTATATCTTCATACACACGGTGCAACTGCCAAGAAATCAATTCCGTGTGTTTTCCTCCCTTTTACACTTTTAAAGAACCGTGATCAGTTTTCTGTTTCTGTTTCTTTTACACATCCTTTCCAAGCTTTAAAGCAGTGTCTGAGCCCTTCCCCTCTCCCCTGTGAAAATAAATAAATAAATAAATAAAAACAGGTAGAATTCCTCTGTTACTATTAACACCTAAAAATATGATCATGAAACAAAAGCTTTGCTCCTCTGTCCAATTTGATGTCTTTTTCATGCTGCCTCAGTGATGGCCAAATAATTGGTTGTTCACTTGTGTCCTTGTCTCCCCCGACAGTTCCACAGATGCCCTGAACAATGCTCCAAAGACTGCTTTCAGTAGGGGCAAATCCTCATTAATCATTCCTGGCTGACAGCACAAGGGAACACCTGCATCTGGTGCAGGGACCAGGCACCGGCTTCTGGGAGTCTGCATTAAAAAGACCAACAGCCAATTCAAGTGGTGGGAGTAGGCTTCTAATAGCCATGTGAGAAATCTCTCTCTCTCTCTCTCTGGGTTTTCCTTTCATTAAATATCTAAAATTAGACCTGTGGCTCATGTTGAGATTAAAACACCAATGTATTCTAAGCAAATCAGGAAATGAACAGTACTGTATGTTATGATAAATGGCTGCTAAATTCTTTATGTCTAGATCAAGCAATGTTAGCATTAAATACTGATGAACTGTCACATAATTTTCATTTAGAAATGACTGCACTTTGAGCTTCATGTCCTGTGGTGCTCATAAATATTTTTCCCTGCTATAATTCACAAGTGGACTATACTGCCTATACGGATATTTTTACCAGCTCCATACTGTATATAAACTCTTTTTCAGTGCAAGCATGTCAACCTGTCTGTCCAAAGTGTTATCAGAAAGTGTTCATAGTGCAGAAAGGTACCGTAGCCTCCCCAGCACTGTAAAAGTGGCTTCCTATTATAACACTTTCCTGACAGAACAGTTGTCAGATTTTTAAAATTGTTTTTATTTCACTTAGAGCACAGTGGAGGATTTTCCTCCTAAGGAAAATGAGGAAGGAGTGAGGAAAGCAAAAGGAAATTGTTTTTTATTTGTAGTATTTTTTCATAGAAACGAGTCAGATACATATCTAAACATTTAGGGCCATTAAAATCTGTGGTGAGATTCCAACCGATTTCAATGGGCTTTGGGTCAGGCCCTTAAGCCCTGCATCTGGTCTGTGATTAAATAAGCACATGTCTTCCCACACATAAGCTGGGCAGGACCACCACGGGCTGGGGATTACAAACAACTAGCAATGTATTTTTTTGCACATATGACTGAGCACAACCAGGCTTTGAGTCCATCCATAAAATATGTTCATGTCTCAAACAAGAAAGCGCTCAGCTGATACAAAAAGTATCCTTTAAAAGGCAGGCAATTATCACCTATACACCATGGTGAAGATTTTACCAAAGGTCAGAAGGGGGAGTAAAGGAAAGGCTGAGGCAGAGACAAAAAAAAAAAAAAAAAAAAGCAGAACTCGAGAGCATTAAAACAGCCAAGATGTTGTATATAGCAGAAGAGTATAAAACACATCGAGGATATTAATTACAAATGTAGTCTGAAATATATTTTTCAGGCAAGTTGATACTGATGGAATTGATTTTGAAAACAATGACTGAAACAGACACATTTTGAAGTGGCTTCTATTAACTTTAAAGAGAAGGAAAAGTTTGCACCTTCATTTGCAAAGCACAAGTATGTTCTGTACAAACATGAATAAAGCTTGCATGCAGTAACTTAACAACAACAACAAAAAAAAGTGACAGCCAACAGAAATATATAAACCACCATATTTGTGAAATCAAGAGTTAAATGTGTCCATATATATTTTATATCTTCATTTTTTCTTATGTTTATCTCCATATGTATATACTCTCTTACAGTTATTGAACAAAACTTTAAAGATATTTATCTGTTTCACTTCATAGTCAGGGAGAAAAAGTGACATTTTACAGAGAAATACTTTTTCCTACAGAGTGCAGTACCATCATCTGCGCAATGTGAGAAATAATACAAACTAAATGCTCTGAAATAAGGAGACAAATAAGAGCCAATGGAATAATACAGACACCCACATTTGGTCTGTTCCCTGGCAGCCACCACTACATGATCTTTTCATTACTACTTCCTACTGTGCTTTCATAGCAGCAGCTACAGTGTCTGTTATGAAGAATTTCATCCATGTGATGAAGAAATTGTGGTTATAACAGATCAGTTTATTCCTAAGAATAATATTCATAGAATCATAGAATGGGTGGGGTTGGAAGGGACTTTAAAGGTCATCCAGTTCCAACCCCCCTGCCATGGGCAGGGACACCTCCCACCAGACCAGGCTGCTGAAAGCCCCATTCAACCTGGCAAATATTTTTATAAGCTCTTTTAAAATCTCAGATCCTTAAAGTCCCTATTAGGACCTTATGCAAATATGTACAGAAGTGAGTAAAATAAGTAGATGTGATGTAATTATGTTCACATCTGTTTGTAAAGATGGTAAATATGCTGACACACATACTGTGCATAGCTGTATCTCCTTAGCAATATACCTGAGTTATAGATGAGAAGTACTTAATGTGGGAAGTCCCCTTCCAATTTTCTTTAACTGAGATGGGTAGGAAATTGTCATACATGCAGGAGGCTAGAATGCAAATTATAGCTGCCCTCTGGCAAGTTTCATTAGGTTTTCTGAAATCTTTTTAAATTTGCTGTGTAAATAATTTCACGTATAACTTGACAAAATCTGCTGTTCAAAAATGATACGTTTCATGCCCACTTCAAATGTATTGGGGGGAAGGTCTTCAAAGAGACATTGTTAAGGTAAAAATCTTGCTAAAAATTACCTTGGTTGCTATTAGAAGGTCTGATTATTATATCATATTAAAGTTTTAAAATAACTTTGAAAATCTTTTTCTTTTTTTCCAGGTATCGCTCACATCTCATAGGCTGGACAGCAAGAGGAGACCAGCAAGTTTTTTGTTAGACCCTGTTTCACCATCCACTCTCACTCTAACCAACTACAATGGATCAGCACAGAAATTTCCATGAAATTAAAGATGAAATCCCCATATAAAAAAGCCTACTTTCATTCCAATTTTAAAAATTCATTTCTTTAGACCATTTCAATTCATAACCATTTAAAAAAATCTCATTAGAGGGAGTTTCCCACTGAAATACACATAACTCAGCAATACTAGCATCTAGCTCATGTTCACCCCCCCTCCCACTTACTTCTTTCACAGCTTGGAGTCACTCCGTTCTCAGAGGTAATCTAAAACTTTACGTACACAATTTTTCACGTCAAACATTCCACCAGTGTTATTACCGGGTGAAAAGTGGACTCATTCTAATAGGAGTTAGAATGGAAAGCCAAAAGCCAAAATACAATCCTTAATAATGACCTGTCTTCCACCCAGTCTTCATCTGCCGGAGCTGGAGAAATATTCTTGACCCAGTCTAAACCATGCACATAGATCATATACTGCAAAAAGTAAAGTGTTAAAGGAATCATGTAGGTAAGCTTCACATTATAAACATGGTACCCAAAACCAATCTAGAACAGGTTTATAATTGTTGCCTTTATCTTAGTAGCTATAGTTAGAAGGCACTGTACATAATAGACTAAATATATAACCAGCCTCCCAAGTAAAGGTGGCTTTCAAAGACTACATCTTGTTTTTTCACTTCATTCTTGTTCCTTAGCCACTATAACAGTCACATGGAGGCCAATTTCTTTTTTCTTTCTTTTTTTTTTTTTTTTTTTTTTGAGGGGCAGTGCAAGGCATGAGGGGCTGCTTAGCTTACATAATATTAGAGCAATTACTGTGCCAGAGAAGTAGTTGTTCTTTTTTTTTTTAACTTCTATTCCTTCCCTATAACCCCTAAAGTATAAGGAATAATTAACTGAAATCCAATTAATGTTGATTTAGAACACCTGTTTCCAAAATCCTTTGAATAACTTTTTTCATTTTTTTTTCTTTGCTCTTTGTTTTAAGATGAAATACATATCCCTGTTCAGTTGCTCTTAGGAACCCAGAGATTTGCATTTTTTAGACATGAAGAAAACCTGTGAAGACTTAAAAACACCAAAAGAGTCTGGCGTGTATATTACGATAGCAGTAACTTCTTTAACTCTTCCCTTTCCAAATCATAGAAAGAAATTAAGGAAACCAAAGTGACCAACACCAACACATACCAAATTCTGTCATGATAGCTAATTTCTTCTTTAGAAATTTGCAAAAGCGATGGAGGAAAGCAATCATTTCTGGCTAAATATGCTTACCACAGCCACGCTGTTAGGACAGGCACTAAAGAGAGTGCAGGTTGTACAATAAACACCCACTATCCATGAAAAAGGATTTGTCTGTGCTGTTCACTGCAGGTCTGAGCATCTTTCATCCCTATTAGCTAGTTAGCCTGATCTACTGTTATGCAAGAACACTTGAGGACAAGGTCTCCTCTCTTTCCTTTCCTTCACCATCTAGTCCTGTGTAAAATGACCTGGACTGAAGACCAAATGATTTTTAAAGCACATAACTGTTCAGCAGTGCCATGAAGAGTTTTAAGAGGAACTGGGATTATATATTGATTAGGTACCTCTAGAAGTCCCACCCTGACAGTTTAGACAAAACAAAGACAAAGATGCAGTGAGACACGTATTACCATAGACCTATTGTGAGACTAGACATAGTAATTAACTCTAAGATGTGATTGTAAAAGTATGACCTATTAAACACATTTTGCAATCAAAATATTTTTACAATTTAGGCATGGTATCATCCTCCTGTGATGTTCAACTGAACAAAAAGAACCCTTTCCACTCAGTATTTGGATTTTTTTTGTACTATAACTGTCTATGAAACTATACTGTTTTGCAGACAGCAGCGGAATCTAAGTGAGGACCTCTTACCACTCTTTATCTTTAAAAGTCTTGGATTTCTTAGTGAAAAAATAAGACATCAGCAAATACTATTCAACCTTAATTTCCTATGTACTAAGCAATTTCTTATGAATCATGTAATGCATTCAAGGGATCAGCTTGTGTGGATACTGATTAACTGTATCAGAAGGGGCTGTCTCATTATATATCTTAAGCCTTTTTCATTAGAGCAAATCTGCAAACAAACCTTGAGTGTTTAGATTATTTTGCACCATGCTGCATGTCTAACCACAGATACCGAATGTACCTATTATTTTTAACAGGATTATAGAAAACATGAAAGGGCACTTCCTTAAATATTGACAGTTCAGGAGAGAAAAAAAAAAAAAAAGATTTTGAATACAGAATTTGAGAGAATTGGCAGAAAGAAACCTTTTGCCCCTTTAAAGAGCAGCTGCATATTAAACATCTATATTTTTGAAGCACCTTTAAAAAATTACCCTTGGCATTAGCATTAGAGTGTTTTATGAGAAGCCCATGAAATTCAGTAATAGTTACAAAAGAAGGAAAGAACAGACAAGAAATAAATAGCATTATGGAGAACTAAGTAAAAAATTAGTCTTGAATTATACAAGCTGTTGTAGGTACCAGCCAGGGGTGGGGAGGAAAGGTTACTTATTTCAGAGATTATTGATTCTTTTCATGAAAAGCACTTGTGTCTTTACAGAGCTTTTTAGCATCCTCAATGGTATCTTAAGGTTAATATGAATTGAGTTAAAATACTGCATGCAGTGGAGAAAGGTTTCCTACTGTACACGTTTCTTTCTAGCATCACTCTTCCCCTGTTCTGTTTTGTTCGCTCTTTTGCACTATGTGACTGGTACATAGTCTTCAGGGTGCTCTGCATGCTGATGTTAAAAATATATAGACTGTTGTCAATACTGGAGAGAGATTCTGAAAAACGGATTCCGTGACTTTATCCTCACAGAGGTGTAGGACTAGTACAAGGCTCCACGCATGCAAAATACAGACTTCATAGACTAAGGAAAAGGCCACCACCTCCATTACGGAATTGCACACACATGCACGAATGACAGATCCTGGCTGAACAGGATCGAAGGAGTCTGCATGCTGATGTGTAACAACAGCTCCTTGAAAGCTAACATACCAATGCACATTTCTAGGGTGTAGAACAAGAAGCACATCATAGATCTTCACAGCATTATATATTGATGACAGACTTCAACTTGTACAACTAAAAACAACTATCCTAGAAAAGAGCTTCAGATGTTGATACTCCACCGAACAAAACAAGGAAGGGAATAGATCAACACCAAGAACTTTTGAAAAATAACAAAAAGGGCTTAATCCTTTAATAAAATGAAAACATAATTAAGAGGATATGCTCAAGTCTTAAAATGCATACAGCTGAGAGTTAGGTGCAGATTTTTCAATGAGGAGGCTTTTAAACTGGATTTCATTCTCTGCTTCCCATGAGATCACAGCTCTTCCAAGTGATAGGAGTGATAAGATTTTCCTGGGTATGCTGGCTTGATTGCTTGAGTTAGGTATTGTCTGGCTTTGAAGAAATTGTTGTGGGGGAAGGGAGATTTAGTTTATGTTTCCAATCTTAAAGAACAAAGAATTTGAGACGCATCTCTTTCTAGCACAAACAAGCCTGAATACACATGGCTCTTTTTGTTCTACAGGTTGTAACCCAACTCCACTTGCTGTGGCTATGTGGTACAATGAACATTACACCTTTGGAGATGCCTATAGGTACATATGCACATCATTAAAACTGGAGGAAAAGGTTATTTTCAGCTGTGGCTCTTATCACATGTGAGGAACAGAGGAACAAAGAGAGGCAGGCATGGAGGGGCTTTTACTCACCTCTGCACAATTACCTCTCCAATTCTGCTGTTCTCATAACCCTTGCATTTCTATCACCTTTTCAGAAAGGCTTGTAATGTTCCAGGGCATGGAGATGACATCACACAAAGAAAAGGACAGTCACTATGTTTGCATGGGATATTAAAGGTACCCTGTGCCAATGAATGAGCTAAACTGAAATATTTTATGAAAGCTTTCAAACCATTGAAACAGACTGGTCGACACAAGTTATGTGCAATAACCAGGGTGCCAATATATCAGACAGTTAATTCGAGAAGGAGATCCTCGTGGTAAGAGTCTGGATAACTGTGATTCTATTGTTTTCAAAGTTGGCAACAAAGGAGGAAAAGTTAACAGTAACACAGTCACTCTTATTTAGTGCTCTTCTTAAATGTTACTATTTCCATGCCTACTATCCAAATAAAAAGTCTGTATGAATTCAGTCCCAGTTCAGCATCTGCAGGTGCAAAACCCAAATAAATTACTGGGAAAGGGGCAGATGCTGACAGGATTGCAGTCTAGACTCCTCACTCTAAATCCATTTAGTGCTATTAACCATGACAGGGTGTAATAGCTCCATGTACATTAACACCAGGATAATTTTCCCTATTTTGCTAAATATCAAATGTGTGTATTCATACACACTGTATAAAGAAAACATTTCAGATAACAAAACGAAAAGGCTAACATCTCTTTGCAATATACTCTATATCTTCAAATATTGGCTAAGAAAAGAAAAAAGATCAAAGTAGATTGGATTTCTTAAAATATAGCCATATTATTCCTTTATTAAAGAGTGACATCAGATAAAATATTTCGTTTTAGTACAGGTTTTAAACATAGCATGAATTATTTTAAAGAGTTGTTTAAGAAATGTACATTTCCACTGCATGCAAACAATCATAGAAACCTAACTCAATCAAAAGACGATCTCATTTAAGCGAATACATCTGCTGTGTGACAAGCCATATTTTACGAAGTTGCCCAACACTAACCCTGATAAGGAAATGGACCTATTCTGGAGGCAACACAGATATCTGCTGCAGAGATTATTCATTCTGTATACATCTACCCTTGTTAAGAAGCAATGAGGAAAGGCAATATATAAACACAGGGAGGAAACAGAAGCAACACTGAAAGTGATATTGAACTAGAGAGTACTGCTTTGTGAAAAGAAATAAAGAACAAGATTATCTGGAAAGGAGAGAAACCAGCACCAAAATGTGGGGAGAGATGAAAGGTGGGAGAGAATGAAGGGCAGAGAACAGTCGGGGTGTGTGTGGCAGTGGGGAGAGTCAGGTTGCATTCAGAGGACGCAAAGAGATCTGAGGGTAAAAAGCCAATTAATGGATTAAAGGGTAAGTATCCAAGTCCTGAAACAGAGGGGTGATAATATAGGCAGCTAGGGAGCGGATTAGAATAAAGAAGTGATAACAGTATTCAGCTGAGAGGGAAGGCTGTCAAGAACTGAATGGGAAAAGAAGGTAAAACAATGAAAACAAAAACCTGTCATTTAATCGAGGGCTGTGACACACACACACACACAAAACACACGCACACACACACACACACACACAAAACGCAGTTTGGTTCCAGCTCCAAGTTTCCTGAAATCATTGGAGGGCAGAGGCAGATGGAAGACTTGGCCATGATTAGCTGAAATCAAGTGGGTAACTATGAGTTTGGAGCGATTACCACATTCAGCTCCTCAGTGCTGCTTCTCTGAACTGTTTGCCACTGGGAGCTTGCTTGTCCTAAGTATATATATATAAAGCTGAGGATTTGCAACAAAAGATACACTGCCTGTTTATAGAACTGCACAAGGAACTGTGCGGTATGCATTTCTTTTCTGTGGTTTCACAGTACTAAAGTATAAAACATTACATTTTAAAGCATGTGCAATTTCCCAGATATGTATTAT
Organism: Anser cygnoides; assembly: GCF_040182565.1. Taxonomy (NCBI): domain Eukaryota; kingdom Metazoa; phylum Chordata; class Aves; order Anseriformes; family Anatidae; genus Anser; species Anser cygnoides. Next base: position 79,408,273 of record NC_089875.1, read on the forward strand.
CTTACTGTACGGTCTTAGCTTCTCCAATGCCTCTAACACTATGCTAAGCATACTTTGAACTTAGCCCTTTTCTCTTAAAATATTATAGAGCATTGCTAGGGAGACAAGAGTGGGGGCTTGTTTACAGTTTCCTGATCTAACAATATCTTGTTTTCCTCTTCTAATTTAATCTATATCTTTAATATGCTACATGTATGCCACAGAGATAAATTAGAGCTGTATTTCTTCCAAGGAAAAGTTTAGGAGGACTTCAGAACTGTAGAAATTTAGCAGTACTTTTAAGTGAAAACAGGGTGGTTTTAATACAATCTGAATTAGACAAAAATTAAGGTATGTTTACCAGAAAAATATTTAAGCAATTATGACAGAGTATATTAACAAATTTTAACTCAATCAATTTGTTAAGGGAAAAATATTTAATAAAAAAGAAGTGCTCTCCTTGTCTTTGAAATTGTAGATCTTTATAAGCTTAAACAATTCTTAAAATCCATCTTTTCATGTATCTCATACTTTCCTCAATGAATGGGGGGAAACAGTTTTTCTAGGTATGATTCATGTAACTGACCCCAGAATGATGAAAAATGGTGAATAACCATCAAGGTTTGATTTTTTTCTGAAGATTCAGACATCTATCTTCCACTGAAGTCAATGACCTAAGGTCAAAACTAAGCCATAATTGTCAGACAAAAAAATGTCTAATGATAAAAGTACAAGACTGAAGTTGGAAATGGCCATGGATTAATGCTGCTTCCTTTTGCTGCTCTGCACATCAGTAGGTGCCTCAGTCTCAGGCTACAAAGTGACCCTTATGGATTTTTTCCAGAGAAGACAGGATAGGATTCCTTCAGCCAGGACAGCCAGGCTGAGAGCATATCAGGAATTTACATGAAAATGGAACAACAACAGAAACAATTACCAAAACTGGGATACCCATATCCCAAGCAAATCACCCGAAAACAGTGCTATATATCAGCTAGTGTTTCACTGAGCCTGTTGGACTCTTCCATTTTTATACACACGGTCCTAGTTACACAGTGTCTTGAGAAGCAGTTTGAAATACGACAGCAGATTTTACACCAAAGCAGATCAGAACCATAGACCAATTCATTAACACAGTGCTTCATTGAAGGGAGGAAGGGAGAGAAGTGGATGCAAGTGGATGAAGAAGGAAAGGAGGAGATAAAGGACAAGGATGGAACAGTTGGGAGGGTAGCTCCTTAAACTGCTGCATACAGATATACCACAAAAATCCAATTTCATCCTGCTATTTTTTAAGCCAGAGAAAGATTTACACAAAATTCAGTGTTATTTTTGTAAAATAAATGCATTGAGTGACTGTTTGGACTCACAGAACGGAAAGACCACAACTATATTTCTCTGCCTAACAAGTTCACTCATTATCAATTAGAATTTATAGAAGCCGTAAATATTTACTTTTCCTTCTAAAATGTCTTCAATTTTATATCAGTACTGTTTGACTTCACCATCATTGAAGGTATAAACTGGTAGACGTCATCACAGGTCATTTTCTGCTCTTGATCTCTTATAGACACAGAAAACTTTTCTTTTATTATGCATTACTGATATTCAAATTAATTTTCATGTGGCCACAAATTCCAATTCACACTTTCATAGTCTCTCACTTTGATGACTTTTCTTCCTCTTCAGGATTCTTCCCACACCACACTTCAATTCCTTTATCACCTGTTCATCCTACCACACAGATTCTTGCATAGCATATAGTCCTGTTAGTAATGAGCAAATATCCTTTTATTTATTTATTTATTTATTCCCTCACCTTGGAAAAGGAACAAGATTCAGAAAAAGTTCTGCATAATCTGCTTTATTTTGTCAAGCAACCAGTTGCTGCAGCTTTCTTTCTAAAGGATTCTGACTCGTGTGATATTGTAAACAGCCTGCAGAAGTTCTGAGCTTAGTAACAAGCAACATCTGGGCATGAAAAAAAAAATCTTATTAAATTAAAATGGCTAAATGCATCATTTTTATGAGTTTTACCTACATCCCAAGAAAGATTTTTTTTTTCCCCCCCAGTTTAGGAAAATAGTTGTTTCCCAATTTGGAATTTGCTTTGTGGCTGTAATAAACTGGCTTGCTGCAAAGCTTCTATGTTAAAGAGGTCCTAAAGAAGATTAAACGAAATTTTTGCTAGAGTGAAATGTGTTAATGTTGACAAAAATGGGTGATTTTGTCTCATATTTGGAATAATTTGTAGGAAACTTCATTTAAATGCAGATATTAATCAGAGATTTAATCAGAGATTATTTTCTGCTTTAAAGTATGAAATAGTTTTAGTTTTCTCAGTCTTAAACTGAACTGAAAGATCTAAAATTGTTAAAAAATTAACTAATACATAGGGAAAACTATAAACTACTTAACATTAAATGTGATTTATAACAACATTTAACTTAATTCAACACTAAGGAATACACACTTTCTTAAAAACAGCATTTTGATAATATGGAGGAAAAAATAGGCAATTCTCTGGACATATTTCTTGGTGAAATCACTTTCAAACATTAAACAAAAGCAAAAAGCGTGCATTGCATAAGTTTATGAATCAGAAATTTCTGCTACTAAAAAAAAAGACAGAAATTTTTGGAGTTAAAATGACATGTTTGGGACATGCTGGGTATGACTCAACTGAAGTGAGTTCAGCTGCAGTTGGCAGTTTCCACAGTCTGTTCAGCAACTATATGACAAGAACGATTAAATTTGAGTAGATTATCAGAACTGAAGTTCTGAATTCAAATGCCAAGAATTAACCCAACAAACCTAAGCTTGTGAATAGTATTTTATGTAAGAATCTTGCTAGAACGCTTGACAGAATCTCCATGCAGTCAACAGCACTTCCCCAAAGACAAATTTGTCCACATTTAAGCTAGATTCCTTTGTTTAATGTTGAATCGTCTACTCTCAACAACTAGTTTACCCTAAATTTCAAAAATTTTAGGGTCCAAAATTATATAACACAAATCCCTTCAAATCATTTACAGGAAAGGGTCTTTCATAATCTGATGCTATCATTGGGAGTCAAAACTATCTGAATTCCTCGTGATTGATCCCTGGCAGATGGCTTACGGGTGTGTTAGGAAGGTAAAATGCCATAGGATATTCCAAAAGATTACAATAAGCATATAACTAATTAATTTGGGAACTGTGTTTGTGCTGGAAAATCATTCTTGAGAAGACCACTGAAAAACCTCATAAGAGCAAGTTTATATAAAAATAATATAGCAGGCTCTTATCTTGATGGAGTTTTAATCATTACTGCTTAATGATTGAAATCATGTTTTTGGAGCCATCTATTTCTTTCCATTGCCTCAAAGGCTTCTTGGTTGACTAGACTTCTAGTTTGGACATTTCAGTGCAGTTCATACAGTTGGGATCTTCAGCTCCTAGCAACTCAGTCTACATCCACTGTAAAATACCCATTTAAGAAGCCTGAAAGTAGCTGAGTCATAGTTGGAAAAAGAGTTGGTAGGTTGTTTTTTTCCCCATGTTTAAGAAGAAACATCTATAGTAAACAAGGATGAGAAGAAATTGTGAAATGGACTACACAATAAAATATAGGCAGCTACCAAGGGTAGCTAACGCAGTCTTAAACTGATAGATATCTCTCTTCAGATATCTGATTTTCTAGACAAAAAAAAAAAAAATAACAGAGTGGTTCTGTCTTATCTGGACTAGTGAAGGAACTGGCAGAGCACCACAGCAAATTACTGATGAAGTTGGAGTAGACGGGAGTTAGAAGAAAAACTGTACAGAGAAAAAGAACTGATTATACAGGAGAGAAACGGGTTATAGTCATAGATATATGTCTGGGCGGCTACTTGTAAAATTTTCATTGCTCTTTCTTAAGACCCATCTTGTTTAATCAGAAAAAAAAATCAGAACTGCTTGATGAAATATGCAGATGACAATGTTGGGAGGTATTTTTTCAATACAAAGAATTATCATGCAAGAAAAAACAGAAGATCTCTAGGACTGGAATAATGGGAATGGGAGTGACATTTAACTGCTCAAAGTACAAGGTCAATCACTAAAAGATTAATAAGAATTTTGCATTAAATTTGGAGCTCATCAGATGGAAGCAACACAGGAAGAAAAATATATTGTCATCTTTTGAACAATTAATTTAGCAATGAGGAGCTGTATAGCATGGCTAAGAAAATGATAATAATAAATAAATAAATAAATAAATAAATAACGGGACAAAAAAAAAAACACCCTGATATCCAAAAGGCACTGGTGAGTTACCTGGACTATGATCTGGAACAAGGCATTCAGTTCTCGTGATTTATATTTAAGTAAGATGGGTCTGAAATATCAGAGATGAAGAGAACAGCTACTAGTTTGATTAGAATAGTATGGATTTCATGAGAGAAATCTACTAAACTGACTTTTTTTCAAGTAGCAAGAAGAAGTCTGAAGTGCAATAACCAGTCTCATTAGGAAGGGATATACCTGGAAAGATAAAGCAGCACCTAAGAGGAAGGTACAAGAACAAAGGAAAATGTACTACCCACAATGTAATCTTTTTGGATTTCAGCAAAGCTTTCAATACTGTTTTTCACTGCATTCTCCTGGACAAAATGTTCAGCATACAGCTAGATAAATGCATAACATGATGGGTGAACAACTGGCTGACAGGTTGGGATCAAAACGTTTATAGTAAATGGGGTTACATCAGGCTGGCGGACAGTCACTAGTGGGGTTGTGTAGGGCTCCACTTCAGGGCCAGTTTTGTTTTCATAAATGACTTGGATATGCAGGACTTAAAGGTATACTAAGTAATTTTGCAGGTTATACTAAATTAGGAGGAGGTGTTGACTCCCTTGAGGATGCAGAGACCTTGCAGAGACATCTTGACAAACTAAAGGAATGAGCAGTCACCAACTGCATGAAGTTTAACAAGAGCAAGTGTCAGATTCTGCTCCTGGGATAGGGCAACCCTGGCTATATTTACGGTCTGGGGAATGAGAGGCTTGCGAGCAGCCCTACAGAAAGGGAGCTGGGGGTTCTGGTCAACAGCAAGTTGAAAATGAGTCACCACTGTGCCCTGGCAGTCAAAAGGGCCAACTGTACCCTGGGGTGCATCAGGCACAGCACTGCTAGCTGGTAGAGGGAAGGGATTGTCCCGCTCTGCTCTGCACTGGTGCGGCCTCACCTCAAGGACTGTGTGCGGTTTGGGTGCCAGTGTAAGAAGGACGTAAAAGTATTCGAGTGTCCAGAGGACACTACAAAGATGGCAAAGAGTCTAAAGGGGAAGATGTATGAGATGCAGATGAGGTCCCTTGGTTTGTTCAGCCCAGAGCAGAGCAGGCTGAGGGGAGGCCTCATGGCGGCCTGCAGCTCCCTCACGAGGGGAGCGGAGGGGCAGGCGCTGAGCTCTGCTCTCTGGGGACAGCAACAGGACCCGAGGGAACGGCATGGAGCTGGGACAGGGGAGGGTCAGGCTGGGGGTTAGGGAAAGGTTCTGCACCCAGAGGGTGGTCGGGCACTGGGACAGGCTCCCCAGGGCACTGGTCACAGCACTGAGCTGCCGAAGTTCAAGAAGCATTTGGACAATGCTCTCAGACACATGACCTGGTTTTTGGATGGTCTTGTGTGGAGTCAGGAGTTGGACTCGATGGTCCTTGTGGGTCCCTTCCAACTCAGGATATTCTGTGATTCTATGAATATGATCAGGCTGGAAATTTTTGCACGGGGCATGGAGTGGGATGGGATGGGAATGTCACATGGAATGAAGTTCTGACAGCAATTTCCCAATAAGACCAGTCTTTTTGAAATCACAGAAATTATTAAATACCACAGTTGTTTCTAATAGAAGAAGATTGGACTGTGACTCCAGAATTCCTCTTAGTTGAGAAGCCTTCTGAAAGCAGAATAAGCCTAAGATCTAACAGATTACTGTTCAAGAAAATTATGTTTATGTAACTATAAAGGGTATTTAGCAACACACACACAGGTACACACATGCAGGTGAAAGTCCATATACCTAATAACTCCAGTCTGAGTATTACCACCTGCTCCCCCCTCCTGTGTATAGTACATGAGAAATAAAGGAGTAGGATATATCCTTGTTTCTTTCAATTAGAATAATAGCAGGATGCCAATGAAGCAAGCAAGGAGAGTAAGTTGTGATGCATCATCTTGGGGTAGTATATCTCAAATTTATCAAATCCTATTGGTAAGTACAATTGTCTTTTTCTGCAAAGTCTTGTTAGTCTGCACATTCCTGCTGTGGTAATGCAGCACTTCCTAACCCATACAGGTCATAAAAGGAAGACTCAGAGACAACAGGACAAATAGGAATGGGTAACTCTTTAAATGAAAGGTCATAGACAGAAGTCCATACAACTCTACAGACAATGAAATGCAAACTGTCTTCAAAGATGTTAGTCAGATAATCTTGGAGAGCTTAACCAACCCATAGTAGGTGTTTTTATCTTGGCTCTAAAAACTGCAGGCCCTAATACAAAAAGTTATCTTTTAAGTTTCTGTTGGAGTAGAGATCCAGAAGGTGCCTTCAGAAGTATCTTCAGAAGGTGTCCTGGTTTTGGCTGCAATAGAGTTAAATTTTTGAAAGTAGCTTGTATGGTGCTGTTTTTTGGATTTTTGATGAAAATAATGTTGATAACACACCAAAGTTCTAGTTATTGCTGAGCAGTACCTACACAGCATCAAGGACTCTTCTGCTTCTTATGCTGTCCTGCCTGTGAGGAGGCTGGGGGTGCACCAGGAGCTGGGAGGTAACACAGCCAGGACAGCTAGGCCAGGCTGACCAAAGGGATATTCCATACCATGTGGCATCACGATCAGCAATAACAGCTGTGGGGAAGAAGGAGGAAGGAGGGTGGAGGATGGGGGATGAGGGAGAGAACATGTTTGGAGTGATAGCATTTGTCTTCCCAAGGAACTGCTATGCATGATGAGACCTGCTTTCCTGGAAATGGCTGAACATCTGCCTGCCAATGGGAATTAGTGAATGTTTTGCTTTGCTGCATGCACAGCTTTTGTTTAACCTAATAAACTGTCTTAATCTCAACCCACGAGTTCTCAGTTTTTTGCCTTTCTGATTCTCTCCCCCAACCCACTGTGGGGAGAGTGAGTGGCTGTGTGAGGCTCAGCTGCCTGCTGGGGTTAAACCACAACAGAAGGGAATATTTCTCAAGGTCTTTTGGATTTTTCTTCCCCTTGGATTACAGGAAGAACCCTTAATCATTCTATATGCAGACAATGATTTCAAGAATATGGTTCATAATTTCCCATTCATGATTCAGTTGGCCAAAAAGCTTTAACCATCTCAGTAGATCTTCTAGCAAATAAAAAATAAAACATTGACAAGATAATTCACTGCCACAGAAACTATTTCTGCAGAATTACTGTCTCCTAATACAAGTTGGGCAAATAAGCAAATTAAGATTTTTAACTTTCATAATGCTCAGATGAGGTGTTTAGTTTTTTGTTTTTGTTTTTGTTTGGTGGTGGTGGTGGTTTTGTCACTGTCCTAAAACCTTTTCCTCTGAAATAAGGAGCAGTCTCTCTGCCCATCAAAACCAAAACAGAAGACAGCAGATACTTACGACAGAGTATAGCATTTCCTAGAGTAAGAAGGTGGGAAGTCAGCAATGACAAAACTTCATGGTACACAGTATCTAGCATCCTGACAACATCTCACATGCCTTGCTAAATACCTGCCAAGCTTGGACAGGGAGAAGGACTGAGGCAATAAAGATGGAGTCACAGCTTCTGGCACACCTTTGAAGGTAGTGATTAGAAGGCACCAAATGACTAGATGCTAGAGATGTAGCATTTCATTTGCACTGAAGTTGCCAAAGGCTGTACTTAATTTCTGTCTAAGCATTTAAGAGCAGGAACACGAATAGGATCTGACAAGCCAAAAAGAACCCTGAAGTCTTGAATGAAGATTTGGAGGGACCTGCTTAGTTTTATTCTGCAAAGAAAGATGTCAAATGATGAGTGTCTTTAAGAGACTGGCTGCATTGTGACCCAGACATATATGGGTAAGCAACCTGCCTGAAGTGCCAGATGAAAATACGAAGGAGGAAGAACAGCAGACTGTGCTACTAATCTTGTTACTAATCAAAGGAAAATTGTAATTCATATGAGCTCTGATACCTCATTTGCCAGCAATTAGTAAGTGGCCTAAATATCTGAAGGTATAAATTCTGAGAAAAAAGGAAAAAAGAAAAACTACCTAATAAGACTCCAGGAGAGAACCAATCTATTAGGTGAAACTAATACTTACATATCTTAACAGAAATAATAAAGGTGTGTGCAAAGCTGTCAGAGTAACTTCCCACAGCTAACTGTGATTGAAGGCACAGATAAAATTGGTGGCAAATCAGAAGAAATGTCTAGGGCTCCACGCAACATAAGTAGGTCCTAAAATGAAGCAGACAATATTCTAGAAATAGATGACTATTCAAAAATAAAGCTGTATTTTGAAGATTTGCAGGAACTAAACATTTATTTGATTAAATGATGGTCCCAAGCCCATATTGTCCTCTGCCTTCTCATCAGACTATATCACAGCCAGAAGGAAATTCAAAAGTAGGTTTCATCAGCTTCTCTATATTTCCCATCCCTTTGAGGATTGAAGTTCAAAAAATAAGATGACATTAGAGAAACTGCCTTCATGAAGCTGTGCACGGGGGCTTGATCCCTTGCCCTAGTCACTGAGTTACTGTCTAAAAGCACCCTTTTTGTTGGCTGGAAGAAAAGGCAGAGTTGAGCACCACCCAAATGCTCAAACCTACTCAGATCTGAGACAGATCTAAGATTTACCTCTATTGTTTCTCTTAAGAGGATTTCAGTCCCTAAGCATTTTCCAAAGATAAGCTCTCTGAGACAATATAGACTTCTAGTATGACCATCTGATAAGATCACAACTTCCCATCATTTGAAATCCATCAAGAAAACCATAAAAGGGATTAAAAAAGTAAATAATAATAATAATAATTAAAAAAAAAGACACAGGCAAAAGAGTATTAAAAATAATTAAAAACATCTTTAAAGGACAAATGAAAGGCCAAGAAAGAGTAGGACTTGGTTCAAATCCAAACTACATTGACCATGTGTTCTCTCTTTTACCACTTGTTTTGTGGTTTTATGGGCATAGGTCCAGCAGGTAGATACTGCTAAAGGTAAAAGGCTTGTTCACACCCACAACAGGAAGATATATATGTAAAATCACTCACAGGAAAAATAATCATTTGAATTTCATTGTGATTGTATGTAAAGTTATATAAAAAGCAAATTTATATAGACGTAAATGTCTATTACTCTGGCTGGTGGTAGTGTTAAGACAAAAGAGGTATAATTCCTATCAACAATAGGAATGATATTCAAGTTGATAAAGTACCTTAAGCTCAGCAGAAGACAATTTCTAATTCAGAAATTGACTTAAAAGATCTGAAGGACTGTATACTGTCCAAACAAAGAAGGAAGTCCTGAAATTCCCTCACTTGGAAAGAGAGAACAGTCAATAAACAGAGCAGCCAATTGGATGTTAAAACTCAAAGAGATGTCATTACAATAGAAAAAGAGCAGAAAAAAAGGTCTTGTAATTATGGGTAATATTTTGTGAATCTAAGCTAAACTGTGTATGTGTTATGGAAAAAAAATCTAAAAAAGGGAAAAAGAAGAGAGAGATCTGAATAAAATATTGTTTCTACATACCTATCTTTCTTTGCGTAATGGAACAGAGATACTCTTGGGTTCTCAGGTCTGAAAAGTGTTACATGGGTACTTTGCAGATACAAAAATTCTTTTGAATATCTGGGGTGGAAGTTTTCACTTAGTGAACCATACAATCTGTTAATCTAATTTCAGAATTTGCTCCTCAATACGTTCCATTTAGTTTTAAAAGCTTCATCATATGATGGGAAATGCAGCTATATGACTATCCTTTAGCTTGTGTCAAAATTATTTTCCATAATTACTACTTAGTAAGCTGGGGTGTCAGATTTTCCTTTCACTTACACCAGTGAAACAAGACCTGAGTAAAGTTTCTTTGCTGTCTGCAAGAAAAGATTTTTGTTCCCAGCCTTTTTATTGTGCCATATTAAAAAAAAAAAAAAAATCATGTCAGATCATATCCATGTAACTATCTCTGACAGAACTACAGTCATTTACACAAAATCAGAGTCTAGCTTACTATCACCAATTAAGTATGAATTTGAAATAGTACAATCAGAAGGGAATAAAATCCCTTCCACCATTGCTTCTATCGTTATAAACAAAATACAGGATTTCCTTCCCACCTTTCTACTGCAACTTTAAATAATCTGCCCTTATAGCTACATATGATGTACTGTTTCCTTTAAATATGCCTGCAAATGTCACAGTATAATGCAAGTGTGAAAGTCCTATACTAAAGTCAGTGTTCATATCACCTGAGAGCTTAGATCTTTTTTCAAATGGAAGGAAAATAATATTCGAATACTCGATGCAATTTAAAATTTATTTATATAAAATTAATATGTATACACAGCCTGTTGACACGTATATATATTTGTGTACACACATTTCCACAAGAACTTTACACTTGGTTAGAATGTAACCTTTTATTTAAAAGTACAATACACTGTTTTACTAGCTCCACCACACAAATTTCCACACCAAAATTCTGTATTCTTTGGGATGGACCTATATGAAATTCATATAAAAGGGATACAAATGTTTTGCTTCCATCTGATCCTTTAAACTTTCAAAATAAAATATCTATATTAGACCAAAAAATGCTCTATTTCTTCTGAAAATTCTGAAATTGAATTTTCTGTTGTGACAGTCTCCTTATCCCATTCAGCCACAGCTCAAAAATACGTGCACATATTTGTACAGATACAGAAACCTAGCTTGGCATAAGATGGCCAGTGGAAATCAGCACTAGACAAACACAGCAAAGCATGCTGTCTGTGAAGTTTCACAAAGACTACACTAATGATAAAAGACTGCACTAATTAAAGCTTGTGAGCTACACAGTAGTGTGCAGCATCCCCTTAGCAGTCCTCTCCTCAGTGCAGAGGACGGTTCCCAGCCCAGTCTTTTCCTGCCTTTTGCCATCTTTGTTATCATGTCCTCTTTGCCCTGCCCTCCTGCCATCAAGATGCAGCACGTGTGGGGGCAGTTTCTGCTGACTGGCTCACATTTGCCATTGCCTCCAGGAGTAAGGGTGATCTGTAAGTGTCTTTCAACAGAGATGTTCAGGCTGACCCTTTCTTTTCTGTTTGGCCATCTGTTTTCACAAAACTTGCAGGAATCTCCAATGTGTAAAGCATCCAGTCCTCCTGGGTAGACAGGATATTTAGCAGTGGGCTAATGGAAAGCATCCTTAGGAAACAAAGCTAAAACCAGCAATACCCATATTTTCCAGGCCTGTGCAAGTTTCAGGTAGCAATGCTACTCCTGTTTATACTCTTTTTGCCTTTTCCTTTGCCTGTGTAGACAATCAACAAGAAGAAAGTTTATCAGAGAATATTATTGTTGCGTCAGTGCGACACGTAAAAACACGTAATTGCAGCTACAGATCTCAACTGATCCCTTGCAACTGCAAATCATTCCTATTTCACTGCCCCGCATTTTTGCATTTTTCCTACCTCATTTCTTGCTCTTTCTGCCAAGTGCTCAGTGCTGTGTATCCCATGTTATCTCTCCTATGTTGCACTGGTACAAACTATTCCCCCCCCAACTAATGACTCTGTAGAAACCACTTCATCTTTCTCAACTGTGTGACAGTGCAGACAAAAGAGCAGCTGTCCAGCTTGGACACTCACAGCTCACGCCACTATCATTTCCAAGGAGGTCCTTAAACACAAAGTGTTTAGGTTAACCCACTACTGAGGACAAAAGGCAAATACACTCAGCCCGGTCCTCAGATGTAGAACAAATAACTGCTCAGCACTTGATACACCAACTCTTTTAGCATCTGGACTGAGAAACAACAGCATAATGCCTCTCCTATGCATCATGAAAATGCAGGCACTCACTCTCATCTTTATATATGCCCAGCCATAGGAATTGGTGGAAAGAGGTGGGAAGTGTCTTTCCTTTTTTTTTCACTTCTGTCATGCATAAAGGCCAAAAAAAAAGTATTTGAAAAAGCCCCAGCTCTTTTAACAAGAAATCAAGATAGAGCTTGGGTTTAGCAAATTTCAGGACTAGAGCATGCTCAGCCTTGAAGTGCATTGAAAATTAAGCCCTGTAAGGTTCACACATTACCACTAACCCTAGTTTAAAGATAATAAAAGGTTAGGAAGCAGGCAGAGATGAGGGTGGGTTTTTTGTTTTTTTTTTGTTTTTTTTTTTTTCCTCCTAGCTATATGAAAAGAAAAAATACAAACATGATGGTTGCAAAAAACCTGTATTCCACAACAAGTCCTTAAGACTCCCATGTGCTACATCAGCAGCAGTACATCCTCGATTTTTATTGTAATCTTGTGGCTTTTTATTTGTAACTTATATGAAAAGAATCACATTGATTGGGGCAGATTTAACTCAGTAAAACCTATTCTACTGAGATTGTCTGTGCTAGGTGATTTTATCAAGTTCTCTTTTGGTTTCATTTTCTTCCTCATCCCTATCCCCAGGGGAGATTGCAGCCCAGCTTGCAGAGCAAATTGCCCTAAATTGAGTTCTTTCTCTGCCATATACAGGCCTGCCTTTGGCTCCTCAGCTTGAAAACTTTATGCATTCTTATTTTTCTCCATCTTCCTTAACATCCCCCTTCTCTTTCCAATTAAAATGGAGAAGTTTGCACCGATACCTGCTCCCAATTAAGTGCATACTGCATTACCAGCCACACTCTCCAGATCTCCTTTACCCTCCCTTCATTAGCCCTATTCCTCTGAGGTTTCCTGGCTGTCTGCCAGAGACTTATGGCAGGAATTCAAAATCTTGTACACTTTATCCCCTCAAAATCATTCTTGAATTTAAGCAGCCTGCTCCTTGGGCCCAGCATGAGAAACGCTAGTAGCTGATTCAAAGGGGAGGAGAGAAAAGAAAGAAAATGATTTATTTAAAAGGTTAAAAAGCTCTCATAAAAGAAGCTAAGCTAAAAGAGGTTAAACTTCCGGGCTAATTGGCTTCCGTTTCCTTTTAAAAAATCTTTCTGGAAGACAACAAATGACAGGAAGGTGTTCCTGTTTTATTTAAGAGTATTCATGCCTACAGAAAACGCATCATTCTGTTAACACCGCAGGCATGTTCACTACTGCTCGCTCAAATTACACACCCAGCACAGAAAATAAAACAAACCTAGGCAGTCAGAGCAGCTGGGCTGTTGGGGTTTTTTGGCCTTTTTTTTTTTTTTAAATCACCATCTAATTTTTCAACAAATGTGAGCACTGCACTACCATGGCATCAGGCACTCTCATCTGACACTTAAAATAACTAACATCATGTCAAGCTGTCATCAGTGATAGCCATTTTGACAAGTCTGAAACAGCAGAGGGAAGTACTGTATCCTTGCATTACTACTTAAAACTATATAAACTCTCCTCACAGACCGTGCAAGTTTGCTGTATTTATCAAACAATAATTTTTTTGGATGGCTTGGCATAATTTAGTGTCTGGCACTTGTGTGGAACTATGTTTTTTCTTGTGACCTGATATAAATCAGTCATTTAACACAGTTATGTATATATTAAAAAATAATAATCTGATATTATGAATGGTTTGATGCTCACCGCCTGCTCATCTCAGAATCCTACCCCAAATCAGTCAGGTCTCCTTTCCTGTGGACTCTAGAAGGAACTTTTATCTCTTAAGACACTACAGCGTTTCTGATGGCATTGTAGTAGCCTTCATAGACATTTCACAAGAGAAATTTTTGCAACCTGAATACTTTCAAATTTGTGGCACCAAATTATTGCCTTCTGTTAGCTGGCCATTTCCTACAAGCCACAGCTTCCCAGGTAACACTAATTTAGTAAGAATATTTTGTAGGAGGCAAGGTGTTCAGAGAAGAAAGAGGGGCATTAACACTGCGTTCAAGGATTTCAGTGACTTGCAGTCTACAGATTTAATTTCCTCCATCTCTTCATTTCTCAACAACACATCTTGATGCAGGGTGCTTCCTTCCTTAAGAAGGTAATCTATTTGGAAAATTCTTTTAAGGTGAAGGAGGAAAACTATCTCCTGTTCATTGAAGGTGATTCTGATCTTGTATTTCCCCTCTTATTAAATCTTTTTTTACTAATTATCACTTCTCGTTCTCTTTTACAAATGTAAACAGAAAAGAGCATTTAAACTAAGAGAGCTGATTGTAAAACTAGTAAACAATGCAATATTTAGGCTTTACAAATATTTCTGTAAGATCTTATTGCATTTAAAGTCATGTCCACAAGCCACAACCATCCCTCACTCCTTCCCTTGCAGATAAGTAACAAGCAGCAAACTAGTGTAGGATCAAGACTGACATATGTAACTATTAGAGCCAACAAGAGGAAAAAGAAAAGTAGCCACTATGCAAAAATATATACTGCATATATAGTACTGTAAAAAAAATAAACAGTATGTTCCATTAAGCAAATAAAATACTGTGAATTGACATAGTGTATTAAAATAGAGTTTAGTTTGCTATATTCATACTAGAAAGTCACAGTCCATAACCAGCAATATCTAAAAGCTTGCATACTGTTGGCCTACATTCAAAATTAGTAATAATCTCTGCTCATGAAAGACCACAGATTATGCAAGTCAAGAAAGAACTGTAGTAAAAAGCTGCAAGTTAAATAATTCACGGGTAAGTAGTACGGGTACATTGTACTACAACACTTTCTGGATATGTGTACTTCAGTTACTGAAGCAGGGGTGTACCAGAACCTTGAACTTTCTTACTGTGCTCTCTCTGCTCATACATATGGTGTCTCCCTCTGACATAATGAATCTCAATTTCTTTTTAAAATAGTGACAGAGTTTCCACAGCAAGACTGGGGACCATGACTTCCAACCAGAACAGCCTTGCAGCTGACAGCACAAGACATGTTATGAACAATGTAGATTTGAACCTCCTCAGCTATGGGAAGGAATTGTACCCAAGTTTTAAGATGTTAAAGAACAATCTTTAAACACGATCATTCTATAAAAGAGTAAATCATTCTACTGTTGACTTATTTTAGGAGTCTGGTACTAAGTCAATAGCCACTTTTTAATAGGAGTTTACTGCAGTTGCATGTGCGAGGCACATGCTAGCATTGCTGAGTTGCTTAGAATTACACACTAAAAGCAATTTGTTTCCATATGTCATCTGCCTTGCACCTGGTGTAGACTCCCACCTATTCAACATGACCAAGATCAGTATGGTCCTGGAAAACCTCACAAGTGCAATTCTATACACCAAAGGAATTTTAAATTAACAAGAAGCCCACATCTTCCTACTTAACCCTATGGTTAGATGGCAGCTAACTATAGGTTTTCAGTTTTAGACTTGGTTATCTAAACTCCCACTAACTCCTTTTTTGGGTCTGGACCTCGATTTATTGCAAGGTTTGTTTGTTCACTCATTGTTTTATTTTTGTCTTCCTAGCTAAGCTCACACTGCAACCTGAATTTATGTTTTAGAGATGAAAATCTTCATCACAAAGGTGTGTTCCTTGCTGGTGAACTTTTATGTTTACAAATGAATGAAAACCATCTTACTTTCTCCAACTCAGATGAAAATACCTTTTGACACATATCTTGGCATGGAAAGCACAGCCCACAGAATACTGCAAACAGGTTCAAAAGGTAGCTGCAAGAAGGAAGACAGAGTACTGCCCCGTGTTGCCACTGATTACTGAGAGAAGAAAGTTACTTTTTTTTTCCCGGGATGAAGTCAGCAAATTTTCCCTTATGCTGTGAAAATCATTATCATAGATATTTCAATTCATGTCCAATACAGGTATCTACAGGCCTAGAAAAGATATACCATACAAAAATAAGCAAGTTTAAAAGTAAAAACATTTTTCTTCCAACTCAAAGATCTCTGAAGTTCCATTTTGAGATGTTTACCTTCAAAAGCTAGATGAATATATTTACAATACTCTTTTAAAGAATGGTGGAACTAGTCTTTCCATGAATTTCAACTACAATACACTTTCCAGTGTTAATTGGACCACATGCTTGGTTTGTTATTCCTCTCAGCCTGCAAAAGACCCTGAATATGCTCTTAGAGACACCTCTCAAATGTTAAGCAATTAAATTATGTTTAATATTTCTAAAGTTTGTTGGCAACCTCAAAAGGGACAATGAATCACACCCACCCTATTCTCATCAGATCCCACTGACATCAGAAAGGAATAATTATTCATTGATTATGGCATAGTAAATCTCCAGCACCATAGGAGCATTTCATACAACAGTTCTGAAACAATCTCACTTTCCCCAACAAATGCTTCATTTTTACAGCTACAGACAGATCAGTTAGAATATGTCAGACCATGGAAAAATCTGAAATAGTTACTGTGCATTAGAAATATAAAGATAAAATCAGTAAAAAGAAAGTGTCTAATGTGGAACTGAAAGTACAGTGGCAAATACTACAACAAATTAATTTTGTAATGTCCAAAGGATATTTAAGAAAGCATGTCAACTTACTCTATATTATTAAGTTATACTGATATTGTATTAATTATAAACCAGTGTTCCTATTAAATTTTGAATCCCCTTCTCTCAGTATTGTGTTACCCTGTACAACTAGTATTTAAAGGAGAATCTAGAGAAGGAAAAGCTTTGTTCTCCTTACAATAGTCTATTACTGGGAACATCTCAGGGTATCTCAGGGTTTCTAGTAAAGCATCTGTATTTTGTATGCTAGCTAATAGTTAATGCCCCTTTGATGACTCCAAGAAATGGGAACAAAGTACAGTTCTTTGTCCAAAGTAAATTAGTGACAATGAATGCAGTTCTGTAAGCCATTTCTGTGTGCCTTTTGTTCATATGAACTTCCTTGAAAGTCTGAAAGTGGTATTCATTTCCTAGTTTGATAATTAATTGATGTTATTATTATTACTATTCTTAATAACCTCAGAGAAAATATAAACATTTTTGCAATACTAAAAAGCATGATATTTCTGCTACAATTGCTACATTTTTTCAGAAAGAAAAACCGAGGCATACAGAGAATAACTTGTCCAAGGTCATACACTGAGTGTACACCACAGACAGGATTAGAATTTCAAGTTCTTCAATCTCTGTACCTCTGTAACCACTATCCTCATAATTTTAATAAATAATACACTTTATGTCATAGAAGGTATCAAGAATACTCGTACATGTCATGAAGTGCTAAAACCTGTAACAAATAAAGCACAACAAAGTAGCACCACATGAATACATAATAAATTATGTCATTGTGCAGTGTTAAAAACCCTTCAGCTTCTATGGTTCTCGTAATTCCCTTACCCAGGTATAAAAATCTTGCTGCTACTTGGCTCTTCAACCTAAAGCTACTGAACACACTGAAGCCACACAATATCTCATGGTTCTCCTTGTGTGCCTTACTCTGAAGCAAAGGACCACACAAATGAGATGCACCATGGAGTCCACACAAAGAAGCTCTGTCAGCCTGCAAGGGCCAGCTCAGGTACCGGCACCAGGCTTTTAGAAATAACAATGTCAGGAAGCACAATGCCCCCACATGCTCATTAGTTTTAACACTTTCATTTTATGAAGGGCTTGGGTGGGGAGAAGGGTGAGAAATTAGTAGTAGGCTTGCAGCACTACCAAGGCAAGAAGAAGGTGGTACAGATGCCTGGCCAAGGAGTAAGGTGCAAATGCCATACAGAGAGGCAAGTCAGCTGATCAGTTATATCATTCTTCTAAACCAGAAGCTCCTCAATTTTGCTGATAGCTACTCATCACTAGAGCGCAGCAAGTTACTACCAGCCAAAACTCAGCAAGAGCTTTTACTTCACAGGCAAACAGCAAACTAAGTTGTTCTGTATAAGGCAATGTATTCCAGTGCCAGCTCCCACAGAAAGGGGAAAGCATCTTTGTGCAAAAACAAGGTACCACTGAACAACTGACCAGAAGACCTTTAGGAGGTGAGTTTCAAGTCACTAAGACAAAGGAAACCACAAAGGCAAAGTAAAAAAAAAAACCAACCTGATGGTTTTCTTTATACTTAGTAAATTGAATATCCTGAATTAAAAATCCAGCAAGAACCAGTACTTTCAATGCCAAAAGGAGGCAGGAGTCACCCGGCCACTTGTGAGGGCAGTGGAAGTGAAGAAAGCAGAAACCTGCCATTGAAAGCTTTTAGCTTTGTTCAGCTGTTCGCAGAACTGCAACCCAAGATAGGTGGTGTGTATGTCTCCTCTTCATCTAACACCTGTGGTTGACTTCTTTCAGATTTCTAAAAGTTCTTTTATATGCAAGTCCTCTGTAATCAAGCAGAGTTAGGAGGTAGACATTATCTTTTAGTGGCTCTTTTGAATTACCCCCTTGAAAATGTTATAGACCTTGAGTATGCTCAGTGTGTTGACAACATGTAAAAAACATTTTCATTTATTCTTCTAATTACTACATGTAATTTAATGCCTCATGTTTTTTTACTACTGGGATTCTATGAGACTTACTCCAGTTTAAATTACACCAGCATAAATCAGGTGTAATTCCACTAAAATCGGTGAATTTTGTTGGTGTAAATACTGGAGACAGTATGTAATGACTTCAAAGTATATTTTATGTGTGAATCTTCCTGACAATAAGTAAGCCTGAATTTTTAATAAGAATTCATCATGAAAACATATTTCGTTAAGATTTGAAGATCATCTGATTCACTCACAGTATTCTACTTACTATCTTATTCATATATACAAATATTTTAATCAAATGAGATTTGAGTTAAAGAAATAGATATTTCCAAAATCATTACTGGTCTGGACTCTTCATTTTAAGATCTTTAAATAAGATCAAATAATTTTCTAGCTTTCCCAGTAGAGAGGAAGCTAGAAAAATGTTTAAATAATATAGAAAATCTATCATAACCTCTCAAACGTTAAGCAATTTTGGGATGCAATCATGTATAATCATTTTCAACCTAAGTAACCATAAAGGATGAGCCACAGTGGTCTCTGAAGTCACTTGCAACCTGAAAAAAAAAAATGGTATGCTTCTGTAAAATGTCAAGGAAGAGAACTCAGGTATGTCAGCATAATTGTTTTTCTGTAGAGTGTCTTCGTAATATGAGTACAAACTGCATAAAAATTACATGATGTGTTCATTGGGGGAGAAAAGGGCTCAGGGCTATCCATAGCTTATCAAACCATCTCTGTAAACATCTCTAAATACAAGCACTGTTTCAAAAAAAAAAAAAAAAGTAGCAAAAATATATTTACTATGACGTGATTTTAGACTATAGTAGAGCAGCAGGTGCAAAATGAACAACTTTTGCATAACTCTCCGCAGAGTGCATTCCTGAGATGCCCCATGGTGATACAAAAGCTTATCAAAATTCAGAAGACAGGAAACCCTCACTTGATCAGCTTTCACCATACCACCAGATGTTGCTGCAGCATTGGCAAAAATAACAGGATCACTCAGTGTACAATAATTTAGCTATCAATAAAAAGCTCAAACATCCATTTATGTTGCTGGAAAATCAACTGTCCATGAAAGAAAACCCAGAAAGGAAATTTATTATTGAACAAAGTGACTGGCTAACCTACTTTTGTTACTTCACAATACATCATTTGTAGTTAAAAAGAGATGAAAAACAATAAAGTATTTAGAATTATTGATAAATCACATAGCAATTACCATATATCAAACTCTTAGCAACTACATGTCCTAACTTTTGCTCCTAAATAGCAGTATCACTTTATTTGGCTTGATAAAAATACATGCACAATGGCAAGGAGTGATGAATCACCCATATCTTTCATACTTCATTGAACTGACCATCCCTCTTCAGGGATGTAAAATTATGGTCACACGTCTTTACTTCATGCGTCAATAACAATTGTATTCTAATGTGTTTCTTGAGGCCTCCGCCATAATATATATTTTGGAAGGAGGGGGGGTGTTGCTACTTTGTTTTTTTTTTGTTTGTTTGTTTTGTTTTTTGTTTTGTTTGTTTGTTGGTGGTGGTGGTTTGGTTTGATTTGGTTTGCTTTGGTTTGCTTTGGTTTGGTTTGGGGTTTTTTTGACAAGTCGTCCTTCACACAGATGGGTCAAAACATCCAGGAAACTGACAGAGTAGGCAATGATACAACATAAACCTACAGGAGTATGGGAGGAGCTGTAAGAAACTCATGGACAGAATAAGCATTAACATTAGCCTCACCCAGTCTTTAATACCTCACAAAAAGGATGAGTCACAAAAGGATGAGCAAACAGTTTAGCTATTTATGTTATTATTGAATAATATGTGCTGCAACGAATATATTTTTGCAGTCTACAAAATGAAATCAATATAGAATGAAACGCCTATGTGGAACTCAAAAAAGTGTTTATCCAGCATACTAATGACTAGGAGATCTTGACATCTAACTGTCTAAAACTAAGCCCAGTCCCAAAGGAAATGCCAAGGAAATAGATGAGTCTGTAGAATCTTCTTTCTTGTGCTTCCTTTGCTTCTTGGAATTAGATATATTGGGAAGGCTGGATTTGATAAAGTCTTTCTTTCTTACTGATAGCAAGCTCTGCTAGGGTTGCATAATACTCAGCTTGGTTATGGATGGTGAAGCAAAATGGTTTGTTTAGCCAGCATACTTAAAATTACTCCCCTCAGAAAATGTCTCTCTCTCTGTGTTGACAATACAGTGAACTTGGGAATGTGATGCTCCTAACCTAGGAACATCTGTATTGAAGACATAAGTATTCAGTTTTTACAGTTTTTCAAATTAAAGCAGATTTTGAATTAGTACATCATTTCACTTCTCAAATGCAACTGATGAAAGGGAACTTGTGTAAGAAATGTCTCTGATGAATCTATTTCTTTTCTATTTTATTTTGTAAGGAGTTAAAACTCATGATCTATTTATAGTTTAGGTGCAGTGATGCAGCAAGTTTCTATGTTTTTTTCCCAGCCTTCCCAAACTGGAACATGACTTAATGCAAATTAGTACACTTCTCATTATTTTATCATACACCTATTGAGATACAACCCCACACAGAAAGTACATTTCAGATAGGTAGTATTATTTAGGAACTGTACTTTTGGTTCAAAACTTTTGGAAGAAAAAATCTGGAGAACGGCTGCTCTGTTGTGCAGACTATTTGTAACTAATAACTGAATATTATAATTCTCAGTGCTTGGAGAACCTTGTCGAGTACCCTATTGTAAATAGAAACTGCAAAAAAGAGTAAATGCTAGCGGAAGAACACAGAAGTAAAGAACTAAGGATATGAGATACACCATTTGAAATAGTTCTAGAGAAAAGAATAGTTATTACTAAGTTAAAAGTATGTCATGAAGGTCCAGTTTTTGACAGGTCACTAAATCAAAACAATAAGGAAAGAGAATCAAATTGTCTCACTCTTCATTTGCAATCAATGTCAATCATCCATGCCAAAGAAGATCATCAGAAAATAACACTATTACTGACAACAGCAGATTTTAATGCATTTCATATGCTCAGTAATTTTCAGCTAGCTCAGATAAAAGACGGTAACAATGAAACTACATAGTAAAAATGTAAGTACTGTCTTGTCTGAGGAAGATAGACTAAATGTAAGGATACCTAAAGAAAGTGTAAAGAGTTTGTTTTCCAAACAAACTTGTTTGTTATTCAAATGTTGTCAATCTTGACTAATCATGTTCCTGACAAAGACTAGATTGTTATTAAAATCTAGAAAGGGAAAGACAGGAGGAAAAAGGAATTCAAAGGCTATTTTTAGGCCAGGAATTACAGCTGACCAGGGATCATTTCCAGCCCCATAGTCAACTTGCACCATGTGACTTGCATCCATGCAGATTCTCTACTTTATCTCCAAAACCAGACTGGCCACATACAGACTGCCAATTAAGAACAGACCTTGACTCAGTGCTACAGTGAACCTATGGTCTCTCTCAACAACAGACCTTGACTCTTCTGCAGATGGAACAAAACTGAGACCATGCTCATAATTTAACAGCAAGAATTATCATAGGAGCTTTCTGGCCCAAGACCCAGCCCAGTTTAGTTTACAAGGATATACATAGCAATGTATACAACTGGGAGACCAGAAAAAACACAATATTGTAAACATAATTGCCAAGCAGCAGCAATCATCTCCTTAAGAATAACCCTTATGGATATGGTCAATATTATGAATAAGAATGAAATTTTAGACTACAGAAAAGATACCTAAAGCATAATGGCACAAAATCAAAGCCACTTCGGAAGAGACCACAGAATTAAACGGACTATGAAAAATAGCACAATATCTGCCAGATGAAAGATGAAAGACATGCAGTGGTTCATATCAGTGCACAAAAGTTTGCAGCTCCCAACCAAGTATGCACAGCACAGGCAAAGAGGGTACGTATAGCATGACTTCCCTGGATGAATTTTTCACAGCAGTATTGTCCATCATTTCACCAGAAGATAAATAGACTGTCAACCTGAAAGTAAATGGGACATTTATTAACTTTACGCTGGGCGTTAGAGCACTGAGCTGGTGGGATGTCACATACAGTGTTACTTGCATTTAAAAGGAAAGTAAAAGGTAGCAAAATTCAATTAAAGATGTATGCAAAACAAGAGGTGTAGGTAGATAGCAAACTGCTAAAGAAAAATTTGCAGCGGTAATTTGCAGGCGCAAAGCCTTGTCTGCATCAAAAGTGTGATATTATTAAAGGGTCAAGGAATCAAAACCACAGAAAAGTTTGAAGACTTCTTGGGTATTGAGAAGTTCTCTAGAACAGACATCAGCTACAACACAACAGCTCCACAGTTCAGGCAAAAATGTTCCACTTAGGCAGAAAGAACCAGATCAGCTAAAAGAACGTGAAGAACGTGTGGCAAGCAATCTTCAGAAAAACAGAAGATGGTGCTTTTTCTTTAAATTTAACAATATGCAATAGCTAAATGTCTACCCCAAGAGTACATCAAGTTAAACAAGAATGACTTGCAATAGCCAGGAAATTCATTACTGGCCATGTTTTGAACCAAAATTTAAACTCACCGAAGTGGAAAAATGGACACCTGAGGAAATACACTATCAAATGCAAAAATAAGTTGTTTACAAATAGTCCAAAGGAATGACCTGGCAAAATTCTTATAAAGCAGTATGATCGACATTGTAGATCAGTGCTTTATGCATTACAGCCATTGCTAAAAGAGAAATTGCTTTAGCACAAAAAGATTCATGTCTTTATTTATAGAAGACCAGTATCAACTGTAAACAACCTAGCACACTAACACAGACCCAAAATCAGATAAGCAAGCACCACCCTGAAAATTCAGCAGTTACTATGACTTTTAAACATCATCCCATTACACAAAAAGTGTTGTTGTTTTTTTTTTTTTTTTCGGATTGCAGCAGTTCTGAATGACAATCCAAAAAGATCATCATTAGTAGTGCAGACTAGCTGGACAGCACATTTCAATCCCTAAAAGAAAATCAAAGCACGAATTTGAATTCATGCAAGGGATTTAAAATTATCAGAATGGCAAGTTGACAATGTTACTAAAAAAGTATCTTACAAAGGATACCTAAAATGAAAGTCAAAGAACTGAAAAATCTAGACAGGCTAGAGATGTTTGATATTGCTCCTGGATAGGACCATTGGAGAATTCATTTAGGCTTTGTCACATGTGCAGAAATGCAGGCTATGTCAGACAAAAGAGACCTATATGGTGGAACAGAATAAATTGTCCCCTGGAGTAAAGTAGTGGTACTCAATTTACTTAAACTGACTAGGAACATGTATATATTAATTCTAGACTATTATTTAAATTTTCCTGAGATAGCATTATTAGAATGTGCTGCAGTTAAACATACGATTACGAAAATGCATTTTTGCTAGGCATAGAGTATCTGACACAGTGCTTAGCACTGGACCACACTTTACCAGGGAGACTTGAAACTTTGCAGTGAACTATGTGTTTACCAATGTGATCATCTTTAAAAATTTATTTCAGAACAATCTGGATCCAAAGAACATAAGCATATTTAATTTAAGCCTCATTATGTCTGCCTATTCCCTTCAGTCACCTCCACAAAAGCAGTATTTCATAAAAGAGTTAACCATGCCTAGCCAAAATCTACCTCCCTGTCGGAAAAGTAAGCAATTCAGCACAGTTCTCTCCTTTGCTGTTTCTTTATGAGCCAAAGAAATACAGCTGTACCTTGACCACAGCAAATGACCATACAATGCCTCGTGTGCAGACCAGTAGATAAGAGGCTGCTGTTACCTATCAATCATGCTGTGGATCAAACAGAATGATAGGAATGATATAGGGAATAGGCAGATTTATTAACAAAATTGTCCTGTGTCATGGTTATCAAGTCTGTTACCTGCTTATTCTCTTTCTAGCTCGCTTGATTTTGCTCCTTTTTGCATCTACCTGTTTCAAGGCTAGCTCCATAACAGTCCCACTTTTAAGCTACATGTTGGGCTACAGAACCCAGGTAAAATTTGTTTTAAGATGGTAGGTGAGGCTGAATTCTGGACAGCTGCTCCTCACTGGAAATTCCATCATCACTTGCACTTACGCTTAGAAAAGGCACAGTTTCCTTCTGATGTAACACATGCAGGTCAAATATTTTCTGTTATCTACCAAAGTTGTCCATGTCTACTTGTTTTCCTCAAGTAACTTTCTCTTTAAAGGGATGCCTTTTTTTTTTTTTTTTTAGATCCTCCATATTTCTTCTCACTTCGAACACCTACCTGGACAAAAAATGAGGGTGTCAGATAAAGATAAGTGGGCTGAGAAAACATTTATGTTAAGCTTTTGGTTTACTTAGTTGTTTAACAACAAGACCAAATGGGAAAGGCAGTAGACAACCTTGGTCCAGAAGCCCCATGACCATGTTAGTGCACTATTGTGCCCAAAATTAAAATGCTGTGTAAGAGTGAAGAGTGATGTCAACCAACCTACCAAGTAGCCTGTTAAGTAGGACACTCTCCTTTGAGGTAAAATGCTTCAGTTTGGAATCTGTCAGCAGAGAAGGGCAAAAAAACAAGCTTTCTAGTTCACATGCACAAGTTCAAGTCACTAGGCTGTTATGAAAAAGGTGGATAGCAACACTACTACTACAATTTTTTTAAGTGACAGCAGTCAATGGTTGCTTCCTCTTCATGTTTATGCTTTGAACATACCTATGAGATCTAATTTAGCAGAGAACCTAAAGCTGTATTACTGAATTTTCATGACATTTAGCTCAGAGATATCTGCTTTGTTTCTTAAAGAGGACTGTGAATACATTTATGGGAACATAATGGTCCTGGAAATACGTCACACATCTGACTGCCAAGTTTATCATAAAAAGAAGTTAAACCTTGAGGAAGCATAATCACTGACCAGCTCAGTTTGGCACTTTTAGAATCAAGCTCTGCTGAAAAGAAACCTCTCTCAACCACTCAGGCTGGGCTTGAAAGAGTGCAGTCTTCAGCACAGAAATGCCTCAACTTTTTGGTGATCCAGAAATAGAAGTTCAGTCTCATACCGTTTTATTTCTCACTACAAATATTTGAACACAAAGTTGATTCTTTCTATCTACTGGACTCCACTGGGGCTTGTAGCAAGTAGTGAATTATGAATGCTATGGAAAACACCTACCCTACATGCCCAAGAGACAGCTGAGTTGCAGAATGATCCAAGCATCAGTATTGAAAAGAAGCCAAATACAAAAAGGTCATGCAGCTTAATTGTTCTCTCTAGATCATAAAAATAATGCTATAATCCAAAGCATTATGTATGAAGCTAATTACATTCATATATTTGTATATATGAATTTCTTTGTAAAATAAATTTTCTCTGATAATCAAGGATATTATTATGGCTTCTTCATTATCTGATTATACTGGGTATGCTCAGTACACTGAGTGAAGCTAAAGGATAAACTGGACATGTATGAAATTATATATAAACCTATCAAAAACATCCAGTATTCAAAATAACTTGGAACAGGAATGAAGGATGAAAGCAAAAAAACAGTATTTCATTTGCACACTTGAGAACTATAGAGGCATAGCTATAATGTTAAAGGCTTCATTACATGTAGTCGTTGAAAAAAATATATATTTTTTTCTTTTTAGAATTGATGGATAAACAAATAACGATGGAAAAGCTCATCTTGTTTTGACCAATCAATCTTTCTTTTTTTTTTTTTTCCCAGTACAACAGAAAACTTGAAATATTCACACTTTCTTCAGACCAGAAAAAAACGTATTTTGCTTTGGGTTATTTAGCTCCTTTGTTTAAGCATCATTTTGAATGAAGAATGTATACTTGAAACAGAACATACAAATGCTTTATTTTTTAATATTAAAACTGGTATTATTGCTATTGCATTCTTGACAACTTTTTGTTTTAATTTTTTCAATAATAAGTATCTGATTTTTTTACCTGCTCAAAGATTTTTTTCAGCTGAAGCTATCAGGCATATTCTGCCTTTCAAAAAAAATCATTTCACTCACACACACACAAAAAAATCTACATTTCAAGCAAATTACTAATTGTCAACAGCATTTTACTTTGATCTGCCAAAGAAACAAAGTACTATTCCACTGGTACCATAAGATTCTCTTTGTGGTACTGTAGCTGTTAACAATAAAATGACTTTTTGTACTGAAAGTCTTAAGGGAGCTATTGCAATGAAGAACCAAAACAGCAGATGTTACCCAATATAAGTACTGGTAAGTATCAACTGAAAAATAACACACAAAAGATAATACAAGCACTTAAGCATTAGGAGATACAAATAAGCACAAAAGTGTATGCTGTTTTCAAGAAAATATGGTACCCAAAGGCACTAATTGACTCTATGGACTGAATAATGTAGTTAGCAGTGTAAAAACAAAGCCTTTATCAACTTACAGGAGTGCAAAACAGCATCAAAACCCAATAGCTCTTTTTTCCCCACTAAATAATAGCAAAATTGATTAAAAACATCCTTTAAAAAGAAAATTCTAGACTGAGGCCATTCATGCTACTATTAAAAAAAAAAAAAGTGAAGACAAGGAGAGTGAGGAGAAATTTTAAATGAGAAAGATTTAGTATTCCCCTTGTGCTACTGGAAAAGTTATATCCAAATAACAGTCATATAGTAGTCATTTTTAATGGCTCTAAATGCAGGCCGACAGGACACTCTGAAAACTGCAAGACAAAAGTCAAGGCTGGTTTTGTATGGCTGGTTTTTGTATTTTTTAAAAGCACAATTTCAATGGAAATATGCCTAGAAGAATACATATTCTTCAAGATAAAGAAGAATAAATAAATATATAAATAAAATATATAAAATAAATAAATAAATAAAGAAAGAAGAATACATATTCTTCTATCATATTCATTATATCATAAGTAGACTTTCTTGCTACACTGCTTACACTGGCAGGGAAGGACGAAGATGAATTTTAGGATTGAGGTTTCCAGATTTGTTGCTTTTGGCAAAAACTAGATATGACAAAAATCAAAAATCTAGAAGCTGGACATTCTGCTGGAAAAAAAAAAATCTATGCAGTCCATATACTACATACTTCGAGCTGAGTGTTTTCCTACTAGCTGGTCTTTGTCAAGGAGAAAAGACATAAGTAATTTAATTAAAGTATTGCAAGGGCATTGCAAAGCGAAATTCTTCATGTTGGGGAGGATGTGAACATCTGAAAGGACCTTGTGGGAACAAGCTATTTTGTGTCCCTACCACAAAGTTTACTTTATGACTCAAACTTTTCCAAAGTAAAATCTTTTCAGTTCTAGGTAATTTACACTAAAATTAACCCATTATGCAAAGAGCTTCCAAGGATTATGCTGAGAAATAAATCCGCTTCTTTTTCATAGTCCTTTACCAATGAGAAATTCTGCTGTGTGTGTGTGAGCACTGGTGAGTAGGCAGTGTAGGAGTGGAGAGAGCAATATAACACCTACAGCTCCGAAAAAGAAACATTTTAAAAGAAAACACAGGACATGGGTGATTTGGGAGCAGAACTAGAGAATTTACATTTGCATGGTTCTGTCTTCTCCCAAAAGACAGCTACTCATTACGGCTCTGGAGGGTAGACTCGGAGCTGTGAACTTGCGGTGGGTAGTGGGGTGATAATCAGAGCAAGCTGGTACTTGGGTTGAGTACTGATTAAGAAGATCTGAACCTAATAGCTTAAGTGGTTCAAAGGGTTTAATCGAGGTTTTTCTCAGTGGACTGATTTTCATTCTTATCGAATGTTATGAGCATTAGAATAGAATACAAAGTCAAATGGAGGCACTAGAAGCATTTTCTTGTGAACTGTACTCAAACTTAGAGAAATGAACAGGATGGAAAAAAAAAAGGGGGGGGGGGGGGCTTGTTTCCTTTCTCAGTATCTTTTAATTCCTTCCCCCTCCCCTACCTTACACACAACAGTAAGAAGTGCACTACAGGCCTGCATACACTTTCTAAATAAGAGCTATGGTCTATGACAAAAAGTGAATGACAAATTAGGAACATGGGAAATCGGATAAATGAAGATTGGTCTTTTTTCCATTTGCCTTTTCAGTAATTCCCTATTTTAAATACACAATATTGAGTAACTCACATAGGCTTCAGAGTACATATGAGAATGACTTTCCAGCAGCGACAGACAAGATTCAGAATGAAAAATTTCACTGCCAGCCAAGAAAAATTTGCAATAATTTTCTGTAATACAAGCAGACTTTTTTAGTACTTTTATTGCAGAAGCAATTCTAAATAACAGAGCTTGTCTTATAATAGCATTTCTATAATAATGGTGTTTTATAACAGAAGTGCTATTATTACAGAAATGGTATTATAATAGTAGCATTATTATTGTAGAGTCTTTTCCATAACAGGAGTGCTAAATAAGCCCGTTTGTATTATAGAAAATGATTGCAAACTTCTTCCATGGTGCTGAAAATGCCTAAGCCTTTATGTCTAATGTGATCCAGACTTCAAGAAGGATCATAAAAGTCTAAAAAAATCTTTCAGAAGGAATCTATACTGCAGACCACCTGAAGACACTGGCAAAGCTCAGCAAATGGTACACCTGTCACCAAATTTTAAGATCTAACTCAAATCCCATACCAAAAACGGTTCAATGGAGAAGATAACAGAACATATCTTTGGGAAGAGTAAAATATTTCCAGTGCTAGTTTAAATCACTAAAATGTTCAAATAGCATCTGAAGTGATAAAAAGATGTAATATTCAATAACAGTTATACAGCAAAAATACTCTGAAAGAAATCTTATGGCTATATCAACTATATTAATATAAATTTCACTCATTATTCAATAAAGTATATATTGCTTTGCCATATACTTAGGTAGCATTCATCTAAAGAATTTAACTGTATATATAGGAAATGAATAAGTAAATTTTAGTTTATAAAATTCAGCTTCTTTTTATTAAAGTTATCTGGTAATACTTCACTGTTGAGATTCTAGTGCAGTATAGAAGACAGAAAGAATTTAAGTTCCAAAGCTACTGACCTTTTTAACATTAAAATAAAATCCTATATACTTCTAGGTTGATACAATCAGATTATACCATCTGGTTAGGATGGAGTCTATGAAACAGAAAAGTAAGAAAATTCAATAAACTCATATCCTCTGCAGGCATTTTTACATTTTTTTAGACTGTCATGAAAGCTTTAGATGCGTGTTTGTATGAAATGAACTTATTTTATTATTGATTTCAGGCAGAAAGTATTTTTGTT
The DNA here is from genome assembly GCF_040182565.1 of Anser cygnoides. NCBI lineage: Eukaryota > Metazoa > Chordata > Aves > Anseriformes > Anatidae > Anser > Anser cygnoides. The sequence continues at coordinate 79,438,102 of NC_089875.1, forward strand.
GGACTTTTTTTTTTCAGCCTGCATTGCTATACTGAGTAGTTTTCTTTACAGCAATGGCACTAGCTCTTATTCACAAACAAAAATTTTCATGAGCTATCTTTTTTAAGATTGAAAGCTGATGTATGACACAGAAAGTTTAAAATGCATATATAATAAATCCTCCTAATATAATAAAATGAAAATAAAAATTAATGATTAGCTGTTTAAATTGAGTTGCCGACATACACATTCCAACATTTGGTGGGCATACAACCCATGCAGTCAACAGAGATTATTCATTCCAAAAAAAATGGCATAAGATTTGCAAAAATGGTTTTGAAAAAAAAAATCCAAAAAGTTAACCTTAACTCTGCTGCTTCCCCTGTGTTTACGATGATAATATTTAATCACAGGAGCAAATATTCTTATTGTCAAGTCCTTTGCCTCTGTCAGGGTTTAGCTCTGCACACACTGAAGCTGAGGATCACTCAGACAATCTGAAAGGTACATTGCAAATATTGCTCTTTCTCCAGAGCTCTGCAGAGTGTTGTCTCTCCTGACAGTCAGGTTTATTTCTCTCTCTCTGACTTTTAATTCTTCCCACTCACTAGTTAGTCAGTTTACCAGTGAAGTTCATCACACCCTGCTATTTCTTCTGTTGCTCTGTTTTATTTCCTGGTCTGCCTCATGTTTTTGTACCGGTTTCAATGTTAATGCACCAGCTATTTAACTTATTCAAATCACGGCAAAGTCCTGCCAGTTTCCTTATGTCAAAATACTACCAATGGTGAGGCATCAGTGGTGTCATTTTCAACAAGAAAAGTTTTAATTGATACCAGGTATGGCCTTCCAGTGTATCTTTTTTTCCTTTTTTTCTTTTTAATTTTATTATTATATTTTATTTTTGACATTGTGCAGGCTTTTCAGGGCATAAAATGTCTTTTTCATAGGAATGAATATATATTGATTTGGTAAGAGGTGGCAAAAAAAAAAAAATCAGAGCGAATACTAGAATACTAGACTGCTGCATTCTTCCTAAACAGCCTATTGGCAGCACCTTACACAGGGAAGTGTCTGAAGTACCCACTCATGCCATGCCCACTCTTGCCAATTCTATTTTGTTTTCCACAGCACCAAAATCATTTGTATTCTTTGCAGGCATCTACAATTATCCTGTAAAATAATGTTCTCAAATGTTTCATTTTGTTCAGGCAACTCTGTACGTACCTGCTACACTTGGCACATCCACTCCATGCCTAGTTTAAGCTTTATTATCTTCTCATAATTTTTAAATTCTTGACACACAAATTTATAAATCAGGAAGTGAAAGTAAATGCCTATGTATTTTTCACAGTCTGTTGATGTAATACTAACTAGCAAAACAATATGCTCTCCCTACCAGGCTTCCTATGCCCCATCAGCAAATCCGATTCAAAATGAGATCACGGTACAGTGACCTCATTCTGAATGTTACCTTATGCTTTTGGCAGCCCAGAAGAAAACACCCCTAGCTCTTGTGCTGTGTTTCGATCTCTTTGAATTTCTCCAGGGGTTTGAATATCTGCTGAAAAGCTCTCTGCAGCTCTGAATACACCAGAAGAGGAAAGTGAAGCAAATGCAGGGGGGCGAGGGGGTGGGGGGAGAGTGTGAAAAGTGGGGATTAGTTGATGAAAAAATGTCAAGCTGCCTGCAGTGGAGGCAAGAAGGGGTCGAGGGTAATAAAGCCAATTAGTGGAGCAAAGGATAAGAAGCCATATTTGAAATAAAGGAGTGATAATTTTAAGCAGCAAGGGAGAGATTAGAATACAGAAGTGCTAATGGTATGCAGTTTGGGAAGGAGATGGTAAAGTACTGGATTGAGAAAGACAAGATGAAACCACATACAAACCCTAGTATTTCTCCTAGATGTTTCAAATCAATGCTCTTATATTTCTGTACTAGCCTCCATGCTGACTGATGTACAGATTATACAGGTCTGATTCCTTTGCTTCCTTTGCTTGCAGTATGATTCTTGCACATATGAATGTTTCTTGCTCATTTCCAAACAACCTCTTTCCTTTGTCTTTTATAATAAACTGATCTACTAGAATTCCTCTTGTTGGTTAATGTCTTATTTTACATGGTCTTACAAATACTCAGTGTCAAATATTACTTTAAAATAACCCTGTTTTCTATTTTGAAGTACAACCTGTAATTACTCATTTTATTTTGTAGGCTATTTGCTGGTACGTTATCAACTTGTTTCTGTATTTTACACAGCTTGCTATTTGATAATAACTGCAGAAAGGGCACAATGCAAAATTTAGGCTTAATTTAGATTCTGCTTATATTATTCTATTTTTATATATATACGTATATATACACTTCAGTCACTAAATGTCCTGGCTTTGTTTTTTAACTGTTTAAGTGGTCTTAAAGAATGGAATATATTCAAAACATCCCAGTCCTGAGTGGTTACTAATGTAACTTTCACTTTCCACACTCTCACAAAATTCAACATTTTAATACCTAACAGTATTTTTATAGTTATTGGCCTTTACTCACACACCCGGAACAATATATTTGGAACTTAATATGATTTGCTTTCAATTTTGCTGTACTGTTACTCAGCTATAACTAGCTTGAATGCAAACAATCAAGCATTCAAAGCACACAGTATTTATCAATAGATATATACCAACGCTGAATGCTGCATTCCTAAAATTAAAACTCAGATTGAGTTCAGCAGGATCAACACTCACCCCATGAATCCAACACCCCATGCTCACAATAGAAGCAAACACAAGATTTGTCATTCTTTGCTGGGGAAGTCTAAAAAATTATCTCAAATTGACGTAACGTAAGAGGTGTTTTGAACAAATTGATCAGTTGGATAGTAATGAATCACCATGAGTCTGAAGTAACAACCTATAGTTTTAAAAGAGCTCACACATAAAATTGCTGGTCTATTAACTGTGGAATGTAAATGACCACTTAAATCTGCTTTGGTACAAAGAAAGGGGAGATGGCATATATAATAGCAATTCATTAAAATGTCTCTAGAGGTGATCTGGGAACTGAAGACTAGAAAGTCTGACTTCTTTTTCATACAAACTGGGAGAAATTAAAATGATGAATATGTTAGTAAACACCTGGAACACCAGAAAGCAGAGCTTTTGTAAAGAGAATCAATACCTCACATATCTATTAGAGGTCCTTGAGACATATGATTCAGGTGATCTCTTGGATATATATTCCTCACCAAAGGATTTAAAAAACAAACAGCAAAAAATGGGGAATAAAATAGAAGGTAATTTAAAGAATGAATTATTTATTTAAAGTCAGCAAACAATATTCAAAATGAATAGAGGACATCTAATCTTAAATTAAACCTAATCTTAAACATGGGGCAAATATTGAGGTAAAAAAACAATGGGATGACTCAACATTATTTCACATACCAAATCTTCTGCTGACTACAAATAGCTACAGAAAATGCACAGATTCACAATTCAGATTGGAAGATCATCTGCTCCTACTTAAAGCAGTACCATTTTGAAGTCAGATCAAGTTTGTCACAACCTTATCTGGCTGAATTTTTATTATCTCCAAGGATGACAGTTAGAGTCACAGAGTGGTTGAGGTTGGAAGGGGCCTCTGGAGATCATCTAGTCCAACGCCACTGCTCAGGCAGGGTCACCTAGGCCATGTTGCCCAGGATGGCATCCAGGCGGGTTTTGAATATCTCCAGAGAAGGAGACTCCACAACCTCTCTGGGCAACCTGTTCCAGTGCTCTCTCATGCCCACAGTAAAGAAGTTTCTCCTCATATTCAGACGAAACATCCTGTGTTTCAGTTTGTGCCCGCTGCCTCCTATTCTGTCACTGAGCACCACTGAAAAGAGTCTGGCCCCATCCTCTTGATACCCTCTCTTAAGATATTTACATACTTTGATATGATACCCACTCAGTCTTCTCCTCTCCAGGCTAAACCGGCCCAGGTCATAGAATCATAGAATCATAGAATATCCCGAGTTGGAAGGGACCCATAAGGATCATCAAGTCCAACTCCTGGCACCACACAGGTCTGCCCAAACGTTTAGACCAAGTAACTAAGTGCACAGTCCAATCTCTTCTTAAATTCAGACAGGCTTGGTGCAGTGACTACTTCACTGGGGAGCCTGTTCCAGTGTGCGACCACCCTCTCGGTGAAGAACCTCTTCCTGATGTCCAGCCTAAACTTCCCCTGCCTCAGCTTCACACCGTTCCCACGGGTGATAACAGAGAATAGGTCAGCTGCCTCTCCACTCCCTCTCGCGAGGAAGTTGTAAACTTCGATGAGGTCCCCCCTCAGCCTCCTCTTCTCCAGGCTGAACAGGCCCAGTGACCTCAGCCACTCCTCATATGTCTTCCCCTCTAGGCCCTTCACCATCTTCGTTGCCCTCCTCTGGACACTCTCCAACAGTTTCATGTCCTTTTTGTACTGCGGTGCCCAGAACTGCACACAGTACTCGAGGTGAGGCCGCACCAGCGCAGAGTAGAGCGGGACAATCACTTCCCTCGACTGACTAGCAATGGTCTCGCAGCCTTTCCTCATATGAGAGATGCTTCAATCCCCTAGTCATCTTTATAGCCCTCCTCTGGACTTCCTCCAGTAGTTCCATGTCCCTCTTGCACTGGTGAGCCCAGAACTGGACACAATACTCCAGGTGTGGCCTTACCAGGGCTGAGCAGAGGGGGAGGATCCCCTCACTGTTGACCTGCTGGAAACACTCTTACGAATGCAGCCCAGGATACTGTTGGCCTTCTTGGCCACAAGGGCACATTGCTGGCTCATGGTTAATTTGTTGTCCACCAAGTTTCCCAGATCCCTCTCCACAGAGCTGCTCTCCAGCAGGTCAGGCCCCAACCTGTACTGGTGCTTGGGGTTATTCCTTGCTAGGTGCAGGACCTTATACTTGCCTTTGTTGACCTTCATGAGGCTCCTCTCCTCCCAGCCATCCAGGTCCCTCTGACCGGCAGCACAGCCCACTGATGTATCAGCCACTCCTCCCAGCTTTGTGACATCAGCAAACTTCCCTTCAGCCAGGTCACTGATGATGAGGTTGGACAGGACTGGACCCAGTACAGACCCCAGGAGGACACCACTAGCTACAGGCCTCCAACTAGACTGCACCACTGAGCACAGCCCTCTGAGCTCTGCCATCCAGACAGCTCTCAGTCCACCACACTGCCCACTCATCTTACCCACACCTCCTGAGCTTACCGATGAGGATGTTATGGGAGAGAGTGTCAAAAGCCTTGCTGAATTCTTAGACAATATCCACTGCTCTCACCTCATCTACCCAGACAGTCATTCCACCACAGGAGGCTATCAGATTGGTTAAGCATGATTTCCCCTTGGTGAATCCATGCTGACTACTGATCACCTTCTTTTCTGCCACATGCTTAGAGATGACCAGCAGGATGAGCTGTTCCATCACCTTTCCAGGGATGGAGGTGAAGCTGAATGGCCTGTATGTTCCTGGGTCCTCCTTGCCCTTCTTGAAGACTGGAGTGACACTGGCTTTCTTCCACTCCTCAGGCGCATCTCCTCATGACCATTCAAAGCGGATGGAGAGTGGCCTAGCAATAACATCCACCAGTTCCCTCTGCACTTGTGGGTGCATCCTGTCGGGGCCCATGGATCTGTGGGTGTCAAGTTTGCATAAATGATCTCTAACCCAATCCTCCTCAACCAAGTGAAAATCTGCCTTTCTTCACACTTTCTGTCTCGTCTCCAGGGTCTGGGCTTCCTGAGGGCTGGCCTTAGCAGTAAAGACAGAGGCAAAAAAGGCAGTCAGTAACTCTGCTTTCTCTGTACCCTTTGTCACCAGGGCATCTACCCCATTCATCATCAGGCCCATATTTTCCCTAGTCTTCCTTTTGCTACTGACGTATTTGAAGAGGAAATTCCAAAATTTCCCCTTTGCAATCTGTTCCAGTATTTGATCACCCTTGACAGTTTAAATAAAAACAAATAAACAAAAACTTTTCACAGTTTAATTGTAATTTCCATTTTTGCAGCTCACTGTTTCTGATCTTTTAATTGTGTACCTCTGAGAGTCTGCCTCTGCCTACAATGTAATATCCCACTGTTCAAGTCATCTGTAAGGTCCAACCTGATCCTACTTTCCTTGAGGCCAAATAAACTCACTTTTCACAGATGCTTTTCTATATCATGAGTCCTATAACACAGTGTAAAGTTGGACATGGTACTCTAGGTGCAGCACCAGAAGTCCTCAACATAAAATAAATAAATAAATAAATAAATAAATAAATAAATAAACAAACAAACACTTTCCTCCACCGTTTTACTATATGGTTGACCTTCATTATTTCAAAGTTATCATGCTGACTCATATTCAACTTGTCCTTTCAGTCCATATTATTTATTATATTCTTATTTATTCTTATTCTGTTATATATTCATTATTCTGTCCGTACAGAATCATACTTGCTGAGGGTACGCTCTGCCTCATCATCTGGGTCATTTATGAAGGTTTTCAACAGTGTTGGTTCCACTATCAAACCCTGATGAACATTGCTAGGTATGCCACTAGTGACTTGCCTCCAGCTGGACTTTGTGCCACAGATCATAACTCTCTGGGCCTGGTAGTCCAGCCAGTTTTTAACCTGCATTACTGTGCACTTATCTAACTTGTACTTTGTCAGTTTGTCTCTGAGGAGACAGCGTCAAAAGCCTTACAAAAGATAGACATCAGTTGCTCATGCCTCATCCACCAAGCTAGTTAGGCAGTTCAGTTCCATGAACTGATAGCTGATAGCAGCAGTCATGCAGAAAGTAGAAAAATTAAAGGAAGGAATTTACGGTTAAAAAAAAAAAAAAGTCATAAAAGTATAGAAAGACAAGAAGAACATTCAAAGGAATGGCACTGCTTTTAAATGACAAAAAAATAGCAAACTAGGACTCAACATAGAGTGCATATTATATTGCATGGTAATATAATAGAAATCCAAAGTCATAAAAGGAGGGAAAAAAAGGAGGTTGGAATAACATATTAATTCTCACAAAACTAAAACTAAAAACACTCAGTGACATCATCAAACAGTAGCAGGTCTTTTTTGTGTTTTTGTTGTTGTTGTTGCTTGGGGGGTTATTTTTATTTTTATTTTTTAAAGTACTGCTTTCTACAATGCGTAACTATGCTGTGGAGCTGCAGTTTTCTTTTCTGAATTTCTAGAGGCCAAAAGTGTAAGTGGATTCCACAAAGGACTATATCAGTTGATGGAGCATAGGTACATTGGCAGTTATTAAACACAGCAGTCCAACTGCAACCTCTCATTCATGCAATCCATAAAGCACTGTTTGCTGGAAATACTAGCCTCAAAGCAATCTTGAACGTTCATGTTGTTTCTCTTAAGCATCCACTACCTAGTCTAGGTGTGCTTTTATATGACCTATTTCAACTATTCTTATGATGATTCCATGCTAACTAGACCTATGAACTACAGAGAAAATAAAAACAGAGTTCCAGTACTGTAACTTTGGTTTAATGACTATAACTGTCTGGTAGGGCTGTTTTCAGGGCTGCTATTCAGAATAAAATTGCCTGCCTTTACACAGTGAACCTAAAAGGGCACTTAGCCAAAAAAAAAAAAACAAAAAACAACCAAAAAAAAAACTACAGTACCCAGTAGAATGATTCAGCTTTGATGTTTTTATCAGAATAATTGTTCCAAGATGGTAACATTGAAAAAAAAAATCTTTACATCTCATAATTAATTAAAAAAAAAAAATTATAAGAGGTCCACAAGGACAAGATGTTAGCATAAATTCTAAGAATTTGATGTTATACAGATTTCTCCTGACATCAAGAATAATGGTGGATTTTTCCTTGCTCCCATAAAATTGATTTACAATCTAATATCCACATTTCATACTTTGGCTGCTGTAAGATAGTTCATGGAAAAGATCTTCTTTGGGTGTTTTTTCCAGGGCAGCTCATTCTTTTTGACAAGCAGACTCCAGCTACATTAAATTTATACTTCCTAGTTTTAGTGGAACTTGCAGTACCTCTCTCATCCAAATTTGCTATACAGTGTCTTCTGTACAGCTTCTTTACTTCATCTCCTAGGTGTCCTCCAGTGGAGGACATCTCCAGTATCAGTTCACATAGTTTCTTCTTCCTTTTTTTTATGAAAACTAGTTGTTTTCATTGTTCCTCTTATCTTCTATTTATGGCTAGGAGTTTCACCAGCCATCTGAATCTCCTACCAATTATTACTCCTCCACAGACCTAGAGAGAATGTAGTCTAGGAGTCAGCCAGCATGATGAATGTCCCACTAGAGGCATTAAGTGCATCCCACCCCTCACTCTCCCCACCCTCGAAGAAAAAAAGCACTATTGGCCCTTTTCTCTCCATCTGTAAAGTAAGCTGGTTCAGTTGCTGATGTCTGTGATTCCTCTCAAAGAAGTTATATACTCAGACACTATAAATCTCCTTTGTGGTTTTTTTTTTTCTTATATATTTAGTTTTTCCACATAGAACATCTCGCATTCTTTCAAAGTATATTTTTAAACCAGGGACCATTTTTCTTAATCATTAACGTTTATTTTACAGTGAGCTGCAACTTTGGAGTTGAAAAACTGATTGTATATTTTACGGTTTCCTTCAGCTTGGAAACCTAACAAAAAAACCTACTTGTTTTGTATTTCTGATATACATAAATATTTTCATTCACTATTATCCCCTATAAACATTCAAATGTTAGTAAAGACAGGAGTAACAGAGGTATCATAGAAATTTTATGAGGATTCCAACTATAACATCTACGCTGATGATATCAGTTAGTGCTTATTATTTATACTAGATGTAGCATGCATACATCAATACATTTTTCATGCATGTCTCATTTATTGTCAGATTCTTGCTACATATGTTACCACAACTTCTTAGAAATTCCAGTAAGCTACTCACGAAACATCGTCTTAATATCCTCTGATGGTAACAAGGAGAGAAGAGGTGACAAATCTTTTTTCACACTTGGGACAACAGGGCTTCTTGTACCTAAACCCCCAGCAAAGTTTCCCACATGTTAAGAAATTACACTTTCCTTGTCAAACTAGTCAGCAGGATTTCATGCAAGTATGAGATCATTATTTCAACAACTCTCATCCTGCAAAGGAATCTTTTTTATTGTCTGCATCTAGGCATTCTGTCTATAGATTAGTTGAACAAAAGAACTTGGCTCCTTACTTTGCAGGACATACCCCTCTGTCTCTTTTTAGGGCACAAAAGTCAGGGCTAGAGAAGGATCTGGGTCAACAAATCTGGTCAATGATAAATGTATGCAGTTTCATATTAAAAGAATACATTTCTGTTATAATTGTAGACAGTAATTCCTGAACAGTTGTTTCAGAAGTGTACATCTAATAATCACAAACCCAATAATTTCCATCTTAGATTTATTCAAAAATAGAAAAATGCAGCTTCTAAATTTTAAAACTTGACGTTTATTACTAAGTTTACAAGGCTAACTGGTTATGTGAGCACACGCTATACATTTATGGCCATATCTTACAATGCAAGAAAATTAAAAGGGAATGAAGCTGTAAATGAAAAGGCTGTTATAGATGGATGTCTTCTAAGTGATATATGCGATAGAAGTGATTAGCATTAACTGATCTTCTTGAAGAATGTACAAGTATAATTCATTATAATGGCTTAGAAGTGCAATTAGTGAACTATAGTGTAAATGACACTGCTGTTCATAGACCGACCCATAAGAGTAATTATATTTTGAAAACTACTTAGTGAAAAATTGATTGAATGGGTCCTATGGGCATAGATAATTGAGATAAAAATATGTAAACAAATGTCCATTAATAAGTTTTATGGCAAATTTATATATTTACCTGTTTAGCTATGCTGGAAATATATATAAGGAATTATAATTTTCTGGTGTTTCATTTTGAAGACACATTTAAATGAAAAATATATTGTATGCCTTTGCAAACAATACTATCTGATTATTCTTACATTTCATAGTAATTTTCCCCTCACTATGTCCTGATACTTCAAAAATAATGAGGTTCAGAAATCAAAACTCCACTATTCTCAAATGTTTAATTTCAAGAAGCTTCTAGATGTGTAGCTTGTGTGACACATGCTATGTCAGAACAAAACCTGCCTAGTGGTGGTTGCAAAGGTTCCTGGGGAAAATCTTCCTCTAGTCAAGAAAGAAAAACAATTGCATAGATTTTTTTTTTCTTTTAAAAGAATTTTTTTAGAAATCAGGTTGAGAGCTTGTGGGTAAAAATTAAGGACTGGACCGATAATGGACACCTTGTGGTTGGGGTCTACTACAGGCTGCCTGATCAAGGGGAGCCTGTGGGTGAGGACTTCCTGCTTCAGCTACAAGAAGCATTGCACTCACTGGCTCCCATCCTGATGGGGGATTTCAACCGCTCAGATGTCTCCTGGAAAAGCTACACAGGAGGCTGTAAGCAATCCAGGAGACTCCTGGAGTGCATGGAGGATAACTTCCTGGTCCAGGTATTAGACAAACCAACCAGAGAAGTGTTACTGGTGGTCACAAGTGCAGACGAGCTCTTTAAAGAGGTTATGACTGGAGGCAGTCTGGGCTGCAGTGACCACACCCTGGCTGAGTTCATGATCTCAAGGGATATGGGCCTGGCAAAGAGCAAAGTCAGGACCCCAACCTTTAGAAGAGTGAACTTCCAGCTGTGTAAAGACCTAGTGGTAAAGATCGCCTGGAAAACTGTCCTTAGGAAGAGGTACTGATCAGAACTGGCAACTCTTTTAGGACACTTTTCTTACAGCACAAAATTTGTAGAGCACAGAAACTCTACATCCCCGTGTGTAAGAAATCAAGCAGGGAAGGCAAGAAACCAACGTAGCCGAGCAAGGACCAGCTGGTCGAACTGAGGTGTCAGAAGGAAATGCACAGGCAGTGGAAGCAGGTACAGGTGGCCTGGGAAGAGTACAAGGATGCTGTCTGGATGTGCAGGGATGGGATCAGGAAAGCTAAGGTACAGATGGAACCGAGCTTGGCAAAGGATGCAAGGAATAACAAGAAGGGATTCTATAGGTACATTGCTCAGAACAGAAAGGCCAAGGAGAGTGTGCCCCCTTGATAAATGAGAAGGGAGAACTGTTAACAACAGACATGGAGAAAGCTGAAGTACTCAGCATCTTCTTTGCCTCAGTTTTCACTGCCAACCATACTTCCCATGTCTCTCAACTCCCTGAACATCTAGGCACGGGCTGGGCGAGCAAAGTCCCTCCCACTGTAAGCAAAGAGCAGGTCTGAGACCACCTGATGAAACTGAACAAGTACAAATCTCTGGGGCATGGATCCGATGACATGCATCCCAGGGTCCTGAGAGAACTGGCTGACATAGCTCCCAAGCCGCTCTCCATCATATTTCAAAAGTCACAGCAATCAGGCAAAGTCCTCGGTGACTGGAAAAAAGAGAAATATCACTCTGATTTTTAAAAAGGGTAGAAAAGAAGACCTGGGGAACTACAGACAGGTGAGCCTCACCTCTGTGCCTGGAAAGATCATGGAGCGGATCCTCCTGCAAGCAGCAATAAGGCACATGCAAGACAAGGAGATGATCCAAGACAGCCAGCATGGCTTCACCAAGGGCTATTCATGCCTGACCAATCTGACGGCCTTCTATGATGGAGTGACTGCATCAGTTGACATGGGAAGACTGACCGATGTCATCTACTTGGAATTCTGTAAGGCCTTTGACACAGTCTCACATGACATCCTGCTCTCTAAATAGGAGAGAGATGGATTTGAAAGGTGGACTATTTGGTAGATAAGGAATTGGCTGGATGGCTGCAGCCAGAGAGTTGTGTTCAACGGATCTATGGCCAGGTGGAGGCTGGAGATGAGTGGTGTCCCTCGGGAGTCTGTCTTGGGACAGGCTGCCCAAAGAAGTCGTGGATGACCCATCTCTGAAGGTGTTTAAGACCAGGTTGGATGGGGCCTTTGGCAACCTGGTCTAGTGGGTGGCATCCCTGCCGATGGTAGGGGGGGTCGGAACTAGACAATGTTTAAGGTGTCTCCCAACCCAAATCATTCTATGATTCTATGATCTATGATTCTTATATTCAAGCTTGAATGCAGAAATCTGAGTGCAGAAAAATCCAATGGAGTTCAGTGATGTACCCCAGCCATATGCCACAAAAATACATTTTGCCTACACTGCTGAGAAGCTTCCTGGGGACTGTTCTAAATAAATCATTACTGAAACCACACCTGATATTTATTTTTTTAATCACAGAATTTATATGTTTGATATGATAGTAATATAAATCATGTAGCATATTTTACAACATAGTAAGTTTTTACATGATTTGATTTTGTATATATTTACATTTAAGAACTTACTGATAATATCTTTTTGGCCTAATTCAGTTCTTTAATAAATGCTAATTTCTTCTTTTGTGAGATGCCCAAAAGGTTTTATTTGATATTGTGCTTTTTTGTTGTTGTTGTTGTTTAAAGTCTGTATTTTTTTAGAAGACTTTAGTGAATTAATAAATATGTTCAAATATTTGTTCATTCTAAAAAAATAAAAAATAAAATAATTGACTTTGCAAGAACAGAAAATACTGTAAGGTGTATTCTTTTCCATCAAGTTTATTTATCTAATTATTAGAAATACCATGTTTTCAGATACAACTTAGCTTGCTTACTTGATCGTTTAACAGGAGAAACAAGAACTACCAAGCATAATTTAATGTGTATGACTTTAAGGGTTATTTCTGCGAATGAACTTGACATGTGGAAAGATATGAGACTGATCAAGAAAAAAATTGATGATGGGTATCAGTGGCAAAATGTTTCCGTTTTAGGCCCGTAGGAGTTCCAGTGCAAATTTTTCCTGTGAATCTAAACCCTTCATCAATCAGATGTAAATTACAGCATGCATGACTGGCTGCCTTTTCCATTCTAGAGTTCCCTACAGAGAGCAAGAAAGCCAACTACTATTGAGGCTCAGCTAAACTCCAGTCTCTTTTTTGCTATCTTGAGGATATACTGGCACACAGGAAGAGACAGCATTCACTTGAAACCCACATCAGGAGATCTTACAAAATCAGAGACAATGAGTCAAACCAGCATCTTCCAGAACAACTAATGTTGTTTTTCTAGAAGGGGGACTGGGAAGAGGAACATGGGGGAGACGATACAGGAAACAACATTGAAAGATTTCCTACTACCAATACTTTCCTAGTATGTTCCTAGCTTTCCTTGGTGGATTAAAGGCTCAACATGAGCCAGCAGCGCACACTTGCAGCCCAGAAGGTCAACTGGGTCCTGGGCTGCATCAACAGAGGAGTGGCCAGCAGGTCGAGGGAGGTGATTGTCCCCCTCTACTCTGACCTTGTGAGGCCCCACCTGGAGTACTGTTTCCAGGTTTGGGGCCCCCAGAACATGAAAGATGTGGATCTGTTACAGAGAGTCCAAAGGAGGGCTACAAAGATGATCAGAGGGCTGGAGCACCTCTCCTATGAAGGAAGGCTTAGAGAGCTGGGGATGTTCAGCCTGGAGAAGAGAAGGCCCTGGGGAGACCTCATTGCGACCTTTCAATACTTAAAGATGTCTTATAAAAAAGATGGAGAAGGACTCTTTACTCGTGTAGATAACAATAGGACAAGAGGGAATGGTCTTAAACTAAAAGAGGATAGATTTAGACTAGACATTAGGAGGAAATTCTTCACTCAGAGGGTGGTGAGGCACTGGCACAGGTTGCCCAGAGAAGCTGTGGATGCCCCATCCCTGGAGGTGTTCAAGGCCAGCCTGGATGGGGCCTTGGCCAACCTGATCTAGTGGGTGGCATCCTGGCAGGGGGGCTGGAGTTAGATGATCTTTAAGATCCCTTCCAACCCAAGCCATTCTATGATTCTATGATTCCTTCAACAGCTGGCTCAGAGAAACCTAACACGGGAGGCTGGATACTCACAGAGGATAAATTCTTTACAAAGAATAAAAGCACAATACTTATTTCCATCATTCACATGAACCTGGCTGTCATAGACTTTCATAAATAACAAAGAGATAAAACCAAATGTTAAGCAGCAAAAAAATAGAGCTGATCATGGTTTTGGCTGGGACAGTGTTAATTTTCTTCCCAGCAGCTCACACAATGCTGTGTTTTGGACTTTTGATGAAAATATTGGTGATAACACACCAATGTTTTAGTTGTTGCAGAGCAGTACTTACACAAAACTAAGAACTTCCCTGCTTCTGGTGCTGCCCTGCCAGCAAGGAGGCTGAGGGTACACTAGGAGCTGGGAGGGGACATAGCCAGGACAGCTGGCCCAGGCTGGCCAAAGGGATATCCCACACCATGCGGCATCATGCTCTGCAATGAAACTGGAGTAAAGAAGGAAGAAGTTGGGAGATGTTGGGAGTGAATGTTTGTCTTCCCAAGGAACTGTTATGTGTGATGAGCCCTGCTTGCCTGAGGTGGCTGAACACCTGCTGGCTGATGGGAAGTAGTGAGTGAATACCTTGTTTTGCTTTGCTTGTGTGCACAGCTTTTGCTTGACCAACTAAACTGTCTTAGTCTCAACCTGAGTTCTCACACTTTTACCTCTCCAATTCTCTCCTCCATTCCTCCTGGAGAGAGTAAACGAGCGGCTGTGTGGGGCTGAGCTGCCTGCTGTGACTAAACCACAACAGGGCTGTTGAGTGACCTAACAGTGTGTACCTGAGCTACCATGCAGGAGAACACTTCCAGTAACTGAATTTCAGCCGCAGATGGGAAAGCTGAAATTCTTGCTGTGCTTGCGAACTTCACTCACGTAATTATGGGCACAGTTAATCTATGTGCAGACCCTGTGATCTGTAAAAGCAAACCACAAATGTCAGGGTTTGTGAAGTATAATCAGAATACAACTAGAATATTTGAGAAAAGGTGCAGCCTAATGAAGGATTTTTAAAAGTTTATAGAAAATCACGACCTCCTTTTGTCTCACCAGTCTTCATGAAACCTTGAGTCAGCAGCAGCTTGATTTCTGCAGGGCAAAGTCTCCTACGGACTAGCTGAAAGTATTTACATTAACTCACCCATCATAGAGCAATAGAGCTGCTGCATAATTAGAGGTAGTTAGAAGTTAGATAACTGACTTAAATAGCTGTACCTTGTAATTACCTCACTTATCATCACCTCTCACTCCTAGTATGAACACTTCTGTGACCTATTTCAGAACTGTCATCTACTAGTGGTTCAATAGGAACAGATCCAGACTGGGATGCAGGAGACTTGGGCAAATTTACTGATTCCAACATGCAAGTCATTTGATATTTCCATTTATTTATTTCCTTCCCCACTCCTTTTGGTCTTGCCTATTTATGTAATAAGCTCTCACAGAAATTAATTCTTATATATGTCCCTACAATATGAGCTTAGCATTAATGTCTCTTAAAACATATTATTAATGCTATGAACCTATTAATAACGATGCTTCGCAAAAGTTTAGTTTTGTTAAATTATTCTATATAGGCACAACAAACATTTTTGTTACAAAAACTTTTAGAAAGGTAGAAAACATTTTATTTATTTCCTTGTTTTTGCCATTCTAAATTCTATTCGTTCCTGTAATTTAACTTACTGAAATATAACATTGCTACCTGGGAGCAAGATTTCAATTGTTTTTAGGGTCTTTAGATCAAAGGTCTGACATGAAGTCTCCATTTTTTTATGATGACTTATGCTGAGCCACCAAGAAACATGAATTGCAGAAACTAAAGATACATTTTAAGTTGAGTAAGAAAAAAAAAAAAAAAAAAAAGCAGACATCCAAAATTTGCATCTTTGTAATTCAGTCTGAATAGTACAGTCCTATATCTTTGGCAGCTGTCTAGGTGCATGTGCAATATATAGGGGTTACTGAAACCCAGTTTCCACCGGGCCAACATCTACATGGTTAAACTTTTATCCCAGATGATGCCACAGTGGAAGGACTCTGCAGGTAGTCCATTACCTGAGAAGGAGGAATATGTGAGAGACATTGGTAATCCAAAACTGAAATGCTTTAATGGTTGCTTTCTGTACTGACTCTTTCCTGGGCAAGTCCATGATCTTTCATCTACTCAATCAAGAGCACTGGATATTTCCCAGAGCACTCCAGAGCAATCCAGAGCACTGGATATTTTCAAGAATAAAATTCCTGCTTTTTTCTTTGAATAAAATCTATGCCCTTCACACCTGTTTCTATCTTTTTTGACTCAAAGTATTAATGGCTCCTTAAGAGTCTTCATTTGAGGTGAGAAGAGCTATCTTTCTGCTGGGATAATCATTCACAGGATTCAGATAGGTTGGCATCTTCATTTATTGATTCTCTCTGTGTTTTCTTTAAATAAGAATGTGTTAGAGGACTCCATATTTCTGAGCCATTTCTGCACCTCTGGGACTTTTACTTCCCTCTTAGTTTACTTTTGTTTCTAAAGTTCTGGAATAAAAGCTTTCTGTTGCCTTAATGGTTTCTATTGAACCTAGGTTTTGAACAAGTTGTTTCTTTTAAGGAATATTGTAAAAAATAAAAAATAAAAATCTTATTACTTAACTAAACCAATGGATTTAAAAGGAAGAATGCAACTCTGTGAAGTATCTACTAATTGAAATCAGTTTGTTCCAAATCCTAAAACTTAATACCATATGTGAAACCTTTAAAATAGAATCCTTCTATATAATTAATAATAATTAACTAAAAAAAATAAAGCTTTTAATTCAGACCAATTCATTATGCTTCTAGAAAAGATCTTACCACTTGGAAAAAATATATATAAAAAAGGAAGCTTTAGTAATTTTACCTATATATCATTACTATTCTCCCTTTTGGTTGACATTCTGGAGTCTCAATTCTGCCAGGAACTCTGAAAAAGTGTTATTAATCCATCTCCTCTTTCCTAGATGCCTAGAGCAGAACACCTTCTTGCTCCCCTCCAAAATCAAGCACAGAGTCATGAGCCGCCTAATGCCCAAGATATCACTCTATGGTCTTTGCATTCTTTTAGCTGTCGGTCTAGATCAACACAACTCCTCTGAGTAACGGCAGCAGCAGCTAATGAGGTCCAAGACCATACACCCCCCTTTGCTGTCCATTGTTAGTTCTAAAATCACTTCATTCAAATTTTCCAGACAAAATAAAATAAAATAGGATTTTAAATAATGCCAAGATAAAAGATCCTCAAAATATAACAGTAATATCATTAAACATTTGAAAATTATTTTTACATTCTCCTCATCAGATGTAGCAGCAGACTGTGGTATCAAAAGGATAGGTTTTCTGAAGGCCATCAGGCCAGCCTATCCAGATCCCTCTGCAGAGCCCTCCTACTCTCAAGCAGATCAACGCTCCCGCCCAACTTGGTGTCATCTGCAATCTTACTGAGGGTGCACTCTATCCCCTCGTCCAGATCATTGATAAAGATATTGAAGAGAACTGGCCCCAGTACTGAGCCCTGTGGGACACCACTGCTGACCAGCCTCCAGCTGGATTTAACTCCATTCACCATGACTCTTTGGACCCGGCCACCCAGCCAGTTTTTAACCCCACAAAGAGTACACTCGTCCAAGCCTTGAGCAGCCAGGTTCTTCAGAAGAATGCTGTGGGAAACAGTGTCAATAGCCTTACTGAAGTCTAGGTAGACCACATCCACAGCTTTTCCCTAATCCACTGAGTGTGTCACTTTGTTGTAGAAGATCAGGTTCATCAAGCAGGATCTGCATTTGATAAACCTATTCTGACTGGGACTGATCACCTGGTTGTCTTGTAAGTGCTGTGTGATGGCACTCAAGATGATCTGCTCCATGAGCTCCCCGGGCACTGAGGTCAAAATGACAGGCCTGTAGTTTCCCATATCGTCCTTCTGGCCCTTCTTTTAGGTGGACGTCACATTTGCTAGATGCCATTCAACTGGGACCTCCCCTGATAGCCAAGACTGCTGTAATGGAAAACAGATTGGCGAGCACTTCCAACAGCTCCCTCAGTACCCTCAGGTGGATCCCATCTGGCGCCCTAGTTATGTGTACATCTACGTGGAGTAGCAGGTCTCTAACTATTTCCTTGTGGATTATTCTGCTCCCTGTCCTTGTCTACCAGCTCAGGGGCCTGAGTACCCAGAGAACAACTGGTCTTGCTAATAAAGACTGAGGCAAAGAAGACGTTAAGTACCTCAGCCTTTTCCTCATCTCTTGTCACTGTGTTTTCCTCCACATCTAATAAACGACGGAGATTCTCCCTAGTTCTCCTTTTTGCGTTTATGTATTTATAAAAACATTTTTAATTGTCTTTAACAGCAATAGCCAGATTGAGCTCAAGTTGGACTTTGGCCGTACTAATTTTGTCGCTGACCAACCTCACGATATCTTTGTAGTCCTCCTGAGTGGCCTACACCCTTCTTCCAAAGGTTATAAACCTTCTTTTTCTTCCTGAGCTCTAGCCACAGCTCTCTGTTCAGCCAAGCCAGCATTCTTCCATGCCAGCTCATCTTTTGGCATGTGGGGACAGCCTGCTCCTGTGCCTTTAGGATTTCTTTCTTGAAGAGCATCCAGCCTTCCTGGACTCTTTTGCCCTTCAGAACTGCCTCCCAAGGGACTCCGCCAACCAGTGTTCTTATATGATCTAAGCATGTTTCCATTAATGGGAGAGGTTTTGCTACTTTTATTTACTAGCACTTGGTTTGATGTGATTCGGATTTTAAGATCTTTAGAACTGTTTATTTTATACTTCATTGTTACAATATTCACCACTTACATTTTAAAAATTCTTGCAATTACCACTTTTATTCATACATTTTACTTCAGACTCTTTATATCTTACAAAATTCTACTAATGGCTTCTGTTTATGATCCATTCTCAAATGAATATTGCATTTTCGAAAGCCACTCTGTTATGATCAACTTATGTTTGCTCTTGTTTTATTGTTCAGGATACCTACAATACTAAAGATACAAGAAACTATTAAAATAAACAGAAGAAAAACAGAAGTACATAGTTTTATATGAAAAATAGTAATTCTACTCCCACTTTTTCATTTAGAAAAGTTGCTATTAGAATTATGGTTATTTACATTAAGGAATTCCATAACAAATCACAGTTTTATTCATAACCATGAGACTCACAACTTGAATAAAAAATTTGTGCACAATTATCACAAGCTACCAAGAGTTGTCACACAAGCACATCTTCCTCTCTCATCTTTCTCAAACCCTACTCCTGCTGTGAAAGAAGCAACAGGTCTAAAGCTAGTCCATACTGTAAATATAGGCCTGAATGGATTCAACTACATTTTTCTCAGGAAGCTGGATGTAAACCAGCTCCAGTCTGGAACCAATCTAATTACATTCATACTGTATTGCACACAAGTTTATAATCCCTGCCTCTAAATGTTGATGTTCCCCATGATGTTCACTAGAGGCTTTGCTACTGTTATTTATTTTATTTGGAAGACACTCAGATGCAATGGTGATGAGCAGCAGTACAAAACCTTGTGAGAGAGAGTGAGAGAGTGTGAAACAGACATGAGAATGAGAATAAAGACATTTTTATTACATTCATCTTAGTTTGAAATTCATATTCCTGAAATTCTCTGAACAGTGGACTTAAACTACAGTCGGCAAATCATGAAGAACAGATTCCTCACATTAGCCTCCTGGTGTGTGGTGCCAAAAGGTCAAAAACGTTGAATATGATTTAAATGTGTAAGTTGAGATTCTATACAAAAACCACACATCCTGAAGTGGTGTGAGAAATGACCACAAGCCCTTTTAACACTAGTTTCTGTCACAAAGCACAAACATCTCTAACACCAATCTTCTGACTGTATTTTGCCATTCCACTAGGTAAAAATGCAAGGGAGAAAACTATGTCCTCTCACAGCCTGAATATTTTCTATTCTGCTCTCAAAGAGAGTCTGGCATCTAAGTTTGTCTCCTTCCTGTGGGATATTACAAAACTGAGAAATAAATCCCAATATTACTTATTTTTTGTAGCAAATACTTTCTTAATCCATTTCTTTTGCACACATATATAAAGAATATACCCCACATTTACACTCTGTTTCAGTTTTCACGTCCATAACATGGAGCATGTGCATAAAATTGCCACAAATAAAATGAGAGTCACAGTTTGTTCTTTGTATCGGCTAAGAAAAAAAAGTTTTAAACCTTTTTATAGAGTGATAAAGTAGAACAGAAAATTTATAATTTATGGTTCACAGGATGCAACGATTGATACTATATAGAAATTTAATCAGTGTTTCAGAGCTCACAGACATATCACAGTAGGAGGTTCTTGTGACATTTCATGGAGAACTAGGCAAGATGAGGTACTATATGTGTGCATATTTCAGTGTGTTATGTATTTTCTTAAGCTTTTATCCTTTTAAGAGTTGTCATCTTGAAGGGATCATTTCTTCAAAAAGTTCTAAATGCATGAAGAACTGAAGTGTCAACCTCTGGTTGAAGCAAAACACAGTCAGAAATACCTGCAACAGTAGCCAAATTTTTTCCTGATACAGACTTCTCAAAAGTGAGACACATCTTTAACACCTTTTCTGTACTTCTTGAAACCTGCCAGGTATACAACACTTGGCTGTAGTCACATAACCTGGCTACAACCCTGATGTCATGGAGAGTTATGACTGGAAACATTTTGCCACAAAGTCTATCAAGGCTGTTGGAAAAAAAAGTCAACTCAAAGCCTTGCTCCCTTACTTACCCACCCAGATTTACTCCATATCTAAATTCCCAGCAACTAAGAATTCAACCCAAAGAGAGGAATATAAAACTATTATTTCCACATTAAATTTTAATATTCTTATTTGCAGTCTGTTGTTTTATGGAATGAACAGACAGTGCCATGATCTCATTTCATCAGGCAGTATTCCATTATTCTTAATTGAAACAAGTTTGCCTCTGAAACAAGTTTATATGTCAGAGTACCATAATTACATTTATCACTATTCAGTAAACCTACTTATTCACTTTCTGATATTAGTGCTTGTTGGACTGAACATCTAAAGCCTCAGATACTTTATCATAAACCTGTGATTATGGCTGTTATTCCACAGCTTCTCATTATGAATGTAGCCAGCTACATAAACCTTTTGATAAATGTTATCTGATACATTATTAAACATTTTGTGTTGCTATTATCAAACTGATAACTTTGTTCATCTTCCCATTCTCTAGCATTTTTTCTCATACCCCAAAGTTGTGCTTTAAATATATGAGACACAGTAATCACTTTTTTTTTTTTTTTTTGGATTCCAAATTCAGAGAGCTACCTTAGAAACAATCTTAAGGATAAATATAAAACACTAGAAATAGCTCAAAATTATATATCTGGCCAGATGCAAACAGTTTAATAAAATGCTTACTATATTATGAGGTGACAATCATTCTTGAGATTATACAGAAGGAACAGGAATCACAGCCATTAATGACTTTGAGGGGAGCAGGATGAAACTTTTTTCTTTAAAGATGTCTTTTTCCATTAAAAATATGCAGCATTTGTTTCTTTGTCTTACTTAAAGTGCAACCATCTTATCTTAAAATATATGTAGAAAAAAAGTTCTAGCATAGTGAAGAAGGCCAGTTACAATAAACCAATGATTAACGAGTAAGGATGACCTACCATTGACTGATAGCTGGCTGGAGTGGTTTCCATTCCTATCTGTTCTGTCCCCAGGGCAGAAAGTACAGTGACGTTCATGAAACATCTGGAGGGGGAACCTACATGGTTAAAAGGCTTGGATATTAAGAAGAACCCATACCAATTTTTTTGTACACAGAAATAGCTGCTATTTTATAAACCATTTTTTATGTCTGGAGCAGAGACTGGACAGATACAGACAGAACAGACAGACAAGAGATGAAAAGCCTCACCCCAAGGTGATCCACCTCTGCAAAGGCAGAAAACGGAGATAGTAAACAGGTAGTAAAGTGGCATATACAATTTCCTTATTCTACAACTTCCTGATCTTTCAAGATTACTGCACAAATGCAAAACCAAAAACAATTATTTGGGGTAAAAATTCTGGGTTAAGAAATAGAGAAAAAAGAGTGAATCAGATTTCAAAAGCAAAAGTATTGATACTTCTTTATGCTCATGTATTAGATGACTTTGTCCTTTTCTATCCTGCCAAATACTGTGAGCTTATTTAATTTTAGACAATCAAGAAAATTCTATTCCAAAAGAAATGTGCAACATGACCACTGATTTTTCTTTTTTTTTAATTGTTTTATTTCAATATAACTCAAATTTGTGAAAGTAAGCAATCTATTTAAAATGAACAGAAACCAGACATCATCCTAGGAGTCTAACAAATATATATATATATGTATATATATATATATATGTAAAGTTAATCTATGCCATGGCAAGATATCAGCTCATTTCAAAAGTTCTATGTGGCCTATAAAATTATATCTATGAATACTGTGAACAACTTTTGTATTTACCATTGTTAGACCTGGAAGTTGCAATTTGGGTTTACATGTCAGTATTCGTCAGCAAAGCACCAAACTTCATCTGGAGAAATAGAGCATGAAATCACTTTCTCACCCTGCTTCTGTGCATCATACCTAACAACACTGAAACTTTAAAAAAATAAATAAATCCACACCACTGCTAAAGTGGTGTAAAAATAAGTTGTCAGATTATTTTCTCAACTCAAAATCAAGTCTAGAAGTATATACACTTCTGTCAGCATCTAGAAATCTGATCACTCTATTCCAATTACTGCACCTGCACTACCTTTACCTTTCATTTTCCATAGTTAAAAATAATAGCTAAAAGAACTTCTAAAAATGAGACTTGCAATGCATGTTTAAATATTATAGTTACAACAACATAGTTATGAATAGACATATTTCAATTGTCTTAGGATGCATAGCCAATTATTAATGAGAAACACTGTTGAACATTAAAGATTTACATGAGCAAAAGTAATGTCTGGATTCTAAGAAAAAAAGCCTAAGCGAAACTAATTGTCCTAGAAAGCTCATCAGGTGATTCATGTAGGCTTCCAGAATAAGAACGTGTTACTATTCCTCTACCTGCAACTTTAACATCAGCAGAGCTTGTTCATACTAGACACCTTTCACTTCCTTTGGAACCCTACTTGAAATGTGGCACAGCATAAGCAGATGATGGTAATGTGCTGTATATAATGCAGAACAGTTTTATTTATGAAAAGAGTTATTCGTAAGGCTTTTGTTTTAACACATAACCTAAAAGTAAATATGAGCAGATTCATTTATGTATTTATCTCACATTTCTGTATTGATAATGAATAAGTATACAAAAGAAAAAAAAATGAAAAACAATGTTTTGGACCAACTCACTTGACCAGTTCGAAGATTATTTGAAGTTTGAGTATTTTTTTATTTACCAAAACCATGTTACAACTTAGAATACTCAGTTTTCACTTCCATCTCAACACAGGTCTCATCCTTCTTCCTTTTAATTTTAGCCTCAACTCTCATTTCTACTTCAGTCTCACCTTTGCATGGAAATAGAGAAGGAAAAGGACTTTTCTAGGTACTCTTTCTCTTCTGAGGCTGTGAAACTAGTATCATTGTCCTTTAGAGGATATGAAACTGATGTCCCAAAGGCATCCCTGATATTGGTCTGTAATTAGAGGTGAAGGATGTGTGAGAGTGACCTTGCTGATCTGGCAAGGTGCAAGTGTACCTTGAGAAGGACTATCTTAAGTTATTCCCTTAAGTGAACATCATAATGCATGAGAAAGTCAGTTGAATCCTGTCTTGCTTCTGCTTCTTATTCAGGGCTTCAGATCAATTCCATGGCATTCCATGAAGAAAACAACAACATCAAAGTCTAACCAGTGAAGAAATCTAACTACTCGAAGAAATATAGTGCACTTAAAAAGAGATCTAAACTCTAGCAGAACAGAAGCTGCTTAAAGCTTTTCACACTTCTAGGGACTTTTTTTTTTTCATGCAAAGAAAGGGAAAAGTTCTAAACCAAGGCTTCTATCACCCTATTAGAAAATAGCGCAATTAAAACTATAAATGTAAATTATTAGGTAAGTGATGGAGGAATGGAAACAAATGAGAAAAAAAAAAATCAGTTAAAGTTTCTTCATTTGTAGCTGCTTACTCAGGCTTTCTTTGGCTGGCACAGTTGATTAAGAGAATGATTTATCAGTCAAATGACAGCTCTGTTCTTGCCTGCTGCCTACTGTTCAAGCTTCCTCTGTCCTGTCTTTATCCTTTAATCCTTTGCTTCTTCTCTGTTTACCCCATTCTATCTTTTTTGTTCCTATTGAAGGGGAAAAAAGAAAAATCGGGTTTTAATCTCTACTCCATGTTTCCCTCCAGCTAGAGGGAAATCACTGTGGTTAGCTGATAATTCTTGTCATCTGCTCCAGAGATGGAGCCATAATTGTGATTGCCTATTGCCTAGAAGAAGGGTATAAAACTGTGGGTCTCACTTCCTTGATGCTTTTTTTATCCTAGAACAGACTGCACTTGGTCACCTAGGCTCTCAGGCAGGACCCATCCTGAGTATTTAATTCATATTTAAAGAGGGAAGCTCTCTCACGGTTGTAAACAGAGCTAACATTTTTGTGAGGATTTGAAAGTTAAGTTGTTCATACATTGCTGCAAATCCCTAAAGTAACTTTGAAGTTGTACATTTTAAAGGAAATGAAAAGATAAACATAGGAGGAGTCAATAACACAAAATTTGGGCTCTTTGTATTGGATCATTAGGCACAATTAGTTGTACCACCCTTGTTACAAGGCAATAAAAGTAAGCACTACACATGTAATAAAGACAGTCCACTGTTGATAACCAATCTATATTCAGCTTACCACCAGCTGTAAATGCAAGCAATATGTTTCTTATAAACAGGTCTGGAAGGTGGCTCCCAGAATACCTTTAGGGAATGTGTACTTTTTGAACTAATTAATCACTGAATGTCATCACTGCTCCACTCCGCTGCATATGAAATAGCGGTTCTCTGGCACTTAAATATATCTGGCAGAGGGAGGTTCAAGTAAAGCACCTTAAGAGAAACATGAGAGATTAGCAGGAGTTGACCAGGTAACAATGGGCAATTTATCAGTGTAGCTTTTGTACCATGGATAAGTTTCCTTTATTATTTGCATTCTTTTCATGCATATCATCTGTGAAGTTTTTCCTTTTCTCCTTTTTAGTAACACCTTGAGTGAACGGCTTTTGGAGAAAGTGGGCTTGATAGACACGTATTGTAGGAATAAAGGCTATTTAAGCTCTCTGCCAATGTACATCAGCCCTAAGATTCTTTCCAATACAGTGTGTTAGAGTGAAGAAAGACAACTTTTGTTTCTAAACATGGGTCTTTTTGTCATACGTACAAACAGAAGTAGGACACCAAAGCATGAATTTTCACTACTGACCCTAAGGCAGAATATGAACCAAGGTCTCCAGAGGGGAAAGGCTAATGCACTAACCGACTGCACCACCAAGTCCCCTTCACTTTCCAATTATCACAAAACCTCTCCTACTGCTGTGACATTCTCTCTGCCACATAGGTCAAAAAGTGAGTTACTGTCAAAAGTGATTCATCTATCAGCTGGCTCAGGAATGCTACTGAATAAAATGACTGGTGCTTTTCCTGAGTGTGGCTGCAATAGCACAGATTTACTTTCAGGCTTTTTATAACTGAAATCATGACTGCTTTTTATTCCTACAATATCATGTCATATCAGATTTAGAGACATATTGTACGGGGAAAAAGTCTAAGTAGTACCTCTTTCATAATAAAGTTCAAGTTTATAGTTATTGTAAAACAAAGACCCCTGCTCAAATGGCTTCATTTTTAATGCATAAAATGATGTATGACAGGTCTGTTCTTAAATACACAGCCATATTACAAAGGTGATCTAAATATGTTTTTACTTCTTTCTAGCATGCATTTTAATTATGAACAAAGTAAGCTGCTTATGTATTCAGAAAACATGCTTAAAACTCAAAATACCATGACAGACTTCTTCCTCTTTAACTTTTCTATACCTATCCTACACCTTATAAAAATAAATGCATTATCAAGTGACCCTATGCAATGATTCACCAGGGTAGTTTATTTGTACAAAATCCTCAACATTCATGCCCTGATTAAAATCACATGCTCAAAGTTAGCAGATTTGCTCTAATGTTAAAAAGTCATTTTCCAAATACTATATAGTATAATAGTATAAAATTTCTCTTCCATGAGGGATTCAATAATTTAGTACTGCAGATTAAACAACTCAGAGTGGTTTCAACCTGTGAACCTTTTTTACTCCTTTTTTGAGGTTTCATTTTGCCTCAAATTGTCACACAAGCTTAGTAAAGATGCTAAATATTTATGAAGTTCTTGGCCTCAATGGTATGAATCAGTGAGTACAAAATTAGACATTTAACAGATTAATCAAAATCTCCATTTTATATCAAGTTAGCTGCAGTTATTTTGATGTTTAAAGATTTTCTTTTCTTCTAAACTTTCCAACACTTTCCAGCTCCTCTCTTGTTGCAAACCCAGTCAAAACAAAATATTCTTACACAATTTCAGAGTACTTTAATACAGTGGCACATTCTGACTCTTTTGTAAATGAGGTCTCTGAGTCAGGGCATTCTGCTAAAAATTTGTCTCTAACTTCAAAAAATTCCACCCAAGGCTCTGCCAACTTCATTGATCCTACTGCAGTTGTATCAATGCTGTGTCATCACTTACCTGCCAATCTTTGCATTTGCTTCATGCAGACATAGCGTGTATAAAACAACTTCTATAAACGTATTCACTTGCTTTCTTTCTTAAATACTTGTTTAAAAAAAATCCTTTAAGTTGGCCAGGTTTCGGTCACGTAGACCAAGGTCACATTGTACAACCTTATCTTGAGAAGAGATTCTTAATTTAAACCATTTGTTAACATCTGTTCTTCAGACATCAAGCTAATAGCAAATGAAATGTTACTAAAAGAAAACAACTTGCAGAGTGCCTATGAATTTTTACTTCATTAAAAATCATGGCATATTATTGACTTGTAACAGATTTAGTAGAAAAATTCTAAATAAAATTTTTGAATAAATGAGACTGAATTTTCCCTTTCCTTACAGAACCTATCATTCAAAAACTGTGACTTAAACAAGCCTTTTAGCAAAAGAAGTAAGATCACAGATTATTACTACTATCAGAGAATAAAAATAAAAGCTCTTTCTTATATTCAAGATATAATTTACTACAAGAAAGAGTACGATGCAAGATCTTATAATTCAGTTGCCCATTATAATAATTAATCTGGACCAAAATTACTTGTACATTATTTTTCAGTAGTTATCTTCTTACACTCTCTATATAACTTTCAGCCATTTACTTTTATTTAATGGCCTCATATTAAGTAATATTAATATGTCAGTCTTTAAATTACAGTATTTTAAAATTTTATGTATTTTATAAGTTGCTTACATATATTAATCAAAACTTGACAAAAAACAGACAATAAACATTCACAACAGAAAGAAAAGGAATAACTACATAGACTAAAATACCATAGCAAAGAATCTAAGATGGTATTTTCTTAAAGAAAATTTAAAAATCCAACACCTTTTGCTTTAATAGAAATATCACTAACATTTGGGTCTATGAAAAAGTATGTTATAATTAGCTACTACTATGCAGTAAAATGATTTTTAAAAGAAGTTCCAAAAGCTACTTTTTTTTTAATCAGCTAAAATATGTAGATAATACGTTGTTTTGATTGCCTATAATATTTAGTCTTCATCACCTGCAAGAAGATTTTCTGTGATTTAAAATACCTAGAATTTTAGCTAACAACATGGAGATTCTATAGAAGAAGCAAAACATTTTAAAATAGCAATTACCATCATAATTGCAAATAGCTAAAAGTTTTTGAATTTGTGATGGTCTGATTCTAGGCTTGATTTGCAGCATCATTTTTGATTGCATTCCTCTGTGAATGTGAATCTTCTTGTTGATATTCAGGTTTTTGTTGTGCTTCCTTTTTTTTTTTTTTCATTGTCAGCACTGGTAGAAGATCTCATCTAAAACGGGCAAACCGTAGGTCAAAAGAATCAGAAAGGGTAAAGGTAAAGATTAAGAATTAAAGCTGTTTATGAATCTTACACATGGATAACCCATCTTCTTTTCAAATGTCTGTGGAGTAGGGTTCTTCTAAGCAGATTTTTAAAAGAAGTTACTATAAAAATATTTTTAGTTGGAATGAGTTTATACTAAAATATTAATAGTTGTCCTAGCAGTGTCCTTTAAACTGCTATTTTTTACTTCTTTTCTCTTCAGATGCTAAACTACAAAACAATCAGATCACCAGCTCTGTCTCCCTCCTATCTCCTCCTAATTCAAATGAACATAGTTCTTCCTCACGCTGAAAGGAATATTCATAGTCCTAAAAATATAGTATATCACAGAATCATGGAATGGTTGGGGTTGGAAGGGACCTTAAAGTCTAATTCAACCCCCCTGCTATGGGCAGGGATACCTCGCACTAGACCACGTTGCTCAAAGTCCCATCCAACCTGGCCTTGAACACCAGGGCATCCACAGCTTCTCTGGGCAACCTGTGCCAGTGCCTCACCACCCTCACAGTAAAGAATTTCTTCTTCATAGCTAATTTAAATCTACCATTTTTTAGTTAAATACCATTACTCCTTGTTTTATCACTAGACTCACTGACAAAGAGTCTCTCTCCTTGTCTTCCTTGTAGGCCCCCTTAAGGTACTGCAAAAATGCTGTAAGGTGTCCCCAGGGCCTTCTCTTCTCCAGGATGAACAACCCCAAATCCCTCAGCCTGTCTTCATAGGAGTAGTGCTCCAACCCTTTGATCATCCTCATGGCCCTCCTTTGGACTCACTCTAATAGGTCAGGTCCATGTCCTTCTTGTGCTGGGGGCCCCAAAGGTGAACACTACTTCAGGTGGGATCTCACAAGAGCAGAGCAGAGGGGGAAAATCACCTCCCTTGACCTGCTGGCGATGCTGCTTTTGATACAGACCAGGATACAGTTGGCTTTCTGGGCTGCAAGTCCACATTGCCAGCTCATGTTGAGCTTCTCATCAACCAACACCCCCAAGTCCTCCTCAGAGGTGCTCTCAATCCGTTCTCCATCCAGCCTGTATTTGTGCTTGGGATTACCCCAAACCAGGTCCAGAACCTTGCACTTGGCCTTGTTAAACTCCATGAGGTTCACACAGGCCCACCTCTCAAGCCTGTCAAGGTCCCTCTGGAAGAGCATCCCTTCCCTCCAGTGTGTCAGCTGCACCATAACGCTTGGTATCATCAGCAAACTTGCTGAGGGTACACTCAATCTCACTGTCCATGTCACCAACAAACATGTTAAACAGCACCAGCCCCAATACCAATCCCAGAGGAACACCACTTGTCACTGATCTCTACTCGGACATGAAGCCGTTGACTCTTTGAGTGCAGCCATCCAGCCAATTCCTTATCCACCGAGTAGTCCATCCATCAAATCCATGTCTCTCCAATTTAGAGACATATATAACTCTTCTTCAATCCAGTTTTCAGAAAATCTAACTCCTTGTTACCATCATTTGTATTGATAAGAACCATAGCAAACCTGATTGGCAGAAGCAGGTCTGTGAAATGCTTCATACTGTGTTGAAATGACTTCTGTATCTTTAGTGGCATGTAATTAGGAAAGCCTTTTCTTTCTTTGTGCACTTGTATTTTTACTTCTCAGAAAGGGTAACTATTGATGGAATGCTGTATAGTACATGACTGCACATGGAAAAATCTTTACCCGTGTTAGATTTAAGTTGCTGCTTAACACTGATACACACCACCTAAAAGAAGCCATTGAGAAAGCAGAGCCAAAGCATAGATGACCACGTGAATCATTTATTTCCATCCATCAGAATCATAGTGAATGGTGGACAACACATGTATGAATGAGTTATTAAACATAATGAGTAAAACTCATTATATGCAAAGTAATACAAAAAATTAGCAAGAACTACAATTAACTTTGTAGAGTTCATAATATTGATTACAAAATAATATCAATATACATATATAGTTTACATAGATATTTAAATATTTGCAGTATTTCAGTATTTTATAGAGACTAAGTATGTAGAGACTTGGAAGTAAAATCATTAAATGACTAAGGGCATTTCAAAGACAAAGATGAAAATGTTTTGAGCTGCACAATCTGATGAGTCATCTTTTATGACTGGCTAGATTCTAAAACATTTCCTTTCACTCTCTTATTTTTAAATTTTATTTTTTTCAAGCACATTCACATTTTTATATATTTGCCCTTCAGACATTGCAGGATTGCCTGATAGAATAAGAAAGAAATGGCATCTCCAGAAAGTGAAGGTTCAGTGTCGAGTTATTAATTATTCTTCCTTCTTCCATTTGCAAAATTTCATTTGAGTGCAATTCAAAAGGTGAGGAAACTCTTTTTTTAATCACCTCACCTTCAATTTTGTTAGACTCTATGTGATGGATTGAAAGTCAGTTCTTTGTTTATCCAGATCTGCAAGTACAGGACCTTAAAAACTTTTAAGTACATATTTGTAAATTTGAATAAGTAGTTCTGCTCTCAGGTATGTTTTGTACTTGTCTTGCATTCTGTATTTGTCGAATAACAACAACTAAGAAAAAAAAAAAAGCCAGGGAGAATATCCCAACTGTTTTGTTTTAAAAGTAAGGACATTATGAGCTGGATATGGTAATTATTGACTTCAGGGTTACAAAATGTATTGAGCATATGGCAATTTACATTTACTTAATTGCATGTAGATTTAATTAATTGGTAGGTTTACCTGTATGTTTACTAACATTTGCTCACCTTTAAAGAACAAAACAAACAAGCAAAGAAAAAAACCCACATGTTAAATGTTAGCATTAGAGCACAATAGAAATGTGTTGTTTGATAGGAAAAAACATTACATAATCCTAGTAATATGCACTTCTTATTACTACATATATTTCTTAAAATTCAAAGGAGCAGCTTAAGACCACTAGTTTACAAATTAGTGGTGGATGTTTATGGAAGGACTTTCAAGGATCAGCTGTTCTCTAAACTCTTGCTATTAAATATCTGAAAACAGGTATGTTAAAATTGGACTTGTAAATCCAATTGGACTTGTATCAGCTTTAACAATGTGAAAGGTACATTCCTTCAGTAAAGGCTCACCATGAACTTGTGTAAAATGCCCAGAATATAGGCTCATATTGTCCCTCATCAATTTACTTTGGCAGAAATTGAATATCATTCACCAAAAGACCAGAAAAAAGACATTAAGTATGCCTAAAATCATAGCAGTTATGTAAAAGTGGCAACCTTTCCAATAAAAAGACTTTATATATTTGTACAAATACAACTACTTAATGAAAGAGAAGTTACAAAGTACATCTAAAGATCACTAAACTGGATAAGTGCTCATGAACAGATCACTACTTGTCTATATTTTTTACCGAGTAGAAACAATAATGAAGTCATCTTTTCCCAACAACATTTCCACTCCAAATAAGATTTTCTTCTGCTTTATTCATTCATAAAAAGCTTATAAACTCTACCTGAAAGCATAGTGCAATTATACATGATTTGCCTTTCTACTCTCCTCTACTGTAATCTTTTCCTCTAATTTTGTTTTCATAATTATATATAGGCCTATTGTTGGCTATATGAACATGCGGTATCTAGTAAAAAAGGGTCTAACTGGTAGTGCAAGGCTCATACTAGAAAATAAAAAGAGCAGTAGCACGAATAACACAACAGAACCCTCCCTCTAAGCTGCTAATTTCTGTTTTCCCTGAAAAAGGTGCACTGTATCAGCATTAATAATGTGAAAGACACATTCCTTCAGTAAAGGCTCACCATGGACAACTATACACAATTAATTCACCAACCAATTATAAAACTGGGCAATTTTCCAACTCCCCTACCTGCAGACCAAACCAGTGACACAGTCTTCTTGGTTCTCTTCACAAAGCAAATCTTAGAAACAATGCCTCACATGTGCAAGGCAACAGAAATCCTTTAATTTTAATAACATCCAATCTGCCTGTCAAATCAAATTATTGTCTCAATGACAAGTAATAAAGACAGCTTGAACACATTGTGAATCAGGAGTAATAATTGATCTCTTGAATATTTTTCCCATGCTATGAACCTTGTGCTTCAAAGGAGCGTATCCCAACTATACCTCAGAAAGCTCATGCAAAGCCACTTCAAAGCCCAGTGATGCCAATAGTCATGTCATAAGAAAGACCAGTTCATATCAACCTTCTCAGAATTCCACACAAATATACTTTATTAATGTGATTAAACCGCATGTTTTACAATGCAAATGCGTAAGCGAATTTGTATTAAGGTTAATAACAGCATGGACGCCATCTCAATTTAAAGAGGGTAGACTTCCCTTCGAATAGCCCAGATGGGAAATGCTCATGTCATCTTTTGACCCCCACAAACAACTTCCTGCAGGTTTCATGACAGAAATAGTCAGTTCCTTTTAAAACCATTTCTATGAGATATCAGAGATGTTTGCACATGTTTTTTTTTATATGTCCATTTCAAGAAAGGGAATTTCACATCTAAGTTGCTGAAAAAAGGTTAGTCACTATATTGTGTTTTTCATATTTTCTTTCAGAAGTTGTTTCCTTTCCTGAAATTCTTAAATAGTTCATAATGTGATTTGTACTTTCCTTCTATAAATTAATCTCTTCCCAGGCATGAATAAGAAAGACAGAGAAATTAGTATTCTTTATTACTGAGCTGTGTCTCCTCATCATAGGAGACAGATACATTGTTTGTCAAAAGCCAACATTAAAAACAGTTTAAAGCTGAGCCCTATAGTAATAGAAAATCTTGCTGTGTGGTTTGTTATATATGTATATATATGTACACACATATAGTCCTAGGTGGATTATTTCTTTGCTAGTCTTTAGCACACAATACTGTAGATTCTGAACAGTCTCCCTGCACAATCTCTCCTGTCCTTCTCAGACAAAAATGAGTTTGCATTTTTTTATTCCTAAATAGTTCAGAATAAGATACACCTTAAAAATGCCACGAAACCAAGAGGAATTTGTAGTGGAAACCAAATACAGTGCAGATTTCTTTAGATGGGATTACAATTTACAATTTTCAAACAGAAAAATGTATTTTTCTACCTAAATAACAAAGTAGACATCCACTCTCATCTCTGTCACTTCCCACGGACACAGTGGACCATTCATAAGTAAAGCAGTCAAGAACACTCTTATGTTAAATAAAAGAGTAATTTAAAGTGAAATTTTTTATCAGCAAGCATATTTAGATAAAATAAAAAGGAAAGAGTAAGATTTACAAACCGAGTGAGACATCTTAAGTGGGACTTTGATCAAATATTGGTATGTAAATCGGTGACATAAAAAGACCTACATAAACACATTCTGCTTTTACCCATGTCCAGAACTACACCAGATAATTAGGACTGAGGGACTCGATACCTAAACCTAGCTGGGATTCTCAGACTAAGCAGTTCCCTGACGTATGTTCACTGAAGCATATAAGCTCCCTTACTGCACATTGCACAGGGAGCTTTAGCACCTGGCTCACTAGATGCAGATTCACACCCAAGTTCTCCACATTTTAAACTTTAAGTATGCAACACAGAGACTCGCATAATCTAAGGCTTAATGGCTTCAACTCATTAGAAAATGTCTAGAATGCACTCTTATGCAAGCATATTAAAACAAAACTACAAGTTTTCAGCACAGCAATCCTGCAAAATTTTCTTTAAAGTAGCCAACTGTGAATGCACTTGCATTTTACTCATTAATACCAGCTGTTAGTTTCTACATTTATTTATTGATGTGCTGTTATCAGATATCCTATATACATAGACAATAAGAATAGTATTTAGGTGTAACAGGAGTAGCATATCTGCAAGAAATGAATTAACTATTAAGGAAAAATAAACCAAAAACTATTACTGACACAATTCTCCAACACTTCCTCAAAAGGCACTATCAACTGGCATACATATGCAAACAAGTTCAAACAGATTTCACATTGCTAATATGGAACTAGTTTATCCCACAAATACACAGTGTCCCCTGCTGTGATGAAAGGAGACATGCCCAATATGTTAAAGTTATGCTGAACAAAGAAAGAGATTTTAGGAAAAAACTCAATTGTTATTAAAATACAATGCTAAAATATGGTCTCCACAACACCAATTCCTATCAGTGAAACCATTATATCCTTGATATTTAATTGCACCCTCAATTTGATATTGAAAAAAAAAATGCAAAAAGAAGGAGCCACAGCATAATATACTGAAAATTATATTATTTGCTCATGAAGGCATTTATCAGAAGTCCACAACAAGGATTTTCATAACCAGCTTCAGTCATTTCATAAAATACAAATCTGCAACTTGGCTACAAGCTATGTACCACTGCCACAGAGAAAAACAAACTAACAAACAGAAACAGAAATAACTTCAGTTCTTTCTGCTTAATTAAAGTTTGATGTAGACACTAATAAACACTCTGGTTAAGGTGATGTGTTGAAAGATCAGCTGATAGTGTGTATAAACCAAACATCACTAGGAAACATTTTCTGGGCAGATACAGTAAAAAGTATTTCAAAAAGTAGATTTCAAAATATTATCCTATCAAAATAATCAAAAAATCTGTCTTAACTTATTGAATAAACTATGAAAAAAACAGATACCTATATACAGTACTTTCAGACTACTCCAAATGCTTTTATATTGATTTTGAAATTTTTAGTACAAAATAACTAATAATTATCACCAGAGATTTGGGGTTTTTATAAGCTACACCTCCAAAAAAACTTAATTTCTGTGAATTTCACTGGTCTACTTTCAACAAGGTCAAAACTTGCTTTTTCAAATTAAATTAGGTATCTGCTACTATTGTCCCATACTAATGGCACTTCTAATTTAATAGCATGAATTATTTCTATTGAAAGATCATTTTGATGGAGAATTCCAAATCAAGTTCTACCATCAGCTCTTCTAAGCTTTAAGTAAATTTTAATTGTATAGCTCAAGGTGTTAATATCTTCTTTCTTCAAAAAGTTATTAGTTTTCATAGAAAAAGAAAAATACTAAGACATAAAGAACTATCAGTAATACTTTTCAATTAAAAAAATAAGTGTTCTATGCTATTATTTCTCCTTTTTAATTTCAAGTGAAAAAAAAAATCTTGAAAAATCAGTCTGTTTACCACCTCTGTAGAAACTGCATTCATTAATTTGTGTGCTAGACCTTTTGAAAGCATCCAGCTCAAATTGTTCAACTAACCCATATCTGACTTCTTGTCCATGTTTTTTCTATTCTCTGAAACATTGCTATCGTTTTGAAGAAAGCAATTGAAACTGGGAAATATTCTCATTATTAAATACCTTAAGCATGTATGGAGACCTATACAGCAAGTCTATAAGAAGTCAGATACGAATTTCAAAGAAACTTTCTTTGAAACTAATTAATCAAATAAATTATTTGTCCCTAAGTCTCTACATAGATGGCCAAGAAGTTGAAGTAGTTAGAGAAAAGCTGGAGCACAACTCATAAGAAATGATGGCTGTCTTCATTCTCAACTTGCTTTTATAGGGTTTGTTTTATTGCTATTATTATACATTCTCAGTACCATCCAGTTTTGTCAGATCTGAGTTTTGGTTTTGTCTCAGCACTCATGAGTAATATTCCTCCCCTGTTGCCTACAAGGGCCCCCTTCTTGCTCTCTCATAACACCAGTGGTGGCTTCATGGCCTACATCAGGAGAGACATCTACCTGGTGCTCAAGCAGCTGCTCCTATCACCTCAGAGAAGCAGGATTAGGATTCAGGTAACTCATTTAGGTAAGTTATTCTAATGAAAGATAGATTTGTCATGATATGCATGCTCAGTCTGATTGGGAAATAGATCAAGGCCCCATTATCAAAAAATAGACTACTTTCAAAGAATTTTTTTTGAATGCCATGACCTGCATTCACTGTTCAGAAAGCACAGCTGACAAAGCTTCTCCTTTGCACGAGCAACGATTTCATTACATTACCACTAACAGCTGTGGTTTGGTACGAACAAGAAAATGAGACATTTACAGCTTTAAAATGCAACATAAACTAAGTGCATGAAGATCATGCCAGACTAAACCGATAATTTCAATAAGATAACCGATCTGCTTGATAAAATATCTCTCTGTCTTTCAGCAAGGTTTTTAAAACAATACCACACATGAAAAAGCTAGTTAAAGTTGACAATCTGTAGGATAGCAGTGAAATTGAAAGGTGGATAAGGAATGACTAAGAAGAAATAACACTAAGTTGTTTTGAAAGGTAAAACATCTGGCTGAAAGGAAGTTAACCTCTGAAAGGAAAATTTTGGCACTAAAGTATTTATAAATTGGTAATGAAAAAAAATAGGATGGAAATGTAAAAAAGCTTCTATTAGAAAAAGAAAAAACTTCTCAGATGGAATGCGCCAAGTTTGTAACACTAATATAAGAGACTTGTTGACCTAGAAACTCCCAGTTAGTCCTGGGTTTCAAACTTTCTTATCTTTCATATACTTTACCTAACTTGTTTATCTTAACCATCCCTCCTCATCAGCATATCATCCCCATTCTCTATGTATACCAGGTGTTCTTAATACACAATTATCTCCTGAATTACCTGATTTGAATTACCAACCTACAGTCTTAGGATTTATCACTCATGAGCTAAGTGATAAGGTCCTTCACCCTCATAAGCCCATGTAAGCTATTTTTGGTGAAATAGTATCCAATGTATTTCTACTGCTATGCTTGTTTCCTTCTTATTATTAGTTGCCTTTCCTAATTCTTCTTCACAATTTCCTCCTGCTCCTCCTGCTTTTCTGTTTTATTTTCTTCATGCTCATTTGTTTTCCTTAGCAAAAACAAGGAATGCTGATGGCAATGATTCTTCTGTGTATGTTGTCTGCCAGATTTATAGTTCAACTTTGCTAAATCTTGGATGTGAATACTACAGATTTGGAAAACTAAACAAATCTGAAATATATTAAAGCTTTTCTCCTTTATCCTCACCAAGTTGATGAGAAAGATTATATTAAAAAAAAGCACTATAATAAGGAGTAGCAAAAAAATAGGGGGTAAATACTCTGATATTCTTGTTCTTACCATTTATATA
Organism: Anser cygnoides; assembly: GCF_040182565.1. Classification (NCBI taxonomy): domain Eukaryota; kingdom Metazoa; phylum Chordata; class Aves; order Anseriformes; family Anatidae; genus Anser; species Anser cygnoides. The sequence continues at coordinate 79,475,295 of NC_089875.1, forward strand.
TTCTGGGTTTATCTGAAACTCATCATGCTTTCTGGTATGGGTAAGATGTGTATAATCAACCCTTAAACCAAATTTCTTTTCTGTTCTGTGTGCAGGTGTTCTTCAGGCAGCTGTTCTGCATATGAACTAAAAATTAAAAAAATAGCCTTACCTTTTAGGTGGATCTGTGATAAGCTTCTCTCTGCTGGAAATCGCTCTCATATACATCATGCACAAGCCTTACAGGCTAAGAGACCAGTACCTAATAAAAAATTCAAAGTCACTGCACGTAATAGGTAATGAAGTGCTGGTTCTAGGCAGCAGCACAGGAACTTCAGGTGTTTGCTTAATATTCACTAAGCATATTCCTAAATAGTCCATGCACATTAAAAAAAATTTCTTTCACATAATGCTGCACTTTTTTAGATCCTATAAAAGACACTTGTTCAATAATATCCACTAAGTAGCTGGGCCTGGGGAAAAGGTATCATTTGCACAAAAGAATTAGAAAGACATTTAGTAGAAAATGACATATCTTTGAATCCGGCATTCCAGTAAAACACTCTAAGAACTTAGGCAAAGCAAGTTAATGTTTGCATTACTTGTATTTCACTTGCAGAAAAAAAAGAATTTGAATTATGAATTTAAACATATTTAAAACCTAAATGGAACAGACAGAACACATAATCTGGCTAACATGTAATGACCATATACATGTATATAAAAATTGCAGCCTAGTAAGAGAACTCTTGAATTAGCAAAATAACATACATGAATAAAATAAAACATGAATATATTAAACTACATTTAACAACTAAAATTATTTTTTTCTTCCTACAGTTCTAGAGTCACTTGGTTTTCACAAGGTTTTTCTACCCATATTTTGTATACTGTCAACTTGCAAAGGTGATAAGTACAGAAAATTAAAATATAAGTGGAGAAAGAATTGAAAGTATATAATAGGAAAACAACAGCATGAAAGAGATTGAGGTATGCTGAGATTATCAGTTCTCGTGATCAATGAAATCTTAAAGTAGGCCTCATAATTTTAAAAGCCTTTCAGATGCTCATTCTGTTTAAAAAAAAAAAATTCTTTGTCTTATAAAAACAGACAGTTCAGAGACATTTTTATATAAAGTAGCTTGCTGAAAAAAATATTTTAAAATATTGAAAATATGTATATAAAATATAGGCTGGATCTGTCATTCTAACTCCGTAAGCACAGTCTCTCCTTGTGAGAAAGCCTCCAACATTGGTACGTCTACTTAGCAGCCACTGTGTAAAGTGTTGCAGACAGCAGCCTTATAATATTTTTAGAACAAAGAGTAGTGGACATCTCCTTTCATTATAATATACACTAACTGTTACTGTATAACCAGACTTAGGCATAATTCTGCTCCGCTCACAACAAATTCAGAGAACCAGGAGCCAGCACCACCCCCCAACACACACACCCTCCAAAAAAAAAAAAAAAAAAAAAAAGACTTCTCATTGTTTTCTTGACTTCTTCTAAAAGCAAGGAATTTAAGGAAATACACAAGTGTTTGCGCATGTGTGTATGTGTATGTGAACCTCAAAGGGGAGAAAACACTACAGGAATGGAAGATAAAAGTAGAATTGCTCGGATTTAAAAATATTCAGGCAAGAGACTGGCTGCTCTTACACTGTTGGATTACTTTCCCGTGTCCAGTATTACCCCTCACTCCTCAAAGGAGATCGAAGGACTTGCCTATTTTTCATGATGGTTAGGACCTTGAAAGACAAGTAATGGTCATTCTGCTGCAAGATCATATAACCACAAACTCTGAGAACTTGATATTTAGTTTGAGCAACACGTTCAGAGATGTGGATTTTGAAAAATGGTTATGTTCCTCCAGCTCACTATGGCATCTTTCTGTGGTAAGATAAACTTGATGTACACATATGTACGATTCATACAGAAGAAATGCCATAAGGGAGAAAAACAGGAAAAAAGGAAACATCTCCATCAAGAAGCAAATATGGGCCTGGCACAAGAAACATATCCAAACCAGCTCAGGCTCAGGTAGAGCACTATTGTGAGTCTATTTTTGCATGCCCGTTTAAATTCTGTAAGCCTCCATAAATGCAGTTATCATTACCATTGTTGCCTTATCATTCCCAGTGATTGCTCTCTTTCAGTCAAGTACAAAGGCAGGCTGAATATAAATGTTTTGTCATAAAACTGCTATTCAAACAATAAAAAGGGTTATAATAGTACTAAAAAAATCACCCCCAGGGCTGCAGCACAGACTGGTAGTATGCATATTCAGGCAGCACAAAGCAGTTCTAGTCACATACTTCCACCCACAGGACCATTCCACTGCATCTGTACTTAATATCAACATGTTGCCCAAAGTGATCCAGATATTATCAGGTAGACAAGACACACAGAACATTTTGCCATCAGATTTAATGAGAGGAAAACAGTTATATGCAGGTATTTGTATTTAATTGAGTAAATATCAACAAATTCAGCTTAAGGATTTGTCTTCAACTTTAAAAAAAAGAAAACTGCTTCAATTATGTTTTCTTCCTTTATCTGAAAATGCTTTTGTTGGTCCCAGTTCTAACCATGTAGTGCCACCCAGGGGCCAACTGCAACATGGTTCAACACTGCCATCTTGCCAAATAGTCTCAAAAAAGCATTATGCAATACTTCCCAGACTGTCTTCTCCACAGGCTTGAGTATTCTTTTTAAAATGTCCTAGAGGCTTGGCTTTCTTTTTGTAAAGACGAGAGAGGTAAGGTCAGGTCAGGCAGGGAAGGGTGAAAGAACATGTAACAAGCAAGGGACCACCAAAACAAAACAAACTAATTACTCCCATAGAGTGACAGGATGGCTATCTGATCCAAAAATAAAGAAAATGAAAGAAAATTAAAAAAAAAAAAAAAAAAAAAAAAAAGAAAAAGGAAAAGAAAAAGGAAAAGAAAAGAAAAAAAGAGAAAAAAACATACAGGTAGAATTTAAAACAAAAGGTTTATCAGGACCGAAAGCCCACTGCCCTGGGTAAATGTGCTTCCTTGCAACAATAAAGACAAATAAAATACTAAAAAAGGATAAAGCAGGAGATTACAGACCTAGCTGTGGTTTGATAAATGGCACTCTACTCCACTCTGCTTATTGTGTACTTCATACCTCGCTCTTGAATATGGAAGAGAATTTTATTAAAGATTTAGCCACGGTGGTGGTGGTGACTGGCTCACAGTAATTTTCCTACAAAGTAGTTTAATCTATCACAGGGCAGACAGTGCACCTTCTTACCATGTATCATATCTGTCTATTGAGTAAGTGCTATCCAAATCCAATTTCTTTTCATTTTTGGAACCCGTGATGCATATTCAAGATACATTTTCTTTTTGTCTGTGGCCTAAATTAGGTGCTGTATAAAGTAGGAAAAAAAAAAAAAAAAAGTAATAAAAGACTGGACTCTGGAGGCTACATTTCCTAGTGGGCTTTTTTTATTTTTTTAATTTTTTTTAAAGATTCAGCATTGTACTAATGATGCAAAACAATGGGCATGTACGGTTGTCACTATACTCACAACACTGCCTGTACACAGCCATGCCTCTGAGTCCTTGCCTCAGCATTTACAGGTGAAACTTGCGAAACCTCTGCAATGAAGTCTCTGCTCCCTTCAATATTTCAGTGCTTGTATTGTGTATTTAATTAAAACGACAATCAAAATCATTGTGCTTTATTTTATTGAATGATCTAAGATTGGACAAATTGTTGCTTTAGGTGGCCCCATATAGAGTTGAGGGATTTAAAAATTACAAAATGGATCTTTTTTGCCCAACCAAGCCTAGGATATAGCTTCTAACAATTTCTTCATCAAAATTGTAAATGTAAATCTTAACTGCATGCCTACTGATAAAAAAAAAAAAAAAAAAAAAAAAAAAAAGACAAACTGAAGGAGAAATTCAAGATGTCTAAGCCAAAACTGATTGTCACATTTAAAGGACATTTTTTTGGAAACTACCATTAATAGAGAATATGAACCCTCACAGACCTCAGCATGAAACCCATCAAATGTATACACAGGCTGCACTGTGGTGGTTTTACTCAGCTGTGCAGCTGAGCTCCACTGCAACTGCTCTCTAACTCCCCCTTCTCAAAGGGAAAGGGGAGTGAAAATACAATGAAAAGGTTTCAAGGGCTGAGAAAAGGACAGGGAGATCACTCAGCAATTATCATCATGGGCAAAACAAACTCAGCATAGGGAGATTAATACAATTTATTGCCTATTGCTAGCATACCAGAGCAGCAAGAAACTCAATGCAAACTAAAAACACCTTCCCCCCAACGCCCCATCCACCCTCTTCTACCTCATCCTCCCAAGTGGCAAAGGGGAACAGGGAATGGGGGCTGCGGTCAGTCCCTAACGCTTCGCCTACACTGCTCCCTCACAGTCCCTCTCTGCCCCTGCTCCCCGTGGGGTCCCTCCCACGGGATGCCGTCCTGCCCGAACTGAGCCTGCGGGGGCTGCCCACAGGCTGCAGCTCTTCAACAACTGCTCCCACACGGCTCCGTACCACGGGGTCCATCCCCCAGGAGCAAACTGCTCCAGCACGGGTCCCCCACGGGCGGCAGCTCCCCCCAGACCCCCTGCTCCTGCGTGGGCTCCTCTCCACGGGCTGCAGCTCCGGCCCGGGGCCTGCTCCTGCGGGGGCTCTCCATGGGCCGCAGCCTCCTCCAGGCCACATCCACCTGCTCCACCGGGGGCTCCTCCACGGGGGGGCTGCAGCGTGGAGATCTGCTCCGTGTGGGACCCATGGGCTGCAGGGGGACAGCCTGCTCCACCAGGGGCCTCTCCACAGGCCGCAGGGGAACTGCTGCTGCCTGCCTGGAGCACCTCCTGCCCTCCTGCTGCACTCACCTTGGGGGCTGCAGGGCTGGTGCTCACTCCTCTCTCAGCTGCTGTCACACAGCAGGTTTTTTGTTTGTTTCTGTTTTTGTTTTTTTTTCCTTAAATCTGCTCTCCCAGAGGCCCAACTAGCATTGCTCCCTGGCTTGGCTCTGGCAGCAGTGGGTCCCTTTTGGAGCCAGCTGGAGCTGGCTCTGATCTGCCATAGATTCATAAAATCATTAGGGTTGGAAAAGATTTCCAAGATCATCTGGTCCAACCATCGCGCTACTACCAATGTCACCCACTAAACCATGTCCCTAAGCACCAAATCCAACCTTTCCTTAAACACCCCCAGGGATGGTGACTCCATCACTTCCCTGGGCAACATGAGGCAGCTGCTGGGCTCTGCTCACAGAGGCCATCCCTACATCCCCCCCTGCTACCAAAGCCTTGCCACATAAACCTAGTTCAAAAAGCCTTCCAGTGGCAACTAAAGGTGATTGACTTGGTCCTCTGTGGTTTGTGTCCTCTGTGTGTCAGGGTCTGATTCCATTCCCTTTGTTAAACCAGCACCCCAGACCAGTGCATGGTTCTCAAGGTGATAATCTGAATGTTTAATCTAATAACATGTTTGAATTTACGTCTGCTATGCTTTGGGCCATTATCAGATGTTATATTTACTGTGTCAGAGAAAACAAACTTGATATATATGAGTGTTTATTTAATGACACTATCTTCCAAAAGGGCAATCTTGGAAATGTGAGAGTCTTAGCCTAGAAGAACTAGCTAGTAGCATCAAATACATTCCAGCTTTAGTTCCATGGCAATATGTTTTAAATGTTGTATCAACAATAACATTTCTTTCAATTTGATCATCTTTTTTACATATGCAATACGCTGAAAAGGTTGCCTCTAACATTATTTTTAACTTGATATCCATGTGGTATTGGTTGTTTGCGTTTTTGTTTGTTTGTTTGTTTGTTTTCTCTTGGACTTTCTGTTTCTAACCTCTGTGTCCTTATCACTATATTTTTTTCTTAATAATTTAAGTATCACTATCCCAGTGCCTCTAGACATAGTTCTATGCAGGTCTGCACCTTCAACAATATCAGAGACTCCAAAAATGATGTCCCACCCGCGCTTTACTAATGATTTTAATTAGTCTCTGCAGAATGTGTGCATGACTAACAATTTCAGTCCATATTTCACCTTAGACCAGACTACTGAAAAAGCAAGTCAGGTTAGTATACTCTGAATTTATTGAGAGCTTATTCTCTAGTCTTAGAATAGACTAGAAGGTGCCTGCAAAGTGTTCCTTGATCAGTTCCCTGCCTCCACAAAGGCCAGACTTGCACTCAGAGATGAGATGAAAGGATTGTCAACTCTTTTATTATGGGATTTCATTCCTGGTACCATTACAGGTCATATTTTCTATCTAGCGAACAATATATACTGTTAATGTACACTTTGAATGAAAAAGTGTATGAATGAAATAAAAGGCTCGACCCTTTCATTTTCTATTTCATTTTTCCCACAGTATTAATGTTACAGACTCTCATTATTTCGTTGTTCAGTTGTAAATTACTCAATGTCCTGTTTCTTCCAAGCTGAGATGTTGAGTCGTATTTGACTGTTATGTCCACTACTGTTCTTGTGAAGGATAGTCTCTGAGGTAGTAGCACTCACATAGTGATGCCCTGTGAGAACCTGAAAACACTTTCAATGCAGCTGAAAATTGATGGAGTTCAAATAATTTTTCCTCAAATGGCAGGCTTTTTCTGGACTTTTGATGTTTATTGAGACTACATTTGTGCGCTTCTTTGGGCCTTCTTTCTGCCTACTGTCTTTTTTTTAGCACTGCAGATCCACTATCATATCCACAATACGGGGGAACTGCCTACTCTCCCTGAACTTCTTACTGGTCTTACCTTACACTTACATTGCAGAGGAAATTATTTTTGAATTTGGATTGGTCAGCACCACCTTTCCAAAGTTTTTTTGTCCTAGGTCCCAGACCTATTTGGGTTTCAGATGAAGGACTCAATTAGCTCTCCAAGCTGCAATATTTTAGTCTGCCTTTAAATAACTCCCAAATACTTTGAGTTTTGTCACTGTTTCTATGCTTAGAGAAGTATTTGTTTAAAATATATATGGAATGGAATGCTCTTCAATTTTATCAAATACAACTAGTTTTCTTACCTGATTGAACTGAAAAACATCAAACGATTCTAAGTCTATCAAAAGAAATCAAACTACCTCTAAATATCTTTCTTCTGAGTTATGCATTTCTTGCAGTTACTCAGTGGAAGTGCTGCTTAAACATTATTCTGTTTCCTGCACATCTCAGAGAATTTCTAATGGGTGGTGATTTAACAACTCTCTTTTTCCATTTTTCTCACTTACTTTTGATGTTTTATCTCATTTTACCTGTGGTCTTACATTTTCTCAAGGAATCATTCTGATCTATGTAATTGAACAAAGAAACCTGTATTCTTAGTATCCAAGTTGCATTTGCTCTTCACTATGTACAATTAGGTACTTACCGAGTACAATTGTACTTGGGCAATGGCTGTTCACAGCTACAGCTTCCCACACATGGGACCAAAAACTTGTAGATGGTAGAAGAGACAAGATAACCAATAAAAGACCTTACACAGTCATTGACCGAAAGCGTACCATCCAGGTAGGAAACAAGGTAAGTAAAGGTGAGCAGAACTGAACTTAAAGGTCTACTTAGTAGAAAATTAATAGCACCAAGAAAGAAGGCTCCTCAGCTTCTATGCCAGAAGGAGAAACCTTACTAAAGTATGATGCTAATGCCTGGATGAGAACATCGCACATTTAAAGAGGAAGATATTTTGAACAAGAAGATACTTAAGATAAGAATCAAATAAATGGCATCTTACTTTCACAGTAAATAGTCTGGACCATGTAATTACATAGATGAAAAAGGAAACTGTGGAGAGAATGTCTCCAGGACCACTTGAGACCAATCCCAAAGTTTTGAAAATCTGTCAGTTTGGATACAAGAAAAATCCAGTCTTAAATGATGAAGAGATGCCAGCTTAGATATCCATGAAAATAGCTTGCTGTAGGAATAGAATTGTAGGAATGTTACAAATCAGAAACAAGTAGAGAAAGAAGAGAAGGGAAAAAAAAAAAAAGTGAGATATCTGTTAGGCTTAGTCATCATCATGCTCAGTGTACTGCAGTCATAAAAACTTGGGAAGATATCTGATCAGAAAAACAGGGACTAAACAGAAAAATTAGAAATCAATAGTATAGTGAAGAAAAGTCTTACTGTAGTTTAGAGTAGATTGCAAACAATGATCAGAAAAAAATGATTCAGCTGTACTAGCAATAGAATGAACTTTCACATTTAGTCAGGAATACAATAAGTAATATGCACCTGCTTTGTTATCAAATACCTTCTTTGATGAATTATAATTGAATCAATATCATTCCTGAGAAAAATAAAAACTATGCCTTTCTTTTAATTTCATACAGAGGTTGGTCTTTTTCTGCAAAGATTTGTATAAGTTTTTGATTTTAATTTGCAATAATAACTGAGCAGTAAAGCAGCTATTGCGCACACACAGACCCCTGGCTGTTTATACCTTTACTGGTTTAAGAAAAAAATTTGCTTTAGCCAGACTGTGGACTAATTCCTAAGGCTAGATCATTTTTTGACAAAAACAGGATGAACATCCTAGAACATTATTTCAGGTTGATTGTGATATTTTAGCAGACAGAAAATAATACTAAGAATCTGTTTCTGCAGCCTTTGAGATAACAAAAACCACCTATTTTAGACACCTAGTTTAACAATTAAATATTTTTAAATTTCAGTTCATTTGGGGAGTTTTTTATTATAGATTATTTAGAGCCTCTCTTTCCTCTCTCTTTTAAACCACCATATGGGTTTAGATCCTAACTCTTAACTAGAGGAATATACACTCCTCTTATTTTCAGTAACTGGATCTTTTAGAGTAAGTTACATTACTTCTTACCTTACAGAAAGCAATATGAATTAGAGCAATAAGAAACTGCTGCAGCAAGAGTTTAAAAGCGAGTAAGTCTTAAGATGAAGGAATCTCAATATTATACATCAGCAATCAAAAATGACATAAAATTATTACCTTAAATCTAGAAATAACCATTAAACTTCAGTTCAAATTTCAAATTAAATTTACAATATCTAAATGTACTGAAATAACAGACATATAGATAACATTTCAAAGTAAACTCGTCTTTGTCATGGCATGCATTGATAATACAGTCATGTGAAATATGTATTACAACCTCAAAGAAGGTTAAGCTGATTTGACTATTTCAAAAAGTGTTTACAGCCAACAGACCAAACTGTTTAATTCTCCTAAATTAGCAGCTCTCTTGAAATCTATGAAGCATCATTGGTACTCTACATGGCCTCTACCTGAGAAACTGGCCAAAGAATTATTTTCCTAAGTAAAAAATTACTCTTCTAACTCTTTTTGATTAATAGGAAATATTTGACAATGTCTTTTAAAATATAAATCTATATTTATTTTCCCACTGAAAGCAAAAAAACATCTGACAGTAGGTATTTGATTTTGGTACAAGGATCAACAGATATGTCAGGTATGTCCAGATAACTGGCATCATACTGTCTTTTCCCTTCTCAGCTACTTCTGTTGTCAAGATTTATATCCTGTGTATGCCCATAGCAAGCACGTACTTCTCTAGTACCTCTGCAGGATTCCATCCTCAGTCTGGACCAGAAACACAGAGGAAGCCATAAAAGACATTCAGGGTGTGACAGCTGAGAAGAGCATGCTGCATTGAGGTAGGGCCGGTCCACACTGCTCTCTGACCTGGATACCTTAAACTTTCAGTGAATGCTCAGAGTGTTCAGTAACCAAAGGCTCAGTGTAATTAAAGTAGTGAAAAACAGTCATTAAACAGCCCATACACTCAAATGATATCCAAACACTATTTATAATGCACATATTTGGTCCCTCTGTGGTTGACACAGAAGTTGGACTCATCACCATTTGATTGAGTGAAATCACAGAATCACAGAATCGTCTAGGTTGGAAGAGACCTCCAAGATCACCTAGTCCAACCTCTGCCCTAACACTAACAACTCCTTCACTAAACCATATCACTAAGGGCTACATCTAAACGTCTTTTAAAGACCTCCAGGGATGGCGACTCAACCACCTCCCTGGGCAGTCCATTCCAATGCCTAACAACCCTTTCGGTAACGAAGTTCTTCCTAACATCCAACCTAAACCTCCCCTGGCACAACTTTAGCCCATTCCCCCTCGTCCTGTCACCAGGCACGTGGGAGAATAGGCCAACCCCCACCTCTCTACAGCCTCCTTTAAGGTACCTGTAGAGAGCAATGAGGTCTCCCCTGAGCCTCCTCTTCTCCAGGCTAAACAACCCCAGCTCCCTCAGCCGCTCCTCGTAAGACTAGTTCTCCAGACCCCTCACCAGCTTCGTTGCCCTTCTCTGGACTCTCTCGAGCACCTCCATGTCCTTCTTGTAGTGAGGGGCCCAAAACTGAACAAAGTACTCGAGGTGCGGCCTCACCAGAGCCGAGTACAGGGGGACAATCACCTCCCTAGCCCTGCTGGCCACACTGCTAGGATGTAGGATGCTAGGATGTTAGGATGCTAGGATGAAAGCTAGGATGGAATTTTAAAAGACAAATATGCTGATGTTACTTAGACTCTTCAGAGTTTTTTGAGAATTTTTGACATATTTTCTTGTCCTACAAGGAAATATCATTCAGTTACTCACATAGGTTCAGCGGTTACAGTTATATACATAATAAACAAACCCATGCTTTTTTTTTTTTTTTTTGAAAAAACTAATAAAATCTAGGAGTTGTTCACAGATACAGGAAGGTTGTTCTGTCCTCCTTGAGCTCATTAAAAAAGTGAATAAGCAAATTACGTCTTCTGCCTATATATGTATTCAATAGCAGCTTTATCTAGAAACAGCGTGGTTTCATTAGTATCTGTCACAATGTAAGTACTATATTAGAAATCACTTGAAGCCAATATCACAGGTACAACAGTCCCAAACCCTGGGAAAGGCCAGATACATACTCCGCAACACAGAGCACCTTAATGTATTATGAATGATGATGTTTGTTAGAAAAAAAATATTTTCACTTTTTGTGTCATCTATCTAGGCCATTTTCATATAACCCATTGCTAACAATGTATTTTGCTAGGTTAAATTACTGAAGACATAATGATATTCAGAAAGTTAAAAAAAAAAAAAATCACTGAATTATATTATTGTTCAATATAAATATTTGCCCAGAAGTGTTTCTCTAATCAATATTTAAAGTCAGTCAAGGAAGTTTAATAGCTAAATCTTGCTCTCATTACATGTCATCATCCTTTATCGGATATCTTCTGAAGCTATAGACCCCTCAGAGGTCAGGAGAAAGCAAACAATTAATTTCACAAAATTTTCATGAGAAAAAAAAAAAACTCTTGAAAAAAATAAAACTGGTTTAACATTTTCATGCAGTCAGGATGGCACTAATATAATGCAATAATTTTTTAATAATGAAATATGCTTTAATCCTATTATATGTTTCAGAAATAATTATACCCTGTCAAAACACCAAAGAAAATGAAAATACAAATGGTTCACAAACAAAAATAATTGTAAATCATGAGCCGCATATGGATATATCTGTTTAGGACAAAGACTGTAATTAATGAGCGTGCGTATGTACGTGCACATGCGCGCTCATGCACGTATTGTTGTGAACTGACTCCTGAGTTGCTGTCTGCTATTTCTGGTAATTGTGAGAACGCTATGCTGAAATCCAAGTTAAATCTGAATTTCCACTACAATTTTCAGTATTTGGACGAATAAAAATGTATTGATATTTTCTGTCAGTTATGAAGATACCTCTTATTTTGTAAAAAGTACTAACAAACCCTCTCATAAGACGGAGATACTGAACCTGTTTGTAGCATGAGTCACTGATGAGAATGAGAATTGAAGAACTGGATGATAAACACTTAAAGTACTAAATCTAGCCTCTTAACAATGACTGCTCTAACAAGGGAAAGCAAAGCACTACATGCTACCCTAGACATTACCCTAAAGATCTCTGCCCCAAACGGTTTACTATGAAAGTATGAGACCAACACAAAACTTAAGTACCAACAGAAAGCCAAGGAAACAATGCTATCAATGCCATAGTGTGGTGGTTTCACACCAGTAGGTAGCTAAGCTCCACCACACAGCTCTTCCATTCGCCATCCTCAATAGGACAGGGAGAGAAAATACAATTAAAAAAGCTTGTAGGCTGAGATAAGACCAGGGAGATCACTTACCAATTACCATCATTGACAAAACACACTCAGCATAAGGGAGATTAGTGTAATTTATTGCCAACTACTAACAGACTAGAGCAGTGAGAACTAGAAGAAAACTAAAACCACCTTCCCACATCCACCCTCTCATAAATCCTCCCCCCGAGCAGTGCAGGGGAATGGGGAATGGGGTCTGCAGTCAGTCCCTAACACTTCGCCTCCACCTCTCCCTCACAGTCACCCCCTGCCCCTGCTCCACGCGGGGTCCCTCCCACGGGATGCCGTCCTGCCCGAACTGAGCCTGTGGGGGCTGCCCACAGGCAGCAGCTCCCCAAGATCTGCTCCCACACGGCTCCGTACCACAGGGTCCATCCCCCAGGAGCAAACTGCTCCAGCACGGGTCCCCCACGGGCGGCAGCTCCCCCCAGACCCCCTGCTCCTGCGTGGGCTCCTCTCCACGGGCTGCAGCTCCGGCCCGGGGCCTGCTCCTGCGGGGGCTCTCCATGGGCCGCAGCCTCCTCCAGGCCACCTCCACCTGCTCCACCGGGGGCTCCTCCACGGGCTGCAGCGTGGAGATCTGCTCCGTGTGGGACCCATGGGCTGCAGGGGGACAGCCTGCTCCACCAGGGGCCTCTGCACAGGCCGCAGGGGAACTGCTGCTGCCTGCCTGGAGCACCTCCTGCCCTCCTTCTGCACTGACCTTGGGGGCTGCAGGGCTGGTGCTCACTCCTCTCTCCCAGCTGCTCTGGCGCAGCATTTTTGTTCCCTTTCTTCAATCTGCTCTCCCAGAGGCCCACCCAGTGTCACTCCCTGGCTTGGCTCTGGCCAGCAGCAGGTCCCTTGGGAGCCGTCTGGAGCTGGCTCTGATCTGACATGGGGCAGCTGCTGGGCTCTGCTCACAGAGGCCACCCTTGCAGCCTCCATGCTACCAAAACATTGCCCAATACAGTCAGTACTCTCCAAATACCAGCTGTATATTTATTATGCCAGAGTTATTAACTACAAATTATACTATAAATGTGCAATGTTTAGGCTCAGATTCTGAAAGTTGCTTGGAGGTATGGATGCCTAATTTCATTAGGAACTCTGTATCCAAATCAACTTTTCTAGGCACCTTTAAATAAATCAGTTGAAGTTCTAGGTAAAGCAGAAATATTTTTGAACCCATCTAAATGCACAGTCTGCGATTCACTTCACTCATTAGTAGATGAAGTGATTATAACATTTTTTTTTAATTCAATCCAAAAACATTACCTCTGAAAAGCTTAAATTTGTCTTTTTAAAATGTTTAGTACTTTAGAGTTTTAGTTAATGTGATTTTTTTATGTAAAGCTTGATCTGCTGTGGTGAATTATCAAAGATGACACAGACCTCTCAGATCAGCAAAAATCAAATGAGCCTTTGCAGTCTCAAGGGCCTTTTGTTGTGAAACTGGAAAAACACATTGGCACACAGGTACACTTACTCCGTGGCTTTCTCTGCTATCATACTCGTGCTTTGGATGATTACATAAGTAGTGACAAGCTTAACACAAAGATGAGACAATTGAGAGTCAGGAAAATAGAATAATTGGGAAAAAAAATCTAAACCAAAACTAAATGCAAGAGAAACAACTATCTGGCATCAATACAGAGAATTTTATTAATGTGCTCTGCTCTTTGCACTGATAAATTATGGCAACTCTGGTTTAGGAAAGCATTTTAAGAAAATCTTTCAAGAATCTTTAAGTAAATTTTTCCATGGAAGTTAGATGATGTTGAAGTGAGACCTCTAGACTGGAAAACCTGGAAGGACTTCTGCTAACTACAGCTCATTTTGACTGTTAAGAGACATGTAACCTGAATGTAGCAGTTTTTACCTATGCTCTAGTATAACGACGCACAAATTCATTCCTACCTATGATGTGGTTTTAAATGCTCCCATAGAATGGGCTTTGCAAACCTGGATTCAATTCCCTGCTAGTTTGCTTTATGGCCAACATTGACCTCACTATTTAATTTTCTTTTGCCTAAATTCTTCTCTGGTAATGGAGATAACACTTTCTTGTTCGTATACTTATGTACGTCATTACCTTGAAGGCTGGAAGAACCAAAGGACTATGAGAGTGTGTCTCACAAAGGTACAGATATAATGGCATAGTTCAGTCAGAGCTTTAACCTTGTTAAAGAGGATCCCTGTTCTGTTTTGGACAATAGATAAAGGTGAGAAAAAAGTCAATATTGAACTTAACTATCATGAAACAAGTATTTTTAACCTTTTCAAGCTAACACCACTTACAATTATTTAAGTTTGCACATCACAAATAATAGTCGTGTTTTTGCTGTTATTCAGCTTGGCTTTTGATGATTTTTATTTTTTATTTTTTTTGGTCAGACCACAGATGTCAAAACACCAAAATAAGTTCAGCTATCTGAAACTGGGATGTAAGGCACAGGGAATAAGAGATTACACAGAGATAATATTTTGTAATACACCAAATAATTTTCCCTGTATTTTTTACAGCACTGTGCAATTACTGCATCTCACTACCTACTCCTTTGGCATAGGCTGGAAGGTGCTAATATTTAAGTGCTATAAAAGTATAAATATACTAATAATGCCAAGAACAAAGGCGGGAGAAGAAAGGTAAACCTGCATTTCCAGCACTGTTTTTAAATCTAGATAAAATTCCAGAATCTCACTCAGCAGACAGAGACCCCTATAGTGAAAGCGCCATGTGGGACAAACCACTGAGAAACTACAAGTTGCAGAGGGACAAAAAGGTATCCCTTTGGCCTCAGACTATTAATTAGCAACTAGCAAAGCTGTACCACAGAGTCACTGCTCCAACATTCCTCCTCCAGAGGTTGCTGCTTGTCTGCCTCATTATCATCTGGATGGAAAACAACACTCTTTCTTGGGAGTTCTCTGCAACAGTCTTATTGATTAAGTTCCCACAGTGTTAAATCATTCTGTAGCTTTCACTCCATTCTGCCTACCTTCCCACCCCTGAATAATAAAAGCTTCAGTGGATTTATGGGGGTGGTGCAGCAGATGAGGAGTATTTGATAAATACCACAGCATAATACAGTTTCTATTTATGCAATGCCCTTAGCTTCAGAACATCGCACATTCCAAGACAGTATTTAAAAAAGCAAAATTAAACTAATCTGACTTTGTTCTTGCATGTATACTTCTGTTACCCTTAGGAATCTGCCAAACACATCCAAATGTGTCCTTTCCTGGCTGTAGTGAATTTGAAATAATGGGAAAAAAACTATCAAGGCAACGATGGCTCCCTTTTCATCATCCTTCAAGTTGGAGTTAACCAACAAGCTCAAAATAACTTTGTTATACACTCCCCCCCAACCCCAGTCATACATCTGGGCTATGCAAATCTGTGTAACAAAAAACAGAAAACTACTATGAAATTTAAATTTTGATTACAAATAAAAATTATTTTTCTCTCATTGTGAAAGAACCTATTCAAAATCGTAGATTCTTGTGTCACTGAAACAACAATAAAGACTTAGGCTAAAGATGACTATAGGCTTGGCCATGTTATTTTGGGACTGGGGGAAGTGTGGATTTTTTTTTGAACTGGTCATGCATTAAGGAGACACTAAGCATGTGTTAAGTTTCCTTAGAGGGCCATGGCAAGGGAAGATGTAGCTTATCCAAATGGACTCTGAGGGGAAAGTGGGCTGACAAAGAAACCTCAGGAAAAGTGTTCTGAAAGTCTAAATCTAATTATTATTAGCCATTAAAAAAAAAAAAAAGACAAAGAAAAAAAAAGGTTGAAAATGACAGAAACCACCACTTTAGAAAAGACCAAGGTAAATATGGAGACACACTCCTTTCCTCAGGTATAGCATGGGACATTAAAACAATAGAATGTTTGTGTAATGTGCTTGCATAGCCAACTAATACAAAGAAATCAGTGACTTATCCATGGTGCTCCTTAAGATATCAACGAACTCTTCACAAGAGATCCACAATAGTGTTGACCCACTCAGTTGCCTGTGTATGGTCTAGACAATGTCCTCCTCAGCAATATTCACCAGAATATTCACCAGAGTCTCTGAATTGGAGAGATGGATTTGAAGGGTAGACTATTCAGTGGATGAGAAAATGAGTTCAATTTAAAAAATGGAAATCAGAAATCACTGATACGGTCTAAACACAATGAAACCTGTGGCAGGAACATGTGTGTTATTTCTAATATCCCAGCTTATTTGGTTTTACTTTGATTATTTGACAATTTTGATTATTTTGAATTCTATTCCTTTTGTTGTTGTAGTTGTTTTGTCCTCAACATTTTTTCTATTCTGCACACTTAATCAGTCAATAAGCTGTTTCCTAAATACAGAACTTTACATCTTGTATGCATCTTGGTACTGTCCCACTGATTTTAGTCCAGAAGTTCATAGAGTAAATTGCTAAATAGAATTAGCAAATGGAGAACTTTGGTTTATTAATTTAGCTTCAAATAAATTAAAAAAAAAAAAAAAAAAAGAGGTAAGCTCTCAACTTCTTGGTGCTAAACATATATATGCCTTCTTTATTATAAAATGCCTTCCTAATTTACAAAAAGTAGTTCAAGTTTATCCATTGGAAATATTTCAAATATTTTGAGTCACTTCTTTGCTATGTATATAATATAACAAAGCATATTCACACCCATCAGCCATTTGTAAGTTCTTTATTATATGAAGCAATATTACTGGTAAAACAGTTCTCAAAACCATAGCTTTAACAGCGATGAAATATTTTCTTGATGAGTATATCTTTTTCTACTTCAAGTGCTCTCAAAGAGGCAAGATCTCTGGATAAGAAACTATACATCAGTATGTATTTGCCCTGGGAATTATAATAAGGTTCAGCAGAAAGTTCTGTAGCCCTGTCTGGAGGTTTCAGCTGAACGTAATTACAACTTTTAGTAAAAGATTGAATTTACCAAGGGACTATACAATAATTAAGATATGAAAAAAGGCCGTAATGAAAAAAAATACAGTTTCTAGGATTCTATTCCAGGAATAAACATGGAAATGAAATCTTTCTCTTACCCTGAAGAGTTGAACATAAAATTTAACATATTTGACCATTATATTTTCTTAAATAATGTTCCCCTAGTTCTCACATAAATAAAACAGGAAGTGTAAAAAACACATTTTCAAATAGCAAGCGTCATGGGTTGATATTCATCCCATGTGATTTTATCCATCCCAAAGTTAAATATTGAGTCTAAGCTATTTCTAAGACCTAGAACAGTCACTGGAGAGAAATACACCAGTATTTGAAGAATTGCTTCTAGAGTTTTTATGCTGTCCATGGAATATGACCATGATCTGTTACAAACAAGTTGTTTTCTTCTTCTCTCTCATTTTCTGGAGGAGTTATATATGCAAAGATAATTTGGGTTTGGGTTGGGTTGTCTTTTTTTTCTTTGTTATTTGTTTGCTTTATTTAAATTTTGATGTGCTTTTCCACTGGAGTCAGTGAGATGGATTGCCCTCTGACGATGCCTCTCTTTCTCTCCATTGCCTGCCTGCATGGCTTAGATAAAATGCTTACATTTGTATAAGTCACTTTTGGTTACTCTGTGTAACTAAAATGCAGTAAATCTAACTCATTGACAGGTTTCAAAATGCAGCAGCTTCTTTAATTCAAATATTTCATATCATCAAATGATGATAAACAATGAGTGCAACAGTTGCAAATGACCACCTAGCTGAATGGTCACTGCAAAATGTACAGTTACAAATACAGTTGCTTATACAGTCTAATGCAAGTATACAGGTAACTGGGAGCAAAGAATGAAGATTTTTCTTCAAAAAATAGTATTACAGAAAATTATAAATATCTGTCTCTGTACAATTTCTTCATGCCGTGTTGTGGCATTAACAGTTAAGGAAATTGTCATATACCAAGGAACAGAAGCAAAGAATAGTCTTTCCCTATGTAACATTTTGGTGAGACCACTCCTACAACACTTATTCACACTACGAAGAATGTGTGAAGAGAAAACTCAGAAGAGAGCTATATAAGTGATTCAAGATTTAAAAAAAAAAAAAAAAAAAAAAAGCCAAAAATATGGGACTGAAGGTGCTCCAACTAGCATATCAAAAGGAAGGTCAAAAGTGTAGGTATTTACAAATGAAAAAAAAATACTGAGAAAACTTAAAATATACTTCATAAAAACACTGACAGACCCTTTTTCATGCATGGGAGTGGAAATGAATTTTTCATCTGTGATCAGACAGGGCAGACGTGAAAATTTTAGGGAAAGGAAAATTATAAGTGGTACGATGCATGTGCCCTCCTGTGGGAATCTAAAACTTAGATCAAGTTTAGGCTCTCTTTAGAGTTAATGAGCAGAACCAAATACCTTTACAGAATAATTTGCCTCATCATAAACAGATGCCTAAAATTATGTGGAATGCACCTGGCCATAGGTTAGCAAATGGGACTCCAATCTACAAGAAGGAAAGGAAGGAAGATCCAAGGAATTACAGGCCTGTCAGTCTACCTCAGTACCAGGCAAGGGTATGGATCAGGTCATCTAGAATATCATCATACAGCACGTATGTGACAATCAGGTGATCAGAACCAGTCAGTGTGGGTTTATGAAAGGTGGAACCTGCCTGACTAATGTGATCTCCTTCAATATGACCACCTTACTAAATGAGGGAAAGGCTGTGGACATTGTTTTACCTGGATTTTAGTAAAGTGTTTGACACTGTTTCCCACAGCATTCTCCTGGAGAATTTGGCTGCATATGGCTTGGACGGGTGTACAGTTTGCTGGGTGAAGAACTGACTGGATGGCCAGGCTCAGAGTCATAGTGAATGGCGTTCAGTCCAGTTGCTGGCCCATCACCAGTGGCATTCCCCAGGGCTCAGTAGTGGGGCCAGTTTTGGGGCCAATTAATGTTTTTATCATCAATCTTGATGAGGGGATTGAGTGCACCCTCAGTAAGTTCGCAGACTATGCCAGGTCAGGTGGTAGAGTCCATCTGCAGGAAGGCTTTGCAGAGGGATCTGAGTAGGCCAAGTCCAATCGAGTGACATTCGATAAGGGTAGGTGCTGGGGTCCTGCACTTAGGTCATTAACAACCCATGCAGCAATACAGCTTAGGGGAAGAGTGGCTGGAAAGTTGCCCAGCAGAAAAGGACTTGGGGTTGCTAGTCTACAGCCAGCTGAACGTGAGCCATCAGTGTGCCCAGGTGGCCAAGAAGGTCAATAGCAACCTGGCCTGCCTCAGAAATAGCATGGCCAGCAGGACTAGGGAAGAGATTGTCCCCTTGTACGTGGCACTGATAAGACCACACCTCAAATATTGTGTTCAGTTTTTGGCCCCTCACTACAAGACTATTGAGCTGCTTGAGTGTGTGCAGAGAAGAGCAATGAAGCTGGTGAAGGGACTAGAAAACAAGAGTTATGAGGAGCAGCTGAGAGAATTGTGATTGTTTAGTCTGGAGAAGAGGAAACTGAAGGGAGACCTCGTTGCCCTCTACAAATGAAAGGAGGCTACAGCAAGGAGGGTGTCAATCGCTTTACTCAGGTGACAAGTGACAGGACATAAGGAAATGGCCTGAAGTTGTGCCAGGGAAGGTTTAGGTTGGATATCAGGAAGAATTTCTTCACAAAGAGGGTGGTCAGGCATTGGAGCAGACTGCCTGGGGAAGTGGTGGAACTTCCCCATGCCTGGAAGTATTTAAGAGACATCAATGTGGCACTAAGGGACACGGGTTAGTGATGGGACTCATTAGGTCAGGTTGGTTTGGACTTGGTGATCCTGAAGGTCTTTTCCAACCTAGATGATTCTAGGATTCAACACCTTTTTCTCTCACATTCTAGTGAGAGGTGCAAAGATGACTAGGTCAGACTGAGATATCTATGCTTTATATGTCTACAGCTAGGTGAGACGCAACTCAGCCTGTGTTACTTTCTACAGTCAGGTTGTCTTTCAGGAGCTGTACTGTTATCACAGAAAAATGATAATCTGTATTTTTCTTTCTCTTGGGGAGGAAACCTTATCCACTTGCCTGAGTGTGAGAGTGTAGAGAGAAAAGAAGAGGGAATATTTCAGTAGCTTAGGGCACTAGTGCATAATCACGAGATTTTTCATTCCAGCTTTCAACTTGAAATTACAGATCTAACTTCCATTTGTGACTGCTATGACTGTACTGAGATTAGCATTTACCATATCACTCTCTACAGCTGGTATCAGTGAAAATATTTATGCACACAGTGAGAGGAGAAAAGTATCTGCCAAAACCTGTGGGTGCCACTAAAAACAACATTTCTTTCAGATCTGTGTTTTTGTACAATGCACAGCACAATGGTACCCTGCTTACAGTTAGAAATACCAGGCACTGCCATAATCCACATAATAAATTAAAAATAATTATTTCTCTGTTGTAATAATGATATCCAGAGAAAATTAGGTACTATAAGCGCAAGAGAGCATCAGTCATACCACATGACTGAGGTGAGAAACGTTGAGTTTCTAACAAAGCCCCCCGTAACCAGATGTGGCCGTAAAGTTTAGTCTTAACTTTAAGCTCGCCTTGGATTTTTGGTACACAGATATAGCGCACATGAAAATAAAACTAAGTAAAATATGAACATGAAGAGCTCCCTTAGGCTTAGCTTATGGATAGTAAAACAGTTTAGAGTTTCAAACACTATGATGATAGCAATCATTCTTAGATACTTTTTATTCACTGATAGATGATGGGGTGGTACCAGAGCCAGATAACTAAAAACCAGATGGATTGTAAAGTCTGTGCCAAGTCTTCTCAACATAAATTGCTGAACGAACTGTTCTTTCTTACCAACATTTGGCATAGAATATACTTGTGGGTTTTGTTGTGTTTTTTTTTTTTCTTTTTTTAATTGCCATTGCTACAAACCATAGAAGGGTTTGTGTGACGGTGATGGAATGCTGACCTCGCTGAAGAAAGACCAGTTTTACCTTAGTTAATGAATAATAGTTGCCATTTTCTGTAATTCTTCCCCCCTTTACTGTCACAAATGGTCTTATGATAATAATCATAGTATATAATCTGACACAAGTGCTCTTAAAGAAATTTCTAGTAAAGGACTGCAGCCTCTGTGGGAGGTAACTGTCGGAATTATCTTAAACCACTACCTGTCTTCCACTACAATAGAAAAGGCCTTTAATCGAAATAATCCTTTTTCAAACGAGCAACTTTTTTTTTCCCTCTGCAATTCACTCATCTTAAAAAGAGCACTATAGCTTTTGTGCATAACTTAATTCATTCTTCAAGACAAGTACAAAATTTGTCACTGACATTTAGCGCCAGCCGTAGGCAATGGATAAAATGAACTAGTTAGCAATTTAACCTGTAAAAAAAACAGAGTGGGATGAACAATTTTCTGCCATCAAAGCAAATGGCTAACATTTAGCAAGATTTTATTTTTATTTTTCAGCCCATCCCATCCTCAAGAATAAAGAAGTCAGGCTAACATTTTTTCTGGGTCCTAAATCTTCCTCTCAGCCTATTTCTTTAATGGTTTAAAGTAAATGACTATCCAGAGGATAATTAGGCACTGTGCTGTCGCATCGTGTCAGGTCACAGCTGGATTTAGTCAGCATTAACCTTTGGGGAGAATTGGAATATCAGTATCATTTAAAATTAAAGACGTGTAAGCAGGCATTTCTGGAGATGTTAGAAAAGTAATTGTCTGTAAATTGTTTGACCTTGAGATTTAATTGCATGCACAACACACATTCTAGCAAGAACCCTGGACTGTGTTCATTCTCTTGCACCTCCGTACCTCTCACTTTGCAGAAGCCATTAAGCTACCTGTGGATTTTTCTGTAAAATATTAAAGATTGTTTTATACTGAGAACTAATGCTTTTAAGTGAGACCTCTTACAAACAAAACTGTTAAATAGCTGTAGTGTAGACCTCACCTATTTGAATTTCTGCCCTTTTATACACTTGGAAATGTTTATATATACATAGAAAATACTCCCATTAAAGAGCTATGCTTAATTTTTATTCCTTTTTTTTTTTTTTCTAACAAGTTTGCATATTATGCCTTATTCCCTTTTTCCCTAATGAGACAGCTTATGCTTTCAAAGTCCCTCAAGCTAGGCAAATCTCTCCACTGCTTCCACTGTTAATAATGAAACTTCATAATTATACAAATCCAAGGTGGCCAATCAGCTTCTAAAGCTGAGCCTTCGGGTACCTCATGCATTATTTATGTGGTACTCGGGCCTGTGAACTCACTTGCTTATATTAGAAGCCTAATTAATATTTAATCACACGTAGAGAGGGCACAAAGAGCTGTGCTAGTCCCCAAAAGAAGTGCAAGTGAAAGTGTACACAGGTGCTTGTTTGCCTGTGTCTATGTGGTTGCTATAATACACACGCTCACACAAGCTCATTAGAAACACTTGTCTCAGATGGGGACATACGCAAGTCTTTGAAGATGTTAACATATATCAATAAAGACATATATGGTTTTGCTCCTGACTGTGAAACAGCTTTCTCAGGTGATGATGAAACCACTTTGAGACTCCAGGAAGATTACAGTATACGAAACCCAATGTCAAGGAAAGCAGTTTAGGCTTCTTGGCTCAGGAATTACTTTCTAAATTACTACAGACAGAACCCTGGGGCCAGATTCTCCATTCATGTTGGCACTGATGCGAAGATGCGAAGTTCTTGCTTTTATGATAGTCCATGAGAAAAAAGCACCCTCCATGTACCCTGACTTTTGAGGTACGTGTCATAACCATCTCTTCCCCGGCTTGGGGATGTTGGATAATCCCACTTGTTAGCTTGCAAGAGGAATACATTTCTTGAAACAACAATTTATGATGATGATGATTTAAGTTCTATACACAGACTCTGACAGCATGAAAACCTTTTTGATGGGAAGGAAGAGATATCCGTATCTAGAAAACACTGAGTATACCAGTCAAAGCAGTAAGAAAATGCACAGTCTGATTATTATAAATTCCACTTAGCACAAGGTAGCTTAAAATTATTAAACGTTTCATTTCATCACACTGATGAAACTACTAGTTACTTCAACTAGCATTTCCAAAGAAGCCATTAACTTAATATTTCTGAGTTACCATCCACTCAGACCGCTGAAATCTTTCCCTACGTTTGTGCTATTACTTTTAAGGTAGTCAATTGAGGACTTAATCTGAACTTCCTCTTTAAAACATATTGTTTTATTTCTATTTACACCAGCATCATCTCCCTGTAAACAGTTAAAAGTAGAAGCATAGCAAATAGGGTATATGAACTTTATTCCAGAATCTGTTATTAAGCCATTAATGTGGTTTTGAAACAATTTATCACTATCAATCTATAATCCAGATATCCAGAGATGGAGGGAGAAAACAAACAAACAAGTTTTACTTTGGTTGTCAGTCCAAAAATTAGGAACAAAAAGGGAGGGGTCTCTGGGTAAGGACACTGGTGAATCCACACCAAGAGCACTCTGTCCAGTTCTGGGCTCCCCAGTACAAGAGACACAGACATAATGAAAAGACTTCAACGTAGGGCCATGAACATGATGAAGGGACTGGAGCACCTCTCCTCTGGGGAGAAGCTGAGAGAGCTGTGACTGTTCAGCCTGGAGAAGAGGAGGCTCAGGGTGGGATCTCATCAATCCGTACAAATACTTGAAGGGAGGGTGCAAAGAGCACAGAGCCAGGCTGTTTTCAGTGCTGCCCAGTGCCAAGACAAGAGGCAAAGGGAAATAACTGGAACACAGGAGGTTCCATCTGAACACCAGGAAGCAATTCTGTACTATGTGGATGACAGGGCACTGGCACAGGTTGCTCAGAGAGGTTGTGGAGTTTTCCTCCTTTGAGATCTTCAAAAGCCATCAGGACATGGTCCTGGGCAACCTGCTTAAGGGGGCCCTGCCTGAGGAGGGGGGTTGGGCCAGATGACCTCCAGAGTTCCCTTCCCAGTTCAGCCACTCTGTGATTCCTATAAAACAAAGAATGTTTTTTTAATCTATTTTTAGTACCTGATTTTTTATATTTTATTTTTATTTTATAAAGTTTCATTTTAAAATGGAAGTGTAAAAACTTTGCATATTAACATAAATATTTTTGTTCTGCTAGGCTGATTCATTTTGAAGACAGGACCATGCAAACTTGCTATGCTTCTCCCAACTTCATTTTGATTGAAACTATTCTTTGAATATAATTCAAAGTTGTAAAGAGTTATAATTATTGCAAACATCAACCTGGCTAAAACTTGTTGAAATCAGATCTCACAGATCTAGTGATATTGATCGAGGTCCAGTCTTGAATGTCTTTGTAGTCTTGAATGAAGTGTGCTACACAAATAGAACATATTATAATTGTTAAACAATTAAGAGAAGTACTATAAAACATTGCAGTGACAGCAGTCCTTCAATAAGCAATCCTTTCTTCCCCTTCCAGTCTCTCTTTCCTCTTAAAATACAGATTCCAGACCTTAAGCTTGTTTACATTACAATCTCTAATTATATCATTGTATAAGATAAAACATCCTATTAATGCAGCCTCAAAAGTAATCTCAGCATAAAATACTTATTGCAAAGCAACTTAAAAGATGTAGGAAACTGTGAGTTCACATGGTTGACATCAAAGTTCTTAAAATCAAACTGATCCTAATAAACAATGAACAATGCCTCTTGAAGCACCACCTTCCTTTGATACAGAGGACCTTCCATAGTAAATTGATAGAAATAAATGAATTAGCCCACCACGCATTCCATACCATTCCACATATGTAATGTATGTACATATGAGGTATTGACATCAGTTTGCTAATCAACGCTTGTGATCACTGCAAAAATAGACATGCATATATTAACTCAGTAATATATTTTAAATGAAACCAAATTCCAATATATATATATATATTTTTTTTTCTCCTTTCAGGGACAAAAATAGTGAAGGATTAAATGTATGCCAGGAACCCAGTACCAAGCATCTCGCAAATTTATGGGTTCTTGCATCCATTTTCCAGTGCTACAGTCCCAGAGGTGCATAAAATGAGAAGAAACATTTGTTGTAGTTCCAGGGAGAGTTTGCAATTTCATAACTCTTATTTAAGATACTTTCATGTAAAAAACAAAAACAAAAACAAAAAAACTTGCAACCATGTTTACATTACTTTCTTACAATGACAGGCATCCAGAATTTGAAATGACACTGTATATGTTTAGTAGGGAATAATCCTTCATTAACAAGAACTGGATGAATTGCAGTGTTCTATTTTTATCCACCTTTCTTTTACACTCTAGTTAGTATTTTAACAACACACTAAGTAAGTGTAAGGACAAAGAGAGTGCTTTATAATAACAGCAGCTGCAGAGGTAAAATAATTTGTTTTCAAGAATCATCAAAAACTTGGCTTTTTTTAAAGTACCATGTGAAAATATTTTCCAATATTTTCTACATTGTGGTTGTTTGCTAAATACACCATTACACTACCAACTTCAAAGCTTAAACTTGTTCTACCTAACACTTGTCTATTCACAGGTAAATAGAGGGAAAAAAAGATTTTTAAAAAGATTTAAAAGATTACTAGCTTCCATATTCCATTCCAGTTTTAATATAGGATTGTTCTATTAACTGTATTCTCTAATGGTCTGGTCAGCCTACCATTACATTATTCAAATCAGGATGAGGGACCTGATTCTCATCTGGCATATATCAGTATAGTTTCATTGATTTAAATGGGGCTATACCAATTTACATCTCCTGTGAATCATGCCTATCATTTCAATCAGAATGATTAAATGATTAGGTTCCTAGTATATTAGCATAAATTGGTAATAACTAATGACTGCTCATAATTCTCTGCCTTTTTGTAAAGCCCTTTTCAAGCATAGGAGCATTCACCTGGTAGAAGGGTGAATGCATAAGCCATTGTCACATATGCATCTGAATAGTGATACACAGCAAAGCCAAAACCATGGAAATGATGTACAGTCCTTCTAAATCTACAACTCACTCAAGAAATGAAAGAGAATTTTTAGCGGAGATTAAAAGAACTGAAGCTACTATTTTACGGTAGTACAAAATAATAACACTGCAATCTTCAATAAATGGCCTAAAAGGGTATTAATTTTATGCTATAAAAAGACTAATATGCCTTTTGTTGAAAGAAAACTTGACTCCAGAAGCAGATTATTTGAGAAAAAAATAACAGTTTTTATTAAAAAGAGGATGACTTAATAACTGTCATAGTAAAGCAAAATCAGTTATGATGTCACACGTGAACAACTAAAAAACAGAGAACACTTTTGCTGTAGCGTGTCTTGTTAAACAACCTGATACTATTTTCAAATCCTCAAACAGTCACCTGAAGCATTAACAAACCTAGCACCAACTAGGGTGTGCTTCTCCCCACAGATTTAGCAAAACGCAGTCATTCCTACTTTTAGACTTGAGTGTGAATCAGGGATATTTCCTCTTTGTCACATGGGGAACACTTCCTGGACAATTCAGTAGTTTCACGGGATGGCAGAGAGGAGAAGGCACAGTAACAAAAGTATCTGTCTCAACTCCAGAAAACCCTGCCTTCTAAAAACCAGATTTTCTTGCACACCAATCCAAGGCAAAGGAATTAACTCCCTTAATAATCAAAATCCATAATAGGCATCCATTTTTTTTCCACTTAAAAGGCTCAGTGTATTACTTTGTCTTCTATAACAAATACTACACTGGGAGAAAATTATTTTTTAAATCATAATTTAAATGTAAGATTAATTTTCCAGATAAATAAAAGCAGGAGACTAGAAAAAAGTCACATCGGGACAAATGATTAACACAGACCTAACTCTTCAGCAAATATAATATACCAAAGATGTGATGTGAAACTTGAGAGAAATCGTTGATTCAAAACACTTGCCCACAGAGCAAGGTCATGGAATCATGGAACCACAGAATATCCAGAGCTGGAAGGAACCCACAAGGACCATCGAGTCCAACCCCTGGCTCCACATAGGACCACCCAAAAATCAGACCATGTGTCTGAGAGCATCGTCCAAACACTTCTTGAACTCCGGCAGGCTCAGTGCTGTGACCACTGCCCTGCGGAGCCTGTCCCAGTGCCCGACCACCCTCTGGGTGCAGAACCTTTCCCTAACCCCCAGCCTGACCCTCCCCTGTCCCAGCTCCATGCCGTTCCCTCGGGTCCTGTCGCTGTCCCCAGAGAGCAGAGCTCAGCGCCTGCCCCTCCGCTCCCCTCGTGAGGGAGCTGCAGGCCGCCATGAGGCCTCCCCTCGGCCTGCTCTGCTCGGGGCTGAGCAAACCAAGGGGCCTCAGCTGCTCTCCATATGTCTTGCCCTCCAGAACCTTCACCATCTTCATTGCCCTCCTTTGGCTGCTCTCAAATAGTTTTATATCTTTCTTACGTTGTGGCACCCAAAACTGCACACAGAATGATGGTGATGTATGGTGATGTGAGTTAATACTTACCTTTGGATAGGATCTATTAAGGCAGTGTCCTGCCCAGCAAGAGGCATTTCCTTAGTTTCCTTAGATTTTATGTACTTCCGCTATTAAAGTTACAACAGTATTGAAGGGACTTATCATAAGATCAGAAACTGATATCCAAAGCAGCTTAGTAAAGAAAATACAGACCACAGAAAACAGAAATTATCATGAAATTACTAAAAAGTGCTTTGTATTGAAAAAGGAAGGAAAAAAACAAGAGATCAAAAGAGAAAAAAAAAAGAATGAAAGAAAAAGGGTGAGAGAAAGAAGGGAGGAGAGAGAGAAATTAAGAGAAAAAGAGAAAGAGAAAGAATATGAAACTAACCTTACTCACAGTCAAAATGTCATTCAGCGATCTTGTTTTCATTCTTAGAGTACCTATATTAAACCCATTTTTATTAAAAGTGGGGTTTGCTGCCCAGCCTGACTTCACCTTTTAAATATATATATATATACAGACACACAATCAATTTTTCAGTCCTGATCAGAATACAGAATAATTCATTTCAAATCCTCATTTCTTTCTTTCTTTCTTTCTTTTTTTTTTTAATGCAAGGCTTGGTTAGAATTTCTATACAAATTTAAGAATATCAAGACCTTGAACTTCACTGCAGGTGTTTCCAAACTGGTTGCATTGGAAAAAAAAGAAAAAAGAAAAAAAAAAAGAGAGAAAGAATCTTAGATATAACTTGCAAATATCATGTACCTTTTATATATTTTTTTTGGAGTTTTGCTGCTGAAGAATAAATACCCAATATAGCTAGGAAACGTTGCTGTAAATTAAATTTGCAACATACCTGTATTTATACACTTGGATAAATACCTATTGGGTGTGTGTAACCAAGCACACTGTCTTATATGCATTATACTTACAAAGATAATGTATTTGAAGAGTATTTATCAAAGTTTTCAAAACTGATCCAGAAATTAAACAGATTTTTTTCAGTAATTAATGCAACAGTAATATAATTGTTGGTAAACTTCAGTGCCTCCACTATCCAGCTTTCCTAGCTTCACTTTGAGATTCAGATACACTATAATCCAAATCTCTTACAAATCCAGATTAAACAAACACACACACACAGAGAAAAACTTGTTTTCCTTTTTTCTGACTTCTGTAAAATCACTGAAACTTGGTGCTCTTTTTAAAGTCTCAGCTAAGGGAGTTGTCGATTAAAACTATTTTTACAAAAGCCTTGCTTCTTTAAATGAACAGAGTGTAAACTGATTTTAGGTGTAGCTTCCCTGGTGTTTCCTCATGTTTTTGTATCTTCTACAAGGGGCAAAATGTGCAACAGAATACAGAAACCCCACTTTGGAAAAATGGATGACAGATCAAATATATGATTTTTCTCGCTGCTTCCTGTGAGTGTCTCACATAGTTTAAATACTACTGATATTTGCTACTTGGGTACATTTACACAGAATCATTCTTCTAAGCTCCCTTGAAAGTCAATGGGAGGTTTTTGGTTGACTTCACTGAGGTAAGGATGAGGCATTATACAGCCAAAAAGTGTTCTTAGTGACTCACGTTTGGTGTGCACATACTCCCTTTTCAAATTTTACTCTTTTACCAACTCCTTCCTTCTGAGGCTAAAGAAATGCTATGAAGTCTGTATCTTCTCCACAACCTCTGTCTTAAAGAGTGAGGAAGGAAACAAGAGAATGAAACTGGTGCTTGGCACTGTATCCTCTATTTCTGCCACCTAGCAGTACCATAGAAATCTTTTTTGCTACATAGAAACAAGACTCATCTAGCCTACATTACAAAAGTGATAAAAATAAGGGAATTAAACTGACTTAAAATACAACTGTGTGAGAGAATCCTAACATACATTTGACTCCAATGTATACCTCTGATATATACATATATTTAGTATCTTCTGTCTTCTCTAACCTTTGTTGAATGCAATTCTAACACCTTGACATGCAAAACAGAACCAAAGTAAGCAATTCTTCACAAAATATTTTAGTCAGGTTAGAGCTGATGAGACTCTGCTACATTGTGGAGGGTATCTGCACAGTATCTAATGAGTGTTTTAATTACAGGGACTTTATCAGTGGTTTTAAATTTAAGAGAAATTTTGACAATACTTTAAGCTTATAAAGATCTTTTCACATCGCTTTTTATATTTGTAAGTTATCTAATGCAGAATGTGAAATAAAATAGTATGGCAATCGATGTCAAGAGTTTAATATTTTGGATTTTACTCACTGTCTATCATTCAAGAGTTACACTTTGAAGAAGTGCATTCCAGTGTGGTACCTCCTCGGTAGCCTTTTCCATAGCTACAATTTTTCTACTGTGCTGCCAAGCATCTGCATATTAATAAGTAACGGCATTTAATGAGAAGAAGCACTCCAAAGTAACACACTTAACTCACTGTCTTTATTCACTGTATCATAGTAAAAACGTACATTTATGCCAAAGGGAAGTTATGCCTTTAAACTGCAACTATAAATTGCAACTAACATGCTGAAGCAAGGATGTCACAGTTACACATAATTACCATTTCTACAGGAGCCTGTTTCCTGTGGTGACAGTAACATATTTAAAAGATACCATTTTCAGCCTTTGATGTCACTTTTCTCATACAAAACTGTGTTTTTTTTTCCCCACTAAGAACCCCATTCACCAGCCCAGTCTTATCCAGTAAAGCACTTAAGCATATGCTTAGATCCCATTTATTTCAAAAGAACTTAGGCCCATGATTATGATTTTTTTTTTCTGAAAAGGGATTGAACTTAAGTATATGTTTCAAATGCTTTGTCATATTGAAACCTAAAACAGGAGCATAAGTCCTAACTGCAGTACTACTCATGCTCCCTACTACCCAGGAATTTCAGCAACAATAAGTTTTATCAAGTTTTACAGGTTTATTTTTCCAAATAATGTTTTAGTATCGTCTTATCATGTAGCACATGCTGTAAGCTTATTACAAGCCAACAAAAAGTTTGAAAAAATATTAAGCTTAATCATATTTGAATCTTTAATACTGTACCAGTGCTCCTCATGGCTTAAAGACCATAAGCTTTAAATACCACAGAAGCTTTTTTTTTTCCTCATATTTGAAATGAGAATGCTAAGAAAGGTATCTGCTGCTTACACAACAGGTTGTAAACCAGAAATTCACAGAGAAGCCAGGGGAAAAACTGTTCCTATATCTAATGCATTTCTCTTTCCATCCTTTGCTTTTTCTTATATACTGTAATAAAAAAGGTGTTTTCCTGGATGAATACTACAGGACAAAGAATACAGTTTGATTGGCTCCCTTATGCTACCAATTTTATTTCCAGCAACCTAGCCATAAACAGTGCCCAGATTGCACAGCAAGGGAAACCATCACTTATTCCCCTTGTAATAAATACCTCCACATTTCTCAAAAACTTGGGAAATTCTTCCTAAGCAACCCAATCATGGAAGTCACCCTTTATATAAATACTTACTGTCCAACGCCTCATTGTTTATTTGTTGTAGTGTTGGGTGTTTGGTTGTTTTTCAATTAGCATGATTATTATAGCAGCTTGTGATGGTTTTAATATTTATATGCTAAGGGTGTCACACGAGGAAGGCTGTCATCATTATTCTTCCAACAGAAAACTGGGTGCAGTTTTCCTCAGAGCCCTTCAGTGATTCTTTCTCATGAATAGGGTAGACCATAATGGCTGTTGAGGAACATACAATGTGTTGCCTCTTCTTCATAAGCTCTTTACATTTTCTCTCTCAGGATAATTTGTTACAGCTAGAGCACGGAACTGAAAATTCAGAAATGTATTTTCCATTTCTCACTGGGCCACAGACTTCCTATGTGGATCTTGAACAAATTGTTTTACTTATTCTACTTCTGCCTTTCACATCTGAAACGCAAAGATAAAAGCAACAGGAGCACTTCAAGACTTACTTCATTAAAATTGGCAAAGAACTTACAGGTCAATGAATGGAAGCTGCTGTAGATTAACATATTAAAAGTTTTCGTATTTTATTTGTGACCTATTTTAATTGATGTAAGATGCTTCCAAAATAGAAGCAACAGAAAAATTTAACACTATGTCATTGGTATAGATGTCCAGTTTTATAGACCAGTAACTGTAACTGAAAGATACGAACAGGTTTCCTCTATTTGGAGTGTATACCCAAGTACTAACATACACTTCGGGAATAACCTTCTTCAGATGGAAGGTTAAAATGAAGCTAAATGCAATATAAACACTAATACACACACATTACATATAGAAAATATGTGCGTGGAGGTACTAGTTGAAAGAAAGAAAAGCATTTCCTTGATTGTGTTACAAGGACATAATTCTTCAAGCTCAAAGATAAATGTTGTAGAAATGCTCTGAAAATAAATGCTTGTAATTAACTAATATAAGATTTTATATAAGATCCTTTGTTTAAAACATGTCTTCATGTTAATGTACTGTGGTTAAAATAAAATAAAATAGGTAGCATAGGAAGAAAAGACGTATTTGTATTTTTAAAAATAATAAAATCTGCTTTATTCCAATGGCATTTTTCCTCATTTTTTTTCCTTTTAAAAATAGAAATTCCATTTTCCTGTCTGAATTCAAAATGATTGACTGGAGCACAATATTAAGTAATAAATAAAACAGTCCCAGTGCCTGAAAGACTCCTGAATAAAGAGAAAATTATTTTTGGATTTTCCTTCTGATCAGATATGAAATATTCTGAAACGCCACCTCTATAATTTGATAAAAAGCTTGATATCCCCAAATGAAAATAGGATTCAGCACTTTCATTTTTCTGTCTCTAAAGGAACCTCTAGGTAAACTGATTTTAAAAAAATGAAAATCTCAAGCATAAAGGTGGGAGTAATGAAGCAAGTTTAAATATGCGCTGACCTTTGAAATGAACTGCATTCCATGTTGTTTGGCCAAGAAGCTGGCTGTGTTGCTGTCTCCATCAATTTCCACAGCATGAAAGATGTGGGTTTTGGAGCTGCCCTGCTCTCTGGTGGATGTTGATAGGCATCGCTGCAAATACACCAGTGCTGATAGTAACAGCCATATGTTCATTGCTCTGAAATATTAAAAAGAAATCCACAAGGGATAAAAGTGTAAGCATCTTCTTTTGTTGTTGCTGTTCACCATAAGAATTTACCCAGAGGTGGCTGTATTTTTCCCCTTCTTTGCTTAAAAAATAAAATCCTACAATGTTTTATTTAGTAGCAATATTAAAATAAAAAGAAGAAAGCAAAAAGAATTGTATTATTTTTGGAAGCTAAGAGTATTATGCTGTTTGACAGCATCTAAAAGCAAAGTAATATTATGTGATATGATTTTATTCACAAATTCACACACAAATTCAGAAACTAAAATGTACCCTATTATGCACTTTTAGCTATATAATTATCTCATTTGTCCTCTCTGGTTTTATTATCTAAGTTTCACTAGTTTTATTCATTAGTGATTTGCTAATCTGAAGCTGTTCACTAGACCTGAAGGTCAAATGGCATTCTTTTAAAAATTTCAGTATTTGATATCAAAATGGAAGATTACTACTTGAGTAGTTTTAAGTAACAACCTAAACAATCTAAATATTTGTACCTGTTCTTAATATTTCCTTTTTTATTATATATCAGTAATATATCCTATTAGATATCAGTGTAAAAGAGAATCTTATGATCTAATCATATATTGCCTAATGAATGATAGAAAGATGGCAAGGTCAAGATTATACATTTGAGAAGTACTGCAGGTATCTTAATTAAGCAATATTCATACCTGGCTGAAAATTTATTCTGTACGTGCTAACATTTAGGCACTAGATCCTGGCTTTAAAAATATGACAGTAGCAAGTAACAAAATCATCCTAAGTGACATCCTGATGTTTCAACTGCGATGAAACAAGGGTAACATTTAAGTAGATGTGCTATTAGTTGAAAACAGTGGTAGAACTCCAACTAACTTTTCTGGCTATATTCCCACTCTTTTATGTATGTGTAAAGATCTGCACGCTACCAGAATTAAAGTATTAACATTAAAATGGATGAGATAATACAGTTTTGCATGTTATAGGTGGTCATGTTCATTTACATGCTTGCAATGTTTGCAGTAATTATTATTCAAATAGTCTTTTAAAATAGCAGTTAGAAATTATCAGGGGGACCATACAAATACGTAGAAATAAGCCATTGTATCAGTGCAAACTTTGAAGATATACATCTGTCATTACTAAGCCATATCTTCCAATTGCATCTTTCCTGGAAAATCCAGAACTAAGACAAAGCAGCCAGTGACTGAATTCACCCCAACACAGACACAGACACACAAACACACACACACACTTGTAGCTTTTTTTAACAGTCAGTGCAAATTAAGGTGCAACAGAAAAAAAGTCTATCTCATATCTTACAGCCTGCAATAATATAAACCTATGATCTTTAATAAACACTGCCAGGCCGAAAAAAATATATAGTTAACATATCTGCAGTTAAAGATATAAATCAGATCTTGACTGAGATACCAGCTAGATACTTTTGAAAAAGCCTAGTAAAGTGTATCATGTGGAATCCTTACTAACTATGTTTGAGCATTTCTGGATTCAGATTGCTACCTGAAGCATAGACAGAGCCTCACAGAGTTGAGGGATTTTTAATCCAGACATATGTAGCCTAAATTTCTAAAGTTCCTATTCAATCTTAGCTACATATATAGTAGGGACACCACTTGTCTGCCTATTGGTGTTTTTTGGAACACTGAGGATTGAGGTAGTGGAAATTGTGATTTCTTTCTTTTGTCTAACTAAGCAATCAGATTACAGCCCTATAAAATGATGCTTAATAATCAATGGAAGGGAAAACATGAAGATTATGGAAGACTAAGTTTCAGCTTCTGCAAGTAAGGAGATGAAAATTTCACCAAGTATTGTCCAGGACAATGCATGAGGTTGAATATTTCTTGTCTTGCTGTTTCTTCTGCTAATGCAGTTCTACTTTGTATGGACTATATACTTATCTGGTGATCGAGTCAAAAAAAGGAAATTACATTACAGTTCAGTCTATTCTAAACATTATTCAGAATGTATATCAACCAAGGTCTTCTAATAACAATTCTAATACAGGCTAGAGGTACGTCAACCTCTTTTTGTCTAGTTCTTGGAACTATTTCACTTGGCAAACCGTCCGGGTGGACAGAGCAGTCCTTTTGTCACCATCTTTAAGAATAAACACTGGAAGAAATTCTCCAGTCAGGCACAGACAGCTTAGGGCAATGTAGTCAGTCCATGTTTACTGTAAACTGAAGTCTAGGGGGTGTACAGAGAAATTGGGACTGCAGAGAGAAGTAGAAAAAAAAAACGGCATTGATAATGCAGCCCACTCTGTACAATTTGTGCAGAATAAAATATTTCCAGAACTAGCAATCAATATTACTTTACCTAGAATGCCCTGGATCGTAAGAGCATTACTTTAGGAAAAGAAAAAATAGCGGTTTAACCCCCAACAGACGGAGGTAAAGACAGATAGTTTTCAGTAAGAAACTGATTCCACTGTGGTTTTGATAAAAATGTTTTAGAGATACTCCTTTCCTCTGTTAATTCCTTGGCATTCACTTTACTACTTTTCAAACCAAACTTTTTTCTAGTAATGACGCAGAGATTTTCAGAACTTACTCATTTTTTTAAGCTGACAGGATTAGTGAATTTATCCTGACCTGACTGGAGCCACTCTGCAGATGAATTTTTTGACTACCAATCAATATTAAAAAAATAAACAAAATTAAATAAAATTACAGAAAACAAAGTATATACAGACAACACAATGCAAACATGTCTGAGAAGCATTTCTTACGTACTAGTGGCTTATGCTAACAATTACTAAAAGAGGAAAACAAAATGCTGGGTGATTAAATGAGAAGAAATATAAAAAGCAATAATCACTGAAAGCTTCTGCTATTTATATATACATTAGGAAGCTTCAGCCACAAATATAAAATTAGCCATATGTGACATCAAGACGATACTTAGAAAAACACTTGATTGACAATCTGGAGAGAAAAAAAATGCACACACACAATTAGTATAATTTTAGAAGTCAAAACATGGACCCTGTTTTTGAAAACAGATGGTAATCCTGCAAATGTATATTTTCACAGAAGAATTCTACTTTTAATAATTTTCCCTTCTGCAAAAATACCAATTGACAGGATTCTTGCTCCCAAGAAATTACAAATACATCCTAGAAAGTGGAATCAGTAAACACACTCTAACACATCTTCAAAAGTAAAGTCAACACTTTAAAGAATATTTTATAGGTACAAGTACTAACTGGATACCTTCACACTAATGAGGTTGGAGGAAACCAAAGCAGGTGTAATACATCACTATTAAAAAAATTCAGACACATGGTGAGTAAAAGAGACCTAATTTTAAGAATGAAACTAGGAATTGAAGTGGTGAGGTAATCATTTTTAAAAACAGATTTTGCAGGCAAGACAAAAGTGAGAATTTTTAATGAGGTTCTGTGAGCTAGACAGTAAAGCAACATCAGTAAAAATGCACCAAGTAATTTAGGCAAACACACTATTAACATGCATTCACATTTTAAATGATAGTTTAAAACCATTTTGTTGAACTGAAAACCCTGAGGAGGACTTCCATGCTGTCCTCTCCTGAAATGTCACAGTTGATGCAGTCTTCCATATTTCAGATTAAAAGTGTTTGGAACACTATTTCATTCACCACATGAACAAAATACATCAATGGATGGCATTTAATATATTGAAATAGCAAAGCAGAAATAATAGTGTGGAGATGGGGTGTCTATGACTTAATGTTTTTGTTTCTTTGTGATATACAGAATGGCAGCAAAGGAAAGGAATCAACTTGTTATGGAAGCAAAGCATAATTTAAAACTTTTTTTTTTTTTTTTTTAATTTTAGAGCACAAGTTAAAAACATGACTCATATTGGATAGTTTTACCCCAATTACCCTGAAAACAAAGTGTATGGGGAAAACATTTTACATATTTTACTTATACATATTTTACCTTTTACATATTTTACCTATACAAAAACTTCAAGCACTACATTAAAACATTTGGATCTCACCCAATGGGGTATAGAAAAGGGACTGAAATTTGGCATGAGATGAACATTTACCCAAACTTGGACAAGATAATAAGGCTCTGAATACTGCAGCCACAACAAGCTCAAGAGAAGCAATTATGAGTTGAAAGCTCAAAGATTCCACCTGTGCAGAGTAATTCCCAAGACCGATCCTATATTTCACCTATAATGCAGTTTTCCTATGTCCCAATCCATACAAAGAGACTGTCTCACCTATACTGTCTAAGGGAAGTACAAACGGAGGGTAAATTGCACAGAGGAGGATCTGTGCTGTGCTGATGTGTGGTTGTTGGATGGGAGAATAGACTTCACATGGCTGCTGCTCAGCATGAGTGAAACTGGACATGAATGTGGAAGGCCTTTGACTGACTGATTAGGATGACTCATTGGGTCCTGAGCTGTCACAAAGTTGGTCGGTTCAAGTAACACGAAGTGCAACTAGAAAAAGAGTCAGGAGAGACAGTGAGTCTGGAAAGGTTTGGCAGTAGATGAAGAGAGACACCTGAGTGATGTAGGGAGGGAGAGATCAGAGAAGAGGAGAACCAGAAGAAAAACAGATTGTTGAGGAACAGCTGATCGCAGAGAAACAAATATGGCATGGAATTTCATGTGCAACTGAAATTATCTGGACAAACAGACTCAGGACAAGGATATCAACGCTGAGAGAGCAAAGGAGGAGAAAGACCAAGTGACAACAAGGAAAACTTGACCAGGCTGTAAAGATCAAAACTTCTGTATAACCTTCACATTTGCTCTTCTCCACAGTCTGAAACCAAATCCTGACTTCCAAATCTTGCCATTCCACTGAAATTGGAAAATACAAAGCCAACCAAGTGTATTAGCTCCAGCTACTGAGCAACAGGGTTACTTAAACCCTGGTACTTCAAAGAAACTGTGAGTGTATTACTTCAAATGGATTTAAGGTTTTCTTCTCGGTGTGACAAATACAGTACTATTGTACAACTGAAGTTGCAGTTTTCCAAAATGAAAAACTAAGATTTTTCTATACTACACATTCTCAGTAACAGATTAGGCTTTTTTAAGAATCTATAATACGGACCTATGCTATGGCAGCAGTGTTTCTATTATTAAGTGCTTATCACAACAAAGAGTATTTTGAATAACACC
Organism: Anser cygnoides; assembly: GCF_040182565.1. Classification (NCBI taxonomy): domain Eukaryota; kingdom Metazoa; phylum Chordata; class Aves; order Anseriformes; family Anatidae; genus Anser; species Anser cygnoides. The sequence continues at coordinate 79,513,169 of NC_089875.1, forward strand.
GAATCCTTTCAAGGTCAGCAGCAGATGAGCATTGTGTTTTACAATTACTAGTCTTGAGAGTGTTCTGTGTTTTTTATATCAGAGATTTCAATTTAAATTCTAAATATGAATAATAAATCCTACAACAAATTAGTAGCTTCCTGAAATTATTACACAATACACAATTATGTTTCTGAACTGTAGTTTTGCTATGTAGGCACATACACACCAATAAAAAAGATTATATTAATGTTTATAGTCATACAGGAAAAAAAAAATGAAAAGGAAGATGTTACTCCAAATTTCTTTGGTGATTGAAGCTAAGCATGCTTTCATCGTATTAGACAGTAAATAACAGTGATTACCACCAGAAATATTTGCAAAAATTTGAAAAAAGAATTAAATGTGAAGCAATAGTAAGTTCTCTTCAGAAGTCTCTGCTGTTTTATAGGAGAACTAGAAAGAAAAGAGACGAAAGGCTGAGAGTTTTTCTTTTAAATAAAGAGAACTGGCTTTCTTCCACAGAGAAAAAAATGATCACCATTAATTGTATAGTGAGACATTATTTAGTTTTTGAGGAAACATGGCAAAGCAGCTGAATTACAAGCACCACTTCTTGAATTAAGAACAGCTCCCATACAGATTTTGTAGCATATGCTGACCAAGTCCAGTTTTGCACCAGTTTATGAAACTTGACAAGATCACAATTAAAGTTGATCTATGCTGCAGGCTACTCAGCTGCTATGTCATAATGCCGAGTCCAGATACCATACCTTCTTTTTTTCTTTCCTTTATTTTACTGAAGTTTTATAACACTAGAAAGAGAGCCAAGATCTGAATTTATGGCATTGTTACTCCCAGATAAAAGTAAGTACCAAATCATGAGGGTGTATTCAGAAGCATCTCTTGTGATGTCTCAGACCTGCAGAGACAGTGTATTCTCTTGATTTTATTTTTATTTTTTTAACTGAGGAATCACTGAAGTGAACAGTACATAACAATACACACTTTACTTCATTGTATTTTCGGCACAATATCTTGAGTTTTGGTTTGTTTGTTTGTTTTTTGCTTTTAAAATGTATTGGTACTCACAAATGCTAAAAGGACTATCATAGAAACTAACAACAGTTCAGCATTTTCCAGTTTCTATCAAAACAGTAATAACTACTAAAAATCAAGTAGAGTTCAGTTACAGATATAGCCCAGAGTTTTGCAGACATCAGACGTTTTCAGCAGATATCACTGAGCACCACGAAACTTCAGAAATTAGCAAATTCTGTAGATAGAGTTAAATCTTGAAAACAGGAACATTTATCAAGTGCATTGTATTCCTGTAGTTGTTCTGGTTTTTGTTGGAAAATAGGAAACAAGGATAGTTGCACACTGCTCCTCAACTGGACTGATATCAAAATGCTTTACTAACCACATATACAATAATGTGGGAATACTAAATAGAAAATACTAAATAAAATTAAAAAAAACCTGTTTATTAAAAGACTAAACTGCTATAAAACTTATGGAACTGAAAAGGAGGAAATACTTGTATCTAATCAGCACATTACTGTGAATTAAGTGGTACTATTCCAGCCATGTATTCTAACAGTATAAATGCAGACAGTTTATAAGAAGAGTTACTTCTAGTTGACTAAATGAAATCTTCTAGTAGACTTAATGAAATACTTGAGGGAAAAAGGACAAGCTTTCAAGCATGCAAGACTTTTCTCCAATCTAACGTGGAATTATCAGTCTTCCAAACTAAATAAAAGTTGAGATACATTGCTCTGATTTTAATTTAATCAAACTTGCCAATTAAAAAATATAATTCATAAATATGGGGTGGAGAAATAATAGAAAGGAAAATAATACATTTGTTTACTCCTACAGGACAGAGAGAGAGAGAACGAGAGAGAGAAGTAATTTACTGTCTGTGCAGCACAGAAAGGTTATCCTGGGGTGGCAAAAAATATAATGTGCCATAAAACCAATGTCTCTGTTGAGTCCATGGATTTTAGTGCCCAGTAGAGTTATGAATTTTAGTTCCAGACTTATCTTTTGAAGGTATTTTGTATGTTCCCCTTGAGCATGAGGGCTGAGAGGTCAGAGACGCAGTGGCTGTTCTGGATTAAAGCAAATGTGACACAGCTATGCAAAGTGGAATTCACAATTCAATAAGACCCTTATAGCTATCCCTACTTCAAGGTTCTGTTTAATTGGCAGGAATGGTCACTCCCAGGAATAAAACTAATGCAAAGCTCCTGCTTAAGCCTTTTTCAACAGTTAGAATAGTGTAAAATAACCTTAAACCAGTCTTTAATGATAGCTGAAAATGTCTGAACTCTATGGTGATTGGAGCATTATAGCAAATGGAAAACCTGTATCTGATATTAATGACTTGTTGCTCTCTACTCTGACAAAAGAGAAAAAGAAGCCAGAAAAAAATCCTTGAGAGAGTCTTTTAGCCAGCATAACTTCAATGAATTCCTTAGCTTGCTCTAAAGCACTTCCAGAATGCATATTAACCTCGAGGTCAGGAAAGAAGACTTGAACTCTTGGTTTAGGAGCACATTTTCCAGGGTATGCAGATGCATAACCACTTAATACATGTTGAAACAATAGTTTGAAAGCTCCAAGATTTCTTTACTTAAGTACCAGACATACTGGTTGCATTCAGAGAGAAGTCCAAGCTTAAGTCTTCAGAGAGATCTTCTGGTATTTTTAGTGAGTAAATTGCTGCTGCCAAGCCATATCTCAGACCTACAATTTTAGAAGTTTAACTACTTAATGGGTGGTTATCTTACATTTAAAATCACCTAAATTTATGCTATCACTCAATGGATGAGTAATAATAGATAAATTAAGTGTTCTAAATTATATAGGCTGTCATGCTCACTTCTGTGTGTGTTTCACAGTTAGTCTGTAACACAGTAGCAAAAATTCATACAAAAAGGATACAGATATCTGAGGAGGGTACCAAAGGAGAAGGAGAGCTTCTCCTCTTACTACGCTCCTTCAACAAATGAGAACAAGAACAAGATTTTATTTTTTTTTTTTTAAAAAAGGGTTTCAAGACACTTTTTATAGAAATGTATGTAAAATACATATGAAAGTTTATGTATGTATGAAAAATGAAATAGAATATACAGGCAACATAGTGGAATGGCACATATCAGGATTGGATGACAATGAGAAAACACTTAAATGGTTGTTTCAGGCTTTAACTCTTTTTAGAAAGGGCTAGAATGAAATTTCATTTGAGGCTTAACCATCATATCCAAAACTATATTTTCATGAAGCTCAGCTCAATACCCAGTCTATGATGAACAGTTTAAGCACTTAGAACAAAATAATTTTGCTATTAGACCGACAAAATGCTATCTAGCCCTCTAAATAGTGAGAGCTAATTCAAGCCTCTTTCAAGGTTTTGGCTTAAATGTCAACCAAGGAATGCTTATATTTCTAGAATATCTTTCCCTTACTTTTGAGTCAATAGATTTTTGGTCTTTTCTACAGTAAAAGTCATCTAAGTCAGAGACAGCCTAACTAGTTAGAGTTGCAAATGACTACTCCTTTTTCTTAACTAACTCAGAAATACCTGTTTCATGACAATGACGATGGTAGTACAATACTTGGCAGCCATCAAATGATTTATACCTTTGATTTACATATAGTTGTGTGTACAGTTTTCAGAAAACAGAGGCTGTGTGATATTGCAAAAATTGTCAAACCTTTTTTAATCTGTTGGGAAACCTCTGCAACATACAAAGAGAATCAATTGTCACTTTCAGAACTTTTGAAATTATGTAAACTAGAAAGGAATAATTGGGGGGGGGGGGGGAGAGGGAAAAAAAGAAACAGAGAAAGAGAGAAAAAGAAGAGAGAGAAAGTAAGTAAGCATCACCATCAATACGAGGAATGTCATCTCACTGCATATTCCATGTGAGTTGTTTTTTTTAACATCTAACTATCAAGGCAATAAATTCACATCCTAAGGCTAATAAAGAAGTAGTTGCTCAAAACCAAAGATATTTAAACATGTCACACTAGGATAATTTGCATCTGGTCTGATCAATAAAAAAAGTTTCCATGTATAGAATTGAGGGGAAAAAAAAAATAGAAGAGGATCATCCTGAAGCTTATGCAGGATTAGGTGATTACAGTATCCTTTGTCTATAATTTAAGAGATTAACTATACTCTATAATAAAAATATAGAATGTGAATATTAAAATGTGGATGTAAAGATAGTTTTTCTGTACAAAATGTGAGGGGAAAAAAGTATCTTGAAAAAGAAACTGTTTCTTTCTTTGGAAACAACTGTGTAACAGAATTAGTGCCTCAGAGTGTTAGGCTGTTAGATACCCTTTATCAAATGGTTTTCCAAGGTCTTCTTTCCCTAAAAGATTTAACATTATTATGAAGACGAGGTCCTGAAATTACCAAAAAGGAACCCTATTTGATATGCAGCTTTCTATCATCTATTTAATTTATTGGAGCTAAATAATCTTTTCTACAAACTTTACTAGCATTAGTAAGAAAATTCCAACCAGAAAAGTATCGCTTGCTTGTAAAAATAAAAATAAATAAATAAATAAATAAATAAAACTTTCATTTTCTTTAATTATTTATTACTACACTTCATCCCCCTGAGAAATATTCTATACAATCCCAAAGGATAACAAAATCTGAATTTGCCTAAAAGTGAAGAAGAGCTGGCAGTGTTTCAAAATCACCTTTAGCTCAATACTGATTTCTACAGCCAATTAAACAGTGGAATTGATGGACTCTGAGAATGCCATATGCTGCCCTCTGCTGAAAAGATGATCATTATGACATGAGGTCTTAAGGCTAGAAGGTCTGACAGAAGGGAAAAATAAGTGGAGGATCCTCTGACCTCAGGGACGTGGATAATTCCTTCAGGGAGAAAGGAAGATTAAATGCTCACCTGGGCAAAGAAAAATTTCACAGAACATATGGTGTATATAAAAATTATCTTGACAAGAACATAAGTCAGCAAATTGGTTATTAGAAATGTAACTATCGGGAATTACATTGATTATAGTCAGAAATGCCTGTAAAATAGATACCTGTCAAATAGTTTAGACCTAAACTGTAACTTACTTTAAAGATATTACAATATAATGAGGAATGTCTTCCAGAGTAAAAAAATATATATATATTTTATCCTGTCCATACTTCATTCACTGATTGTTGAATATAAATGCAGAGGTATAAATTTCAAATCCACCACGTGAAAGTTAGCAATAATGCTGTTGCTAAATAAATAATGAAATGTTTATTTAACCCTAAATAAAACTCAGGAATACTTTTCATTTTCACAGACCCTTATATCTTAAAAAAAAAAAAAAAAAAAAGAGAGAGAGAGAGAGAGAAATACATTTTTCTAGGGCTTACTGTACCATAGCTCAAACAACAGACACAAGAAGTGAATAAGCATTAAAGAAACAGGCAGACTGCATGTCATGTCAAATAAAACTAGCTTTAGGTTTCATGGAGCAACAAACAGAGGATGGTATAATTGAACTTGTCGACTCAACAGTGTAAGTCTGTGGTTTTAACTGAAAGAAAAGATGAGAGAAAGATGCTTAAATATGATTATTTTAGTAATGTTTTATTCAAAGAAGTAAGGGATTCACCCTTCCTTCTAAGGTAATGAATTATCCTTCCATATAGTACCAACAATAACAAAAATAAATAAATTGTATCTCAGAGACAGTACAATCACATTTCCACTTTTATCTTCAAAACAATATGGTTCCCAGAACCACCTGAATAATTTGTAAAATGAAGACTGAAGTACTGATATAGACCATGTTTCACAGCATTTTATAAAAACGGTTGTCCATTTAGCCTAGATATCCCCTGCTAGAATACTTTGATGTTATGAATGTATACATGAATATTATGTTAACTTTTCTTTGGAATATTGCCATCTTGCTAGCATCACACATTCTCCTTGATATGGCACTGGAGGTATAATATACACCAGAAATTCATGACATGCATGTTGCTGTTTTCCTGGGATGGTTGCCATAGAAGAATCAGCACAGTTTGAATTTTGAAGGAAAATAACAGAATATACAATGGTGAAATTTCTGTTTAAATGATACACTTGATGCCTATTTCCCATAGATTACAGGTATTAACGGTTCTTCAGTATCAGCATCATACTATGTGATTTACCTTCACCCTATCTCAACCCTCATATATCTAACACTGTAGAAAGTGTTAAATTTCTATTAATGCTTTAAAAATAATAAAAAAAAAGTGTCATTTTCAGTTAGGCTTTGATAATTCAGGAATATAGTTTAATTTTCACGTGCACTACTTTAATTTGAGATGATTTTGCTACGTGACCTTCAAGGGAAAAATGTTGATACATTACCAGCAGCCATGTTTGGAATACTGTCATCTTTGATCACCCTTATTTATACAGACTTGGTCAGACAAAATACTAATATATGTAATTAGGAGCTTTTACTTACATTATCAGAGGATGATACTTCTATATTAACCCAGAAAACAAGCTGTTATTGTTAAACAAGTTAATTGTAAAGAACAGTGCATATAAGTGTGAGCTTGATGAGGATGAACATCATCATAAATCATGTAACAGCAGGAACTACATAAAATATTCTGGATATTACTGTGTTACCCATAACTATAAATATCTCAGTAGAGGCATGGAAATGAAAATAGGGGAAAGAAGATGTGTTTAAAGCATTTTTTGTGCCCTATATCCGATGGCTCTTACACAACTTCCAGTATTCACTAGACTGTATGTATTCACTACGACTGATTTCATTTATATACTTTTATACATTTATATATTTCATTTATATCTCAGAAGCTAGGTGAACCAGAGAATAACTAGGGAGCCCCAGTCTGCTTCAGCTCTGCAGAGGTATAGGAAACAGGACCAGTACTTGGTTATTCCAGGAAACTGCATACTAGATGAGCTTTTTTTTTTTTTTTTTTTTTTTATTATTATTAATCAAAGAGCTAGAATGGGATTACCTATACAGGATTTTCTGTAGTTAAAATTATCACAGTTTGGGCACTTATTGAGAAGAGCATTTGCTCAAAATGCATACAAAAATAAATTTTACCAAAGTTCAAGTAACAGCACCTATTGTCATTCATCTTCATTTTTGCATAGATACATGTTATATAGATAATTTACCTTTCCACAGTGAAAATATACAATCATAGAACTAGTGAGTAGTACAAATAAGGGTTGTAAGACAAAAGCAAATGGAAATCTGAAGCCAGATGATGATAATGATGATGATGATTTATTTTAATTGAAGGAAAGGTAAATTACAGCCAGGTCAACCAGTTTGCTCTGAAAAGAGGAGGCAAGGAGTGGGCAGCCTGATGAGGCACAGCTAAGTCTGTGATACCCAGAAGTGCCAGGTGGTTGCCTGGCTTCCAGATGCAGGAGGGCAGTGACCAGACAGACCCAGTGCCAGAAAAGAGCCAGTGCCAATGGACTAAGAGACTCTTGGTGGCTCAGAGAAGAGCAGGCAAAAAGTGCCAAAGGTAAATGACTGCAGGTCTGAAGGAAATTAAATACCAGAAGCTCCACAGCAGCATTCTCTGAGATGTTTTCAGTACCAACTACTGGCATGAGCAGAGAGGAAGTCTCCGTGCATGGCTGAAAAAATGACATAAGGAAGAAGGATATATTAAGAACTAGAGACAGAAAGAACCTGTACCACAGAGCTTCTGCTAAAGTCAAAACAGACCTAGGCTAGTTTCACTTCAGAAATTTCAAGGCTAGAGATCTGAAATAGAAGAGCAAAATTCAAACAAAAAAACATTGAAGAACAATCCCAATAAAGAGAGTACAGAAGAACATGAAAGTGAAACAACATACATGTTTCTACATAAGTGTTGGAAGTTATATAAGAAGGAAGAAGACAATTCAGTGAATACTACCTCCAAAATACGTATGAAAGACCAGCTGTGTTGGTGGTTTTATTGCTAAAATCTAAAGAAGTTTTTGAGTCAAATCAGAAAAACAGGTTATGCGAATCAGCAATTGACACAAGGGCTCAAAATGCAAAAGCAAGAAACAATAATGGGAACACTTCTTCTAAGTTCCAGAAGATAACTGGATATCACACTGCTGCATGATCGTAACACTTAAATTTTAGCTCTTATAATTGCATCTAGTGGCAAAAGCTGCAAAAGGAGGAGCAATTGGTGCCCTGACCATGAACAGGGGAAACAATGTGGTTCACAATATTATTTTCCAGGATCTGCTTAATGACATCAATCATCATATATTTAGATTCAACCACCTTGCAAAAATAAACAAACAAATAAAATTAAATAATTACTCCAATGCCTGACTTCAAAACAGAAACCTATATAAAAATTAGGTTTATGAAAAAGAAATTAAATGAGACACCAAAAAAGATAGAATGCATGCAGTCATTAAGGAGACTGTTAAAAGGCCTTGTGTTAGACCAAATGCATAGCACTATCAAAAGGACCAAAAAGATGAAGAAAAAGTTACCATACCATAGTCAGGGAGACCATGTAGCAAGTTATCTTTCAAGAAAATAAGTTATATTCAAATGAGTAAAATAAAAAAGATCAAAAATTCTGATAATTTGTGTAAAAATGCAGTAAGGAAGGCCAAAAGTTCAAAGAGCAACTTGCAAAAGGCAGAAAATCTAATAACAAATGCCTTTTCAACTAGATGAGGAGCAGGGAGCCTGACAAAGGGTTTGTTGGGATTAAGTTGTAAAAGGAACACTCAAAGAAGATAGCAAAAAAAATAAAGTTTTAAATCCATAACCACTGTGGAACAGCTTGAAGAGTTTTGCTTACCAGAATTTTGTTTTGCATTGAACATTTTAAAGGGTCTATCTCAAACTCAAAGTTTCTGAAAATTTTCAAAGTTCTGGAAGAAGTTCTGAAACAAAATAAGAAAACAAACAAACAAACAAAAAAAACTATCAAAGCGGAAAGTGAGAAATTCCCTGCCTAGTACTTAATACTTGCCAAAAGTTTCTATATGATTCAAGAATAACACAATTAAATGTGTTATAAAACCTCTAACTCAGAACTAACTTCAGTCCTCTGGCCCTACAGGACTGAAAGGTAGCTACCATGACATAGATTTTTGAAAGGGATTTCACAGTAGCCCAGTGGAGAACCAGGCAAGTAAGAACAATGTCCGTGCTAAATAAAGTGCTAGTATTCTAAAAAGAGAGCCAGTGGACAAATGAATAACTCTGATGTACTAGAGAACTCTGTTACAGAAACTTATGTCCTACAGGTTTATTAACTTTTTCTAAAGGAATAAATGTGTGTATATACCAGAGAGTTTTTTTCTGAATTTCCAGTTTGCACTAACTAGGTTGTTTATCAAAGCTGCTTGAAAAAACTAAATTGCCATGCAATTTAATCTAGGGAAATACCTGTATGAATTAATTCCGAGTAACAAGTAGAAGGCAAAGGTAACTCATTACGTTAACCTTGGTTAACAGCTGAAATCCCACCCAGCTGCTCATTCACTCTCCTTCTTCAGGATGATGGGGCGAAATCAGGAAGAAAACCCAGGAATGAGAAAGCTTGTGGGTCAAGATAAAGACAGAGAGATTGCTTACAAATTACTGCTGCAGGCAAAACAGACTTAACTTAATCTAAATCAAAAATGTAATCACTAATTCTGGTATGGAAAACAAAACCAAACATTAAAACCCATTTCATCCCCACTTTTCTAGGCTGAACTTCATGCCTGCACTCCAGACTCCTCTATCTCCCGGAGTGGTGCAAGGGAGGATGGGGCAGGTTATGGTCAGTTCACAGTGGTTTCTTTTGACCACTACTTCCTACTCATACTTTCCCTCTGCTCCCGTGTGAACTCTCCATGGCTTGCAGTTCCTATCAGGAAAATCAGCTCTAGTGTGGGTTCTTCAAGGGCTGCAGGAAACATCTTCCAGTGCCTGGATTATCTCCTTCTGCTCCTCCTTCTCTGACCTTGGTTCCCTTTGTTGTTTCCCACTCTTCTGGTTCCATCCTTCTTCCTCCATCAGATATTTTCTGCCCTATCTTATATGTTCTAAGAGAGGCATCATCAGTTTGGCTGATGGGTTCAACTTTGGCTGTCAGTGGGTCTGTTCTGGAGCCACCTGGAACCAGCTGTGGAGGAATGCATTGTCAGTTTTCACTGTGAAAACTGCAGAGTCCCACTGGGATTGTATATTGTGACCTGTGCTGTTTAACAGGTTCATAAATGATCTGAAAAAGGGGTGAAGGATTACAGATTTTTCTCACTTTAATAGTAAAGACAATGGTTGTTTCAAATGTCATGGTGTGACTGCATAAAAAAGAGGCAGATGAAATTCAGCATAGACAAATAACAATTGATAGTCCAAAGGAAAAATAACTCTGGTTTTACCTATACAATGATAGACTTTGAAGTATCCTAACTCAACAGTAAGACTTTGGAGTTATAACAGATCACTCCCTGGAAATATAAGGAACATGGTTATTAAAAGTCTAAAAAAGCAAAGAGAAAAATTGCAAATTATTATGAGGGATACAAAAAAGATAATGCCACAGAATAAATCAATAGCACAGCTCCAGTCTGAATACTGTGTATAATTACGGTGGTCCTTCCTACCTCAGAAAGAATGCAGTATGAGTGGAAAAGGTGTGGAAAAGGACAAACAAGGGATGAAAGTCAACACAGTTTCTGTACAAAGAGTATCCACGGTTCTTTAGCCTGGAAAAGTGGAGGGGACATACAGAAATCCATATATTAGAAGCAACATTAAGAACATGAACAGGAAAGTATTTTTTTACTGTCTCTACCAATAAAAAACAGTAGGAAACAATAGAGGAAAATAGCTAAAAGAGATTTGAATCAAACAAAAAGAAGATCATTTGTCAGACATGTCATTCAATTATATCTTTGGCCACAGAATCATGGTTGCTAAAATTAACTTTAAAATTATCAGAAAAATGTATAGGGAAACAAAAATCTACCAAGGGTTATTAAAAATAAAAATCCTTAATAAAAAATCATCCTAATTCAAGAGATCTCTGAGCTCCAAATCACTTAAGACTTGAAGAGTATGCTGGGGAAGTACCATTCCCAGATCAAAACACGTGTAAGATCAAATATTTACATCTTGAATATGGAGCTAAGATTTGGTTGCTTAAACATAGCTGCAGAGTGACATTTTGGATGCCCAAGGTATCTGAGACCTGAGGCTGACAAACATGACACTGGAGGAAGTCTGAGCCCTTCTGGAGTAGCAGCTAGAGGCTACATTATATGCGGTAGGGCATTTCAAATAGCGGTAGACACCAAAAAGTCTTTTGATAGATAGGTTAAGGATGTGGAGGATCCTAGGAGTAACTGGGAAAACACTGGTAAAGGGAACAAGAAAATGATTAAGATAGACACTCATCCTCTAAGTATAGTACCTATACTAGATCAAAAAGTTTCTGACACGTAGAGGGTAGGGAAGGAAATGTGCTAAGAGGTCAGAAAAAGATGATACCTGACGTGACTGCGAACAAGACCGGGAACTGGGTCTTTAGAGTAAGAACTGGAGTGGCTACGCTGGAAGCCTGGAACTGTGCACAAAGCTGAAAGGAGATATGACTAAGATGGGGAGCTTGCTTATATGAAGAGACTAGGACTGTGAGTCATGATGAGAAACAGGCCATAATGGGAAGCTACAGGTTTGAGTGAGAGATATAAAATGCTTGGATGACACATGCCAAGGTGAACTGGATGGAAAAAGAGATGCCAGGAAAACCAAGACTGGAGCCAGATGGAAAAGTCCATGCCACGTTGATATACTTTCCTTCAAAGCCCGAAATCAAAACCAAGGTTCTCAATGGTTTTAGCCCTCTGCTGTCTGTAATTATCTGTGAAACGCTACTGGAGAGTATGTTCCTCTCTCACATTCATCTGTGCAGTGGATGCAGAAGCAAATGAAACTTTCCCCTCTCATCTCTCAGTTCCAGTTTCTCAGCCTAAAACCAGCTTCCAGAAAAAGTAGTTTACTCAATTACTTTCAATTTCAACCTCCAATTTTCAGAAAGTATTTTCTTTTTCCTCTCTCTCTCTTAAGCCCCAGTCCCAGCAGACTCTTTGTTATCAATCTCAGGCCTACCCAAGAACCAGCAGCTGGGCTGGGGCAAGCAATGGCCTGACTGAAGGGAACCACATTGCAACTCACAACTCCAGTGCCCCACTGCCGTTCTAGCCCAGAACTGCACTAAGAAGGAATTTCATTCTGAGTCTGGAATGTGTTCAGCAGCTCTGCAGGAATGGCACGGTTCCAGCAGCAATGAGACAACAGCATGTCTGGGAGTGATGCACAAGTTCTTGTTAGACGTAGGAGATGCAAAGGGAAGAAGTATATTCACTTGCTGTCTGTTAACATTATGAACTACACGAGGATCAAGCATGATTAGTGATGACAGAGTATTAACAATTAAGTTCTAGGAAGTCACTGCTGACTACATTTACACTGAGCACACAAACCAGTTTTTCAAAAAGGCTAAAAAATGTTGAAGGATGGGAATGGGGAACAAAGTCATGTTGCAGGTATAGAAGATAGTCCCACATCAAAGCACATGGGGGCATTTAAAGTGAAAATAGCTTTTTTTTTTTTTTTCATTTTCTTTTCTTTATCTCCATTGCCTGAAATGACTGGGCTTTTTTTCAGTTGTAATTGCAATAACAAGCTAACTGAGGCAGACATCATCAGATAACATTTTGCTTCAAATTCTCAAACTTAAGAAAGTTGTAAACAACTAAAATTAGGCCCTTAACACTACTGGCTCTATATTCACACTAGTCACATCCTTCTTTGGGAAATATTGTTCCTTTGCAAAAAATGATTTGTTATTGGCACATGATACTGTCTTTTAGAAAGGTAACATTTTTTCCATAACACACACAGTAACTTTATCTTAAGCAAATCATCCCTTTTCTATCTTCACTTCACTGCCTGTCTGTACTATTGGCATAAGCTACAAGGAAAATTCTCAGAGATGGCACACTTGTACTTCAAAAGAAGTTTAAAAGTCATGAAATCATTGTTTAAAAATTATAGCCCTGTTTTTATGTTTTTAAAAATGCTTAAATATTTACTGTTCACCAAGAGAAAGAACAAAAATGTCAAAAAAAATAAAAATAAAAATCAAGAAACAGGAAATTCTGTTTTTTAAAAGTGATCAGAAAAACTGGAAAAAAAAAAAAAAAGTCATCAGTCCTGTCTCCATGGCTAAGACACTAGGTGAGACGTCCTAGGTCAAAGTGATTATTTGCTCTAGTTAAGACAAGGAATAAGAACATAAAAATATGATATTTGCTGGTAAGTTTCCTAACCTGGAGTTTCAAGATATTCTCCAGTACATGGCTGAATTCAAGGATCTGCTTGGCTTTACATGAAACACTTAGATATTCACACTGTCAGACAGCAAAATCACTCCCTGTCCACCTGGTAAAAGTATTCTCATACCTTTAGGCAGTAGGAAGTGTAAGTTTGTTTGTCCTGAGGCAAAGGAAGAAAAATAAGATCTCCCACAATCAGGCTGAATGCTTTAACCACTGACATCTCACACAGAATGGATATGGCAACACAACCATCATTTACATTGTCAGACCAGTCCTTCCCCTTCTTCCTTATTTTGTCTATTTTCCCCTATGGCTGCTGTTTGGATAAGCTAACACCAAACTGTGATTTATTTAAGTAAACCAAAAGCACAGAACCAAGACTGCATTTAAGAAAATCAGAAATGTAGCCTTGATTCTCTCTTTTTTGAAAAGAAAACGTCTCCCAGAACTAGTGGCATAAAAAGGACTTCAGACCAAGGAACAATACAACAGTGCCCTCAGCAAGACTTATTGTAGATCTGATTTAGTGTCATCAGAGGTGACAATAGAGCTGTAAACTGCAAACACCTAAAAGCTTACAATACAAGCTGTCAGGCAAAGAACTCCCTGCAGTTTTAAACCATCTGGATAGCTCCAAACTTATTAATTTCAGTCAAGAAAGAATGTGAATGTGGATGTATAAACAGTGGAATCTCAAGCAGGAACATAGACACTACTTAGTATCTGTTACTTCAGTATTAAAATAATGCAATCAATTTCTGAAACACAAGGAAAAAAAATACAAAAAAAAAAAATGCTGATAAGTAGGTAAGTATGCAGAATATGACCATCAAAGCATTCAACAACATGACCTAAAGTGACGTAATCAAGATATTTCACCTCCTTCATATAATATACAACAAGATTATAGTTTATAAATTTATACATAGGAAGATAAATCTCATTTCAGTCTCAAAGACAGAGGCATAACAAGAGCTGGGGGCTAAAAACTGAGGACAGGAAAACTTAGAATTAACAGCATAAATAACTATAAGGAGTACCTTATTGAAAGATACTCCCATCCTTGAAGTATGCTTTTTAAAATGCAACGTAGAATTTTGTTTTATCTTTAGAAAGATATGATCTAGTTCAAATGAGAAGAAACTGAAGACAGCCATGAGGTTTCTGTTGTACAGTATGCTAGGCTAGATGATCACAGTACTCCCTTCTGGCTTCTAATCCATGAAACTATGTACATTTCCATTTCAAATAAACTGCATCTTTCAATGAGCATTTTTTAATGAAACAGCTTTCCAGTGAGCTGTAGTTATGCCTTGAAGGCATAGCACTGTTCTGGGGGAGGCTTGTGAAAAACTTCTGGATAGCACGATGTGGTGTTACTCTTTGAATGGGGATAGCATTCAGTCCTTTTTGAGCCAAAGCTGGGAACAAGTACAGTATATGGTAGGATCTGCTTTGTTTGAAATTAATTTTAAAATGAACCTTTTGCACGAACACCCTGAATCAGTTTATGCATTCAGTTCCATTTCATGAATTTGACAATGACTTAGCACAACCTAATTTTAACTGGTTTACCAGATACTCTCCCTTAAATCCCTACAGAAAAGGCAGTCTAATTTTAGCACCGGACCATGCTTAAAACAGGACTTCTGAATTGGTTTCCTTGAAAAGGAATTTTCTTTTTGTGCATCAAGCTACTTGGAGACCTGAACCAGCATCAGACAAATGGATACCATTGGGCAATTTGCATAAAATATTTCTTATTGCACCAAGATAAATTGCTAGGGTAGACACAGCCTTCAAAAAATAAAAAAGTGCTTATGACAATCTAACCAGTCCTTTATTATCCATCTGTGTCAAACCATCAACACATAGTATTAAAACGAAAACAAAGTATTTTTTAATATCCACCTCACTGTAAGATTTTGAAGTTTTGAAGTCACTGATTTTGACAGCAGTAAATTCAATCTAATGCGTTTTCATTATGGAGCACAGAATGTTACTTATTCATATCTATTTCATTTTCTTACAGTAGCTTCCATTTCATTAATATCCTCCTGTGATTTTTATTATCTCATTTCAGATGTGTAAGCAGTCAGTAAAGACAAAAAAAAAAAAAAAAAAAAAAACCACACAAACAAAACAAACAACAACAAAAAAAAAAGAGAATTCTGACTGCTGACATAGAAGTAAACTGTAGATCCTTTACATGAAACTAAATTCTCTGCAGGTAATACAATAAAATGGACAGACCTTCAAGTTCAATGACATAATATCAGCTTAAATGCAGTTTCTGAATGAATATACTGTATAAAGACTTAAAAGACAAGCATATCTTAAAGGTAGAGAGGATAATCACAGTAGTATACTACCTTTTGAAAAGATCTCATTATTTTTTGATTTAATCTCTGTCTTCAATTTGTATGTGTGTGTGCTATAATCACATTTAACCTTGAGAAAATCCTGCATCTGGTACGTTTGCAGCAGGGAGTCCTTATACTAGTAAATATGAGAACTAGATCTGACTTTATACTTGCTGTGATGCCAGCAATAGCTCATACAATTATTTGCCTGTTTTTAGCTTAGTGTTTGTGAATAACTTCTTATATCAGCAATCAGTTGTTACCTTTTTGTTAATATTTTTCATCGGTAGAGGTCACTGCGATGGAAAGGGCAAATCATGTAGAAAATATACGTAGTCATGAATAAAGAGTTCGAAAATAATGCTATTTCTTTTTCATTGTTTCATCCATAATGTTGCCTTTCACAGTCTGACCTCATATGTGTAACAATACCTGATGAGAGCATAAGAATAGCAACAACCACATGTTTCTCCATAATTGCTGTTTGTCAGTCATTTCTTCAGCATTAACAGCATTCCTGACAACTCAAGGTCAACTACATCTTATGCTGAGGGACAAAGTCCTTCTTATCAAAAGCAATGGGCAAGCCAATAAAATCCATTGCCAACTTCCAGATGAGTGCTTGATTCTGGCTCAATATTGTGCCCATGACTAAAGAAAGCTAAGCCACTGAGAATATTCTGGCATTACAAACTGGCAGTCAAAGCAACTGAAAATATCACTGTTAGTACTTCCTCTTTTGTATGTCCAGTCTAGTGCCCTAGATGACTTTCCTGATAAACCTGACCTTGATAGTGTTCTAGAAGGTGCCTGTAAGAAGACAGTGCTCTACCAATTTCTAGAGTGTATGAAAATGTATAAAATTTCGTTAATTATACCACCAATTTTCTTCCTGTAGTCTTACCAAATTCACCACTGAAACTGATAGCAAATATTAAGTTAAAAATAGATTAAATGAAGTGATGTTACAGATTTGGTGTAAGATCCTTAGCAGGCACACAGGAATTGAAGAATTTGGGTAGGTATTGCCTTAGTAGAGGTGAATGTGAAACAAACAGAATCAGAAGGAAACCAACTTAGAGAGAGAGTACTGCAAAGGAAGCAGACGGAATTCACCTACCATGAAGACAGCAATAATATCTTAGGGATGGCAATAGGATTTATTGTTTGCTGCTTTCGCTCAGTGCTAGATAATACTGTAAGAAAGAAAATATTCTACAGCTTGATTTCTCTTATATTACTGACAATGCCATTTTACTTGTTCTTCATAAGTAAGTATGTTTGAACAGAAAATAACTTGTTCTCAATTACTTTTATAGGGCAAATTAAAGCAAATCCACGAGGTTGCTATCAGCTCAGATTAGAAAGACATAGAAGTAGAATGTAGCTTTGTTCAAAGGCAGAAATGCCATTAAAACAACAACAACAACATCTCAGATTGTTTTTCAAGAGAAAAATAATTTCAGACTTGATATATTCTGAGCTACTCATCCTTTCTGTTGAGGTAGTAAAGGACAGGATTAATGTATTCCGATTTTTTAAAGAAGATTTTTAAAGAAAGATTCAGAAGGGTCTAATGCCATGCAGCAATTGGCAAGAACATCAATTGACCTTATGCACCAATTGTTTCATCTCCTTTGGCACCAAAATTGTTTTTCCTCAGATTCACAATATGACCCTTGTCCCATTGCCAAAGCAGTCCTTGACATTAAGAAAAGAAATTCTGGTGGCAGCAGATTTTAGGGCATCAGAAATGGCAGATCCAACATCATCAGTCTTATGAGAGTAGATTATACTGATGAAATTTTCCCCCAAAATCATTCAACATCAACCTACTTTACTCATAAAGATTGAGCAATGCTGCTTCTCTGTTGCTAAATGCCATGCAGACTGACTATTCCAAAACTCATAAGAAAGTGTCTGTTTTTTTCCTAGCTAAACAAAGATCCATTTTTCCACAAGGGGACATCAATTAATGAAGCCTGACACCATGTTAAATACAGTTATGAATACCTTATGAAGTTCTCAGAGATTGTTCAAGTGATAAGTGTTACAGCTCAGCTCTGTCTGAGTTCCGGGTTTAGAATTATGATATGCATTAACCGATATTGTCTGGACTCCATACAACAGGCTTTAGGTCTTGCCAACATAATAATTCAGTCTACAATTAATAGCCAGACCAACTCTCAGCTCCCAGTCTCTACCATGTATGATTTAAAAAGACAATCTGGTAGAGGAACACGCAGGTGTCAAGGTAGCATTATAACTTAGTAATGTAGCACAATAAATGTGTAACAAAATATGCTCCTTGTACCTACATACTGCTTAGTTTAATGCGAAATGACAGTCTGCTCAACAGAATCCCATCGTCCAGAACTATTTGACAATCTAATCACCAAAGGTCTTAGTGTTACGTGCAAGGGAATACAGATTAAAACAAAATAGGAAGGATCAAAAAGATAACAAGACAAAATGGAGAGAAAAAAGACTGAGAGAGAACAAAGACTGAAACAACATCTCTAGAATTTCTTGCTTGTATTATATTTAATGCTTTTTGAAGTTTTGCTTATCTACATAGTACTCAGGGAAATATATGCCTATAGTACTACATATTTTGATTATAACTCATCTTTTTGCCACTTTTCTTCTTGGGTCCCCAGTTCACCACAAACACATGCTAAATTCTTTCCTGTAGGCCCCCTCTAGGTACTGGAAGTCCACAATACGGTCCCCCTGGAGCCTTCTCTTCTCCAGACTGAATAACCCCTGTCCATTTATGGATGGACGTCATGGATCCAGGCCCTGGACAAGCAGAAAACTTATCTAAATGACAGGTCAGGTTGGCAGAGGAGTGCCTCCATTCCCTGCAAAACAGTCATCTATTATTATCATCCACCATTTCCTCCTGGTGGTCTTACATACCTCAGGATCAGTTGGCCCAGATGCTTTGCTTGAAAGCACATTTGGCTCCTCATTAACTTTGAGAAATTTAACAAAATTTTCTTCTCTCCTGCCAACACTTGAGTGTTTTTTGTTGCCTGGTGTTCGATGTGTAACCACATTCTCGACTCCAGAATTAATCCATCTACATTTGTAGATGCTGATTAGTTACTCTCCTATAGTAGGTGCAAAAATCGGCATTTTTCTTTCAGAGAAGCTACATCACAGATTAATGAATACATTTAATTTTTAACATTATTCATTATCAAGGAGTTATAAGGACAATCCTTGTATTATACTGACATTATGAGTTACATTTAGTATGATTTTTGATTTTTATGAAAGGGCTCAGATTACCATACACACATTCGTTATGGGGGTGTGAAAATAACTGAAATAAACAAAATACTTTTTGTATATCCAATGCCACAAACTTTCTTTTGTACATTTAGTATTCTGAAGAATGACATATGAGCCAATTAGACAAAAAGAATCATTCAATTCACTTTGTAAGTGTATTTTGCACAATGTGCCCTTGAAAGCAACTACGCACATCCTGAGTGTTCCCTCCTATGTACTTCTTAATCATTGCCAATGAAATTAGTCTTTATTGATTTCCTAGTTCACTAACAAAAATGTCAAAATAGAAGAGAGAAATGAAAACACTACTGACCTCAGTTTTGTACTTTCTGTTCTTGTTTACATACATGACAACATTATTTATAAGGCTTTTTCTTTTTTTTTTTTTCCTACTTTTAGAAGTTCCACTCTAACACAGAACTTAAAGAACATCAGAATCTCACTACATTTTTAATGGTAGCTGCAAATACTTGTCTTTTGTTAGCTTAATGCAAAGGTAGCTAACGCAAATCTCTACCATACTGCACAGAGAAGTGTGGCCATGAGGACCATCCTCCACATTTTAGGCTTCTTCATTGCATGCATATTCCATATTTCAGTAGGCAGCAGCACTTGTAGGCTGTATGGCAGCCATCTCCCACAAAGCCAGACAGAAAAATGAATAATGATTTCTAGAAGTAGCATGGCTATATGAATACCAAACTTTTCCTGGCTTCCCTTGATGTGGGATGTGAAAGAAAGTTTCAAGTACAGGAAGTCCTGGCACTGATTACAATAATAAAGCTATAAGCAGTCAGAGAATCAGAGTGAATTCATTGCTCTTGTCTTGTGTTCAAAAAGCTCCATATTTTGTGATCTCCCAGTTGTGGGACTCAAATCCTTTCACATGGTGCCAACAGCATTTTTGAATTGCACAGCTGAAATAAAACAAACAAAAACAAAACCTTTTTTCCTATTGTTATTTCCCTTCTTTTAAGTCCTTCTAAGGAAATCAGTCATTTGGTCCCTAGTTGCCATGTTCTGCACTGTTCTGATTACACATAATCATGTAAATTTTATAGATATAGATAAAATAATGATTTTTGGCTATAGACTTTTTGGAATGCTTCATCTTTTTTCTAACTTTTCAACAAGAAGATTTGATCTACATTGGTAGACCAAGAAACCCAATGGATGATTTTAAATTTTACTGGCAGGTCATGCATGCTGTTAAATATAAGAGATGTATTTGTAAATAGAAGGAAGTATTTGTAAATATATACCTTAGATTACTTCAGTTTTATTGGAATTATTAATTTATGCAACCAATAGCATAGAGTGCCTGCCTTAAAACTTCCTAGCATTTGAGAATTTAGAAAGATGTGCAGATAACAACATGAAAAATATGAGATTATAAAATGAATTAATGGTACATTCTGTCTCTGAAAATGCTTTTGATTTTTGGTCACCTGATCTCAAGAATGACAAAGAAAAGGTAAAAGAAGAGCAGAGTTAGACTGGACATATATTAAAAGAATCTTAGTTACCCAATCTATTACACAAATGAAAAAAATAGCATTATTTATGAGGAAACAGAAGACAAATCTAGATAAAACAATTATATACAATGATAGAATGAGAAGCTAAACACTGAAGGGTATCTTGAAAGGTCATCTAGATCTTCTCTTTACCTGTCTCAACCAGAGATCAATCAGATATTAAACAGACTAGTCAAAAAATAAAAATAAAAAATAATAATAAAAAAGGCAGTTCTGGCTTAAACCAAAGCAAACTTTAAAACATGAATTCAGACTAAAACCCACCAAATTTAATTATTCAGTATTAACAAGAACCATATTTTCAGTATGATACCAGCCTATTAAATATATACATACCATTTAGAACACAATTATAAATAAACTTTTATAAATGCTTTTGCAAACTGTGTTTCAGAGCACACTCTTTAAGACACCTGTTCCATTATTCTCAGGTATACAGGATGAAATCCGCCATTACACAGGGAGATAGTACTGCTCTGTAAATACATTCGCTGGTTACTAAATGAAGAAGGTCTGTTTGGCTGACTGCAACAAGTAACATATAACGAGGGAATTTCTGGTATAACAAAAAATACATTAAAAAAAAAAGAATTTAAGAATAAGTAGTGGAGCTATGCCAGCCAACATATTAAAAAAATAGTTTCTGCCTGCCTTTAAAATTAAACACTGCCGAAGAAAGATTTAAGCTTTCTTCCTTCAATTCAAAAAAAAATTGCACAAAGGACATAGGAGGCAGTAAAGAAAGAAGATGCAACCTCTGGCATCAAACTTGAAACTCAAAGACACTATTTTAACAGATCTGAAGAGAAAATATATGGAAAGACAAAAGACAAAGTATGAACATGTACAGAACAGCTCCTAGTGAAAAACAACACCAACAACAGCAACCCAATGACAAACAAAGCTGTTGTATATGTAAAGTCAGTATGTAGGTGGAAATGAAAAAACAAAAAAAGATAAAAATATGTTGCAAATGCTAAAATAAAAGACTACCCAAAACTCCTAATAATATGTTAAAGAGAGACACCTAAAGGATAAGGAAAAACCAGTCAAATTCCTAAGCTTGCTGGGAACTTTGACAAAATATTTAATATCAGAAAAATGGCATATTAGATATGACAGATTTCTCATCCCCCTAGAACTTCTGATCCGAAAAGAAGAAAGACCCAAAATAGCCACCAATGTCATTCATAGAAAATGCGCAAGACTTAGATTTCATACAGTAATTGTCTAGAGGACTACCCATCTTCCCCTCATGGATATGCTTACCATTTTTACTTCTTAGTGTTTGCACAGATTATCATATTTCTCATTCATGATCAGACAACAGACAACTACATACAGAGCACGCAATTTACCTGAGAATCTTCCATATCTCATTTCTCCTATATCTCATTTCTCCTAAAAACTGAGAGCTTGAGAATCAGCAGCAACATATGATCAACATGTTTGTCTTGGTTCACAAGATCATAACCCAAGCATCTTGTAAAAACATTTAAAATAATCTAAACAAAAAGAAAAATGTAAGCATACTACAACACAACTTTTCCTATGGTAAGGAAAAGGAATAAACAAACAAGCACACACACACAGAGAAAGCCCATAAAAACATGAAGTTAAGTATATAAAAAGCTTCTGCATTTCCCTTACTTTTGGAATGAAGTTATTATTATTCATCCAAACAAATCAAGCGGAGGAATAAACTGAATAGTGTCAAAGCCCTCTAGAAAACAATAATGTGACCAACTATGCACAGACATATACACACATACACAGACCTACAAATATACTTAGGATATATTCTTGAATGCACACATGCTTGTAAACAATAAGGTCTTGCTTTGTTTATTTTCCAAGAACATTGCAATAAGTCTCAGTCAGTCCCCAAAACTGCTAAAACAAGCAACTTTAAAGCTGCACTTCAAACAATTTCTCCTTCATGCTCCCATACTGACTTTCCTCCAGCTCTGTATCAAATCCAACAACTTTGGTCTCAAAGGTCCTGAAGTTCCCATGCAAATTTCACAGAAAAATATCAAAGTCCCTTCAAGAAGCAGCCCCAGGAAATCCTACATCAGGTCTCAAGTCTGCACCAGCTGTTATGGTATTAAGGCAATTGAGATTTTAACAAGCCATCAGACCTATTTACTTTTCTGTAGAAGGTTTCATTGTCTGGATTTAGGAAAATATTCTAACCTCATATAGAATTACATCACATACAGGGGTTAATGATATTCAAGAATGAAAAATCAACCTGTATTTAAGTATTTCCAATTAGAACAAACTTTGCAAAAAAATGTTTTCACTTTCCCTTCTGATTCAAAAAACAGACGTTGACAGAATAAAGTAGTCATTTGTTTCTCAGTGTTGAAGCATCTGAAGCAAGTAAAATCCTAATACAGATTATGGTTATCACCTTTTCAATATACTGATCTTCAACACTGCAGTAAGAAGCCAGGCTGGAAGAGCTACGAAAAAAAAGCTCAAAGAACAAAAAAGAGTAATTGTAGCAATTATACAATCTTATTTCTTAAAGTAATAAGGTCAAAACCATTTCCAATAAATAACTGGAAATTCATAAGCCATAGGATGAAAAATAATAGCAAGTTTACAATTCATTAAGTCCAACAAGCTCTCCAATAAAATCTAAATTGCACTTACTTTAATAAAGCAGTAAAAATGTTTAAGTTCACTCAATGATTTCCAGAGAAGAAAACAGTTATTAGTTAATCACTTTTACTGAGAGAAGAGACCAGAAAAACATTGTTTTTCAAATGGACATTGTCAAAGAGCTTGAACTTGGATTACCTCGTTCTCTAGAAGGATGACAGTCTTTTATTTATAGAATAAACTGAATTAGGGTAAAAGCTTCACTCAAACACAACCGACAACAATCAGAGGAAAAGATATTGCAAGAATTATCACAGAAAATTCATTGTTATGTAAGAGTGCAATTTTTTTTTCTCGGAAAATGAATTTCAATGTATAATATATAAAATACTTCCTTAAAATGACTTGTTGCCTGTGATACTGTAAAAGGAACACTTGCTTAAGCATTCCTTAGGTAAAGACTTCTAGCAAATGTGAAGAATCTGTAATGTGAACAGGTCTTGCATGTAAATTTTTATTACTTACTTACAATATCTACACATACTGTCCGTGCAATTATCAGTATATCTATTTTTAAACAGTCATTTCTGCTTTTTCTAGGGCTACACTGTAGGCAGTACCTGCACATTTACCTGTATAATTTAAGTACTCTTTAACTCTGAATCATAAACTTCTACATAAAACATAGCAATACAGAAACAGTCAACACTTAAAATCTGGTTCTACATTTGGATCTACTGGCATATATTTTTGGATGCGTGGAGTCTGGTTTTCTTTGATGGGTCAGGACAGGTAAGTGAATTTCACTTTTAGGCAACTGGCAAATTTCTCTACAAGGTTATCAGATCAGAATATTTAAATTCAGCCAAAGCAGCAGATGTGTTGTGTTAGTTCAGTGGCTATTCATGGGCACATATAACAGGTATCAAAGGAGTTGTTATCAAAGATGATTCTAGCAAAATACTATTACCAACTGTCAACTTTTTACTATTTATCTCTTCATGTTGCTAGACATATTCCTATTTGTTTTATTCTCCTAGACTGAGAAAATTGATGACACAGAGATAACATGAAATGACATCATTTTAACCAAAAATTCTAAAGATTTCTAAAGCATAAAAAAACCTAAAAGTGATGCTTTTAGAAAGCACACAAAATGTCTCGCTAGCAATAATTTCTGAATTTTTTGCCATCAAGTACTGAGGGAAAGGAGTGGATTATTTGAAACAAGGGAAGTGTTAATAATCCATCATAAAACAATTGTTTGAGAAAAGGGTAAAACAGTAAATACTATAGTCCATACAAGAATAGAGGAAAGAAGAATGGAGAAGAATGAGGAGATATTGCAGAGTATGCAGTGGAGTTTTTTAGGATAAGAGGAGAGAGAAGAAGCTGTAATAGCTTTCCATTGGAAGCTGTTACTCCTAGAAGCCTGGCACCTGATCTGATTCTTCAGGATATGGATCAGACTTCTGTGAACAAGAAATAATGAGTATATTTAAATGAGTTTAAATGAAAGAAACACCATGTCTTTACTAAGACACCAGGCTTACCAGCATTTTGTAGACTCCGAGAGAACAGAAAGCTCCTTGGACCAAAGACCAAAGCCAAGTTCCTTTTCACATGGTTTCCTAAAAAATCAGTACTGTAACAACACTATAGGTCTCTGCATTGCTCAGCTCCTCTTGATCACTCCCAGTAACCAATTCCATCTGAGTTCAATGCACAGGAAAAGGTCTCACAGATACGACATTCCTACAGACTTTGTAAAAGCAGGCAGCTGGATAGGGAGTCAGCTAGTTAAAAGAGAATGAAGTGAACACAACTTTTACTTAGCAGTTCCTCTCTTTCCAATTGATCCTCTCTTGTTTAATAAACAGTGAGTTTATACTGCAGTCTGAGTATTATTCAATTAAAACTACAGTTCACAAATATAAACCCATAGGATATCAGGGTGCATTTAGTCTTAACAGAACCATTTATTAAACCAAAAATCTCTTATTCAAGGTATACCAATAGACCAGTACACCAGTCCTTCCCTCTGCAGTGCAATCAGCCCCTCTCTCTGATCCTCCCCTGCCCTACAAATTTGGCATTCCTGGCTCACAGTGGCTCAGCACCAACAGGCCCAGCACCCACCCACCCCCTTCTCCAGTCTTTCCCCTCAGACTACAACCTGATCACTAAAACCAGCTACAGGAAAACTGAGATATGGCCACGTTTGGAAACTTACGCAGGCCTTAGTGCTGCCCACCTGCACTGGCAGCATACTAAGTACGTCTCCCAAACCATTTCAGGCACCTCCAAAGAGGAAGGCTTTGTTGTAGTGCCCCCCTCCCCCCAGCCCCCACCCCCTTTTTATCTCCAGCTATTAAAGAGAAGAAAATGGTCATACTATATGTAAGTGTTTATGGAATTCAGGATCATCGTAATATGCATGTCCTGAATATAAGGCACATGTACATTTAGGCAGCTATGAGAGCACTGATTCCCTGGGTTATATTCTGGGATTTAGGCAGCAAACTTCCACGAGTTTTATTCTCCATGACAAACCATCTAGTTCTCGCTGCTCTTGATGATCAAACGTCATGCATATAAAAGATGTCCAAAAGATGGTAAGAAGTATTTTAATTATTTTCTACTCTTGCTAGCATTCTGCCAAAAAGTGCTGCAGATATCTAGAGTACAATGTATAAGGAAATGTGCATTTTGCTACTATGCCACACTGTCATTCTTTGCATTAGGAAGTTAGTTACCTATCCTTTGGATCAGCTGATTGGTATAACACAGACAGTTGCCTTTAGAGCATTTGACTGGGATCAGATCAGAAGTCCAATGAGTTCAACATCCTTCCAGTGACACCATCTCTGACAGCAGTCAGGAGAGAATGCCAAAGGAAGGAAAATAACAAAAATAAAATAAGCAAAAAATAATTATTTCCCTTGCATGTTCTAGCAACAGTTTGTATTCTGTGTTGTGTAAGACTAAAATTGTGTTCATCTCCTGGACTTTACGTTGTCTTCATATTATTTTTCATCACAGGTTTACACTGCTGGTGATTCATATAGGGTCCAGAAAGGAAGCAGTCCTACACCTCTCCTTACATAACTGACCTCTCTGTACTGTCTAAGGGGAGGAACAGATGAGCAGATGTACCAAAACATGTTCATGAACAACATCCTGTTAAGACATTAAGTGTGTGTTTTAAGATGTAAGGTATGTTTTCGATTTATCACTATCTCCATTTACCGGACCTCTCTGGAAGCCATCACACAATCCTGCACATAGGTTGAAAATAGCAGCTGGAGAGCACTGCTGTTAAGAAGAGATGGATCATAATGCTTCTGTTACTATTGCCACTTAAAGCAGAATTTAAATAGAAGAATCTCCTACCGAACTGTTATATCATACTATGCCTTGCAAGACAAGTTTACTTTATTAACAGTCTTTACATCTGAGCTGCAATAAAAGCAAGTTCATAAACACTGTTGAAACTACTGAATTAGACGACTACATTACCATATCAACTAATATTTTGAGAAGCATCTTTTGAAACTTGAGTTTCCAAAGTCTACTATTCAAAAATAGCATGACTGCAGTTCATGTTTGCAGCAGAGTACTCACAAGATATCCCACAATCTTGATTGGATCAAGATACTTCCTGAACCAGAAGCAGTGAGCACTACTGTGTCGGCGCACAGCTGTGACCAATTTAACTGGTGTGTTAACATGTATGATGTATTGACTTGGACATAATAATATGTTAATTCAGTGTCATTATTTTTGAGACCCTAGCTAGTGTCATTGCACTTCAAATATGACATAATCAGCTTAATTAACC
Organism: Anser cygnoides; assembly: GCF_040182565.1. Classification (NCBI taxonomy): domain Eukaryota; kingdom Metazoa; phylum Chordata; class Aves; order Anseriformes; family Anatidae; genus Anser; species Anser cygnoides. The sequence continues at coordinate 79,540,197 of NC_089875.1, forward strand.
CTCATTTTAGGGTCAGAAAAAATCTTGTGTGGCCACACACAGAAAAAATCTTGTGTGTATCATACTGTTTACTCATAATGGATAGGTGGCTTTTGTGTGGCCATGATTATCTGGTACATCTAGCTGATTTCAGTGCTATAAATGGCTTGCTTTAAGAAGTATTATGATATGGTATTGATTTCAAAAAGGCCATATCACTGTGCTAATTTACAAAAGATTCTATTAGTAAAGATGACTGGCAATATTTATTTTAAAATGTGCTCTCCCTTCTTGTGAATATATCATGTATGACTTAAGTAAATACTAAAAATCAAGATCAAAATATTCAAACGCAATCAGAAAAGTGATTTCTAAAACTTTATAAATAAGAAACAATTTCCAGAGAATAAAAGTTCAGAAAGCTACTTCACTTTGGAAGTATCTCAAAATGCATATTCAGAACTTGAAGACAGAATTAAAAAAAAAAAATAAGAGCTCTTTTTGTTTGTTTTTAAATGGCTGAATATGTTGTATCTTCACTACAAGTTCTGCAAGCCATTCTGTTCCTCTAAGAAGGTCAATTTTTGTAATCCATCTGATTTACTGAGCAATATGGAGGTGTTCTCCACTGGTAAATACCAAAGAAGTTGAATGGCAGTAGAGCAATAACATTTATTCTCTTTACCAAGTCTCTTGGGAAGTTTTCTGCTTGCCTTTTTTTGATTATTTCTGTATACCTAATGATATCATACCTTCTATTAAAAATACATAAATACATACATAAATAAATAAAGATTCAACTTACATAGGCTAATACCTCCCCCACGTGAAGTCTAAAAAAATTTGCATCACTTCAACCAACAATACTGTCACTGGTGTCCATTATGCTTAGAACAAAAAGGAGCTCTTTTCCTTATGGTATTGTAGGAAGAATCTACTTTCAATTCTCAAATATCTGATTATCGAAACAGCTGCTACAATGAGCAGCTGTCCAGCACACTGGAATAAAAGTATTAATTTTTGTCAATTAATTAAATGATCAGATCTTCGGTTTTTTTTCTTGTTTGTTTTTTTTTTTTTTTACAACCATATTTGCTCATGTAACACAACAAGAACAACACAAAAGTTTTTCCTTTCAAAGTGTAAAAGTGATCTCTATATATGCTCAGAGTTGTGAGGGCTGCTTACAGTTAGTCCCTTGGTGAAACACAAATACCATTCATTCAATAGACCTTTGAAAATGTGTTTTTTCCTGAAAGGAACAGAGAGAAGAGAGGCCCATTTCTCATTACTTTCTCTGCAGCGGGACTGCCACAACCTCATGGAAGATTCAGCTTGTGTTTGCACTCTTTGTTGAACTGAGAGAGGTTTTTTTTTGGTATTTAGTCTACAAAACATGGCCATTTATTGACAACCTCCTTGGCCTGAGCAGAGGATAAATTAAAATATCTTTGGTGTGTTGTTTTACTGGATAAGGTTGACTGGTGATTAAAATACAATTTTAGCACAATTTTACAGCTTTTATCAATTTATTTGAAATTATTAGATCTCATCTGTTATAAAATACATACGTATCATGTTCATTTTTTCAGAAATAGCAGTTTCTGTATTTTGGTAAGTCCTGTTAAGTCTATTAGAATATACAACAAGCAATTATATATGATTCATTACTCATGCCCACTAGTTAATGTGGACCACATTTTCCAGTACAGTTTTCATGATAATGTATTTTCATTTCTACAGATTAAGCTTGAAGTGAGACAGCTGTCAATTTATTCTCACTACTCTCTAATTCCATTGTTCCAAACTTAAACTTTACATGTCAGACCGCCAATAAGGACAACTTAATGTTTAATGCACTTCTAAGTCATATAAGTGCACCTGGTAAACTACAGTGCAAAATTCTCATCAGCAAACCTGGGAAATCTCCAAGAAAATTATAATTCCTTGCAGCTTGTGTGTGTGTGTGTGTTTACTAAACATACTGTAGACAGAATGAAACATAAGGCACCTGCTGAAGTGGAAAATTACTCCAGTGGCAGATGGACAAGCTTCCTCTGCTTTCTTCCCAGGAAGAAATTTGCCTCTGGAGGTTTCAGATCTTGTCATCAGACACCATCATGACCTCCTATCTCATAAAACCTTTCTCTGCAGGAATGATATTGAAACACATACTATACATACTATAACATCCAGACTATAGCATGAACATCTAGAGGCGGTATTATAACAGTAGCATTATTTTCAGTTACCATATAGACCTACCTCTTTGAAGGCTAGATACCAGTTATCAGGAAAAAAACTTTTCATTTTTAATCCATGATAGATACTTCAGAATAATTCCTTTGTACAGTCATGTTCAAGTATGCTATTACCAACTCTTCAGCCAGAATGTCTATTCCAGCCAAATTTATTTAAATGCTTGCTGTCAAAACAAAGATTACATCATTTTACAACCCTGTTTTACAGATTAGGTAGCCAGGTCATCTGCAAAATGAAGGTTAAGACCATTTACTTTGGCAAAAGCTTTGCGATCAACTGATGAAAAGTGGTATCTATATATAGTTGTAATAATAATCTACTGGCTAATGCCTTATCTTCAGAAAACCCGTATTGATTTCCATTCACATTTTTTAAAACATTTATTTTCACTGGTTCCTATTAGGTTTCGGAATCCCTCTAGGTAAAAAGGACTTCCTTTCTTCACCATTCACTTTTCTCTGGGAAAAACAAACAAACAAACAAAAGACAGTAGGAAATAATTTTATAAGCATGTTCTTAGTATAGTTGGCTAAAAAGTAGCTCTATGACACAGTTTGGATAATGTCATCCCACATGCTGATATAAATATCATGGCTGATGAAATACAAATGGATGAAGCAAAGCTTCAGCACTATATAATTGTATTGTTACCAAGTTCTAAAAAACAGAGCAATGGGAAATCATAATAACGTTGTCCAAAAGATGAACAGGGCAGTGATGATCTAAAAGAAATAACAAAAAAAACTGGATATTGAATAAGGAATTCAATTCAAATCTGATGACTTCAATACAAAACTCTTTAAGAATGAGTATTTTTACAAATTTCCCTTGCAATTCTAGATATACGATACTGCTATAAAAAGATGTTTTGTGTAAAAGATGTTTTGTCAGGCCACATACTAAATGACCTCTTCAACAGACTGTTCCTGTTCCATTTTAAAAATCAGCTCTTTCTCTACCTCTTTTCAGGAAATCTCACTAGACAGATGCTCAACAGAACTTCATTTCACTGACAGTTGGAAACATTTGTTAATTTCCACACTTCTTCATACCAACCTGTTTTTAGACATTTGTTCAAGTCTTGTACAAGTTCCCTAGAGTATCTAGAAGCCTTCTGGAGACTTCAAATCATATGAAATGAGCATAAGATGCCACTGGCATGCTTTAATGACAAACTAAGAGAGAGAACCTGCATTAAAATTCATATTGTCCACAGAGACATATCAACAAACATACAGTACACCAAGATGCAGATGGCCAGAAATCCATCCTCCAACATCTAGAACATATGTATCTCTCCACATCTCTAAAGCACTGATTCCTTCCACAACTGTGCATCATCTTCTCTACCACACTCTTTGAACAGACTCCTCCTTGTCGATGTTCCCTGGTCCCTATAGTCCTCTCCCAGCCCGACCTTGATTCTAAAGCCTGCACACATTTATCTTCGAGAGCTCATGGTTCTAAGAGTCCTCCTTATTTCAGTCACATTTCCATATCTGTCTTTATCTTCATGGACCCCTCTGCCAGCCAGCTCACCAGCTGCATTGCCTTTCAACATCCTGACCCCTCTTTGCACCATGATGCTCCCACCCTACTTTATGGTCTCTCCTTTCTAGAGAGAATTTTTGCTCCACCACAGCCGCTCTCAGCCAAAGCTGTTTCTTCTGGAAAATAAATAAATAAACAAACAAATAATAATATTAATAATAACAACAACCCTCAGTCTGCATTTGGACTGATAAAATTTTTCAGCCATACCTACAGAGTATGTCTTGTAGGAACCAATTAATGTACCCAAGAGATGAAAAGCTTCCAGCACAAATGTTATTGGGCCTAGTATCCTTTTGATGAAGGAGTATTACATAGGAGAAGCACAGATAATAAACAGAGAGCACTGAACCCTCTGAAATATTTTGAGGATAAGTTTTGCTTTGCTTGTATTCAGTCCCTTTCTTCCTTAGTTTCCTACTGCACCAACCTAACAATTTCCCAGGATCCAGATGGAATTCAATTGCAAATAAGTTGCTAGAAGTCTGAAAGTCTGTCTGTATTACTAGGAATCAAGAGTAGCAATTTAAATAACCATGCAGTGTGCATTATTTGTATTACTACTGTCGTGATTATTTGTTGTATTAAGACAGAACCTAAGATTCCTTCTGGTTTTCTCTACAAGCACAGGAAAAAACATGTTTTCACTAGAGACCTTACAATCTGAACATAGAGATACAAGAAATGGGATACTATGAGAAAATAATGAAAAAAGATAGTCTGACAAGAAGAGATTTCAAGGGCATCAGCAGCCTAACTGTTGCCAACTCGTAACAACATAACAAAAGGGAGTTTTAAGGAGGGATGCTTTGGGAATAGTAAAAGCCTCCTGAGCTTCAAACAAAGCATGGGGAAAAGTTTGAGAAGAATGGCTGAAAATTTAGCAAGTGAACAATGGAAGCTGGAGCAATCTTTTTTAAGGAGCAATATAAAATAATTCCTAGCATGAGAGCAAGTTGCAGAGAACACTGAAAGAGAACACTGGACATGGAGAGTACAGAAAATATGAGCAGATGACAAGACAGAAGAGAAGCTGTTTTGAAGCAGCAAGGTGCTTTTGTGCAGTATTAAGTATCCTTACTACTATTTTTTCTGGCCTTCTATGAATGTAGATAAGAACTGTAATATTTTATGGATTTACATTTTATAGAAGATTGAATATGTGAACTCATACAGCACATTTATGCTATTTCTAGTTTGACTTTGCAAAAAAGCCCAAACTGAGATTATAGTATGAATATTTATCACTATTGTACTTTATAAAACCTATACATGGGTTTATATATAGGTTGGTATTCTTCATATTGAGTCAATTATATGGAATTTTACAGAATGGAATGCATATGATCTACTTGTGCAATATTTCCTGGAAAACACTGGTTTAAATGCCTTTGAGATTTCTATCAGATATTCTAATTACTGTCATTCTATTTACTTATACCTTTCAGTGGAGAAACAAATAAATTTGAAATTCAAAATATTATCAATAACTCACTTTCTATCCACCCTGAATATTTGTTTCTTTTGCTTAGCCTTATTCTTTGTCACCCATGTTAAAACGATGACTCAAAAGGAAGACACTCTGACGTATGTATCCATTACTCCTTCTACAATGTCATACTCCCACTGATTTTCATGGGAATTATGCATGTGAAAGGACTGCATTACTAGGCTAGATTAAGAGAAGACATTTGGAAATACTTAAATCATCATACCACTTCAGAACCTAATATTTATAATGGTGCTTGATCCTGGAGCAATATAAATAAAGCAGAAAATAGCACTCCTGTACATATATTATGTGTTGATTTTCCTCAACTTTTTATTACATATATCAATAAGAATTGCACTGAGTTAAAAATAGTTTCTTGGCTTTTTGATATTAGAACAAGTACAGAAATATGAATCAGAACACTCAGAAAAACCTTGTGATATTCCTAAGCACTGGAAGTAAGAGGACAGTAAAAGCGTTACATTCCAAACATATGAATTAGATACCTGTGCAATCACATAAGGGCCCTTAAACTTTTCCATAGCCACTATGTCTTCATGATCAGTATACATTAGCGCTGATCCCCTGTAAGTATCATGTAAGTACCAAGTCATCTCTAATTTTGCAGTCATGTCCCTTCCATGGTGGCTTCAGAAGTGATGTTCTCCTGCCATTCCACAGAAACTCAAGCATGCATGAACTGTCTTCCTCTGACCTAGGAATGATAGTGGGCCCTTCCTTACACAGAATTAAAAATGAATTGACCTTCATTTTACCACAACAGCCTGGGTAAACCACAGTTTGCTCTTTCATACATACACAACTCAGATGTAAAATGAGTTTGTTAGCCTAGTTAGAATGGGCTAACTTTCTAGCCTTTTTTTTTTTTTTTTTAATCTAAAGCATACCACTCATTTTTGCTGCACTACCTTAATATCTATTTGCTACCAATGCCCTTGCTACTTCCATAAATTGTTTTCTCACCTGATACTATTATTGTTTCAAACTGGGATTGTCCAATCCAACTAGGAATATGTGGAAAAATTCAGATTTTAACTTCTTCTGGCCAAAAAGACGTTTTATAGCAGGGCACAGGGCACAGTCTAAAATTTTGACACTTCAGTAGTGCTTCTGCACTCTGAAACAATCCACTAAGGATTTTACGCTTTAAGTATGATGGCCCACATCTGGACATGATTAATCGGGTCAAAGCCAGGTACTCAGCATGAGAGTTAAGGCTGTTGGATAATTTATCCCTAAAGGATACTCGTTGGAGCATAAAACTCTGAACTAAAAACTTATTCAAACACACAGTGCATCTTTTCATGTTGTTCTAGATTGTATCTTGGATTAACAAATACCATTACACCTGTAACATGAAAGTCATATTGTTAAGCCTTCCTTAAAAATAAAAATGAGAATATTACCTTTACTTAAATGAAAATGTAGAAATTCATTATATAACAGTTGTAATATCATGCCTGAATCTGGAGAAGTGCATTTCAGATGAGAGCAACAAGAAATAGTGATCTGACTTACAAGAGAAAACTAACTAATCTTTCAATAAGGAAGAATAATTTGGGATTTGTTAAGAGAAGAACGCAATGAGAATATGATTAAGGATCTCAAATATGCAAAAGTCTGCTGCAAGGAGGAAAATAAATTCCCTGTAACCCCAGTGCAAAAAGTAGCAGGTGCAAGTAACTTTTAGCAAGTTAAGTTTCATATCAGAAATCGGGAAAAACTTTCTAATGGCAAGGCTAGTGAAACACTGGAACAGATTATTTAGGTAAGTAATCATAACAAATCTTTAAGGAGAAAGTCAGCAAGCATCCATTAAGAAAGATAAATTTTATTGATCCTGGCTTTGAAGGAAGAGTGAGGGGGTGGGCATGACACATGCTTGGAGTCCTTCTCAGCTGCATGCTACTGATACCACACATCAGTGTAATTAGATGTGGGACCTTGACTTGGAATGAACGTCATGTTCTGCAAACGGCTCAGTCAACTTCTTCATAAAGACAATCAGCTGGATTATGATGCAATCATTTAGTTATGGATCATCTAGCTACATTGATCTAGTCTGCAGCTTCTTTATTCAACAATTCAACAATAATTACTTTCAGGACTGGACTAGGCATAAACATAACATCTAATCTAACATCTAGCACCATACAGCACTTTGCTTGCCAAGAGCTGTGACTTATTAACTGGTTCCATGGCCTTAGAGCCAGACAACATTAGCAACAGCTGCTAATAACATGGAATTCCAGGTGTAGTCTTTGATGGAAACTTTCAAAAGGAATTAGCTTGAAATTGTTTTCCTTCAAAATTCTAGATGTACCCCAAATTCTTAACCCTGTATCTGTACCTTACTATTGAGTGGGATCTTTTGTGTCGTTCCTGGTGGTTTTGTTGTTGTTTGGTTTTGTTCGGTTGTATGTTTTTTTTGGTTTTTTTTTTTTTTTTTTAAAGTCTAAAACTTTTAATGGTAGATCATCTTTAATCATGAGAATAACAATCCTGTAAACACTGCATGAGAATATGTTTACTTCAGAGCAGTACACATGATAATTAAATGACTTCTAGTCAGCCTATTTTGTTTCCAATAAAAAATTATGGTTGTTCTATTGTGAGAGCTCAGGATAAATGTAAGGCTGCCAGTCTGACAAGCCACTAAGTATGAAAAAGTAACACTCTCCAACTTCATTTCAACATTCCCGGGTTTCATTCTACAGTAAGCAGCATATATAAGTAGGGAAATTGCAAAACTGTGCAAACTCCTTACATTTAAATCATCTGATTTAACACCAAGCAAACGACACAAGGAAAAAAATAAAAAATAAAAAAGAACTAACTTGCATTTTATATCATGTTTTGGATGGTGAGAACTGAACTGTTAGAAAAATAACATGTTTTGTAAAATGCATATACAGTACAGACCATGACAACCGAGAATGGTACAACAGCAATATAGCGAGCATCAGGTGTTCTCAAAGTTTCTGCACTCAACAAAGTAGCTCCTGTTCAAAACATTGCCATTTGACAGAAGTTACAAACGTTTGTGCTTCAGATAAACCCCAAAATTTTAAAATACATGGAGTCTCTGCTATAGACAGTCTGCCTCTGATGGTGTGTACATTATTGCTCTTTGCTCAACCTTTAAAAAAGAAGCCACAAAGCACAACTTCACCTCCATCCTCCAAATTAAAAAAGTTGCCAAAAAGAGGGATATCCAGTGAAATGAACCCCAGCCTGTCCCCTTGGGCTGCCTGACGTGTACTCACCATCGTGGGCTGGTTTTGGAGACTTTCTTCCCCTCCCCCTGCACCTAAGCACAATGAGTGAGAATGGAGAGTAGTTTCAGCATTAAATTTGAACTTCCCTGCTTTTGTTAGCATGAGTCACCACCTTAACATTATCTCAACTGTAGACTTTTATCTGTGAATATCTAAGCCCTGTCTTGTGGAAAACTAATTACTGAGCCACTGAGAGGCTTCATAATGTCCTGCATTTAAGTCCTGAACATCATACATAATGCATAGGAAGCAGTCTCTGCACTCTGATTACAGAACACTGTCATTAAGAGAGCAAATTAAAGATGTGAATAATTCACTGGCTGAGCTTATTGTCAGTGCTGCATTGTGAAATTAGAATTTCTAATAAGTACTGCAATTTTTTTAACCCAATTAACACAGAGAACATCTTGAGTCTGATTAGTACAATAAAAATTATTACCTTATTCTTTTGCTTCACAACAGCCAAATTAAATACTGTACTTAATTATGCAGCATTCATCGCTTCTGTGCTAGAAATAATAAAAATAAAAAAAAAATCTCACTATCACTTTAATAAGACTTCCCATATTGAGAATGCAACGAAAAAATAGAGCATTAAGAATCTCTAAGCATAATTTCATACTGCAAAGTTAGTGCCTTTTCTTTAAGACTTTGCAAATCGGTTTTAATATCAGCAGTCGACCATGATGTCACTGCTGAGGTCTTCTTTGGAAACAAAAACGTATTCAAAAAAAATCCACAAAATGACCCTTCGGAACAAGCTCTGAATATATATTGTGAATTAACTTTCTCTGGGCTGATGTGAAGACAGGAAAAAAAAACCCTGTACCACTTACTGACTTGAAATCGAATACACAAATATACAAACATACCAATATATAAACATCTATGTATACATTGTTTCAAAAAAGATGCTTAAAATATATGATGAAAAAGCAGGAGCTATATCAGCTCTCTTACCTCAGTTCCCTCTTGGCACGGGATAGATAACATCCTTTCATCCTAGAAAGGAGGAAAGTCCAATTCAACATCCAGCATGTTGATTTTCCCACACACGGTGCCTGCTGCCATGTTAAATAAAGAGAATCATCACTGAGGATGCAGCTTTTGTCTCCAAATATTTTTATGCTGCCTTTTAGTGTCAAGGAGCCCAGGAACCTTAGCACATCTGGCAGTAGACACCACTGGCTGCAGCTGCTGCAATGTTTTTTTCCTCAGCCCTATTTCAATTCCAGCTCTTTTTTCTTCCCCATCCTGGGGAAGTTTAATCACCGAGCATGAGTGGGGAAAAAAAAAAAAAAAAAGAAAGAAAAGAAAAGGTGGCATTGCAATCATGAGCTTTCTTGTTTTATTTTTTCCTAGAGACAGGGACTGCAGCAAACACCTTGCATCTTTGTCTAGTTATTTTAGCATGTGCGTGCAAGAAGGGAAAAAAAAAAAAAAAAAACCCTGAAAATTATTCAGGCACAATGCAATAGACATAAGGAGAGACAAAAAGACAGAGAGAGAGGGAGAGAAAGAGGGAGAAAGAGAATGAGGGAGAGAGAGAGAGAGAAGGAGAGGGAGAGCGAGGAAATAGACTAAGAGAGGGAGAGGGGGCTGTCAGTGCAGATAAATCTGCATATGGAAATCAGGGTTATCCAGGGTACAGTTTTATTTAACCATGATGTACTGTTTTTTTAATTAGACAGGAATTTAGAGAAGGAAATGAGGGATTCTTGCATACACAAGAGCAAACGAAGCATTTTTAATCGCAAGAGAGTTTTCACAGCAAGCTGTAGCAGCAATGGCAAAACTTTTTATAGTAACTTTCTTGTTAGGAACAAAAGTTTCAGGCACCGCTGCTAATTTACACACACAAGCAAAACCGGAAAAGCATTTTGAAATGAAATGAAATTGGAACACACGAAATAATGCAATAAATATTGAAAAGACCCAGAAGCCACCAAGTACACAATATGTATTTTAACCTAGGTTAGGCCAGGTACAGGCTTTAGGACTTTCTCCTTGAACCCTACACTTGTGGTTACTGCCACAGCCAATGAAGACTTTGGTAAATGAGAACAGCAATGCCCAGATTGGGTTTCAAATGCACTAAACACTTCCCATGCTTGATGAAAATTGCTCATCTAGAGCCAGGAGCAGCGCCTGACCCACATGGGGGGGGGATGGATAAGGGTTTGTCAGGCATCAGAAAAGACTGGGACCACTTGCTGTTGGGAAGGATGGGGACGAATACGGTGAGGTGGCAGAGAAAAAAAGAGGAGGAAAATGAGGTTTTGGGATAGAAATTTGACAGCTAGACTAGGAGGAATCAGAAAAAGCAGATTGTTTACATACTAGAAGATTCATAAGTGGCAGCGTGATTGGGGGATTCACTAGAAGGCCGTCGTCTCAGATGAGATGTGGCCAGAAACAACCGCCCCATGCCAGGGAGGCCTAGCAAAGCTGCAAATGCGGAGGGCTTGTGGTCACCAAGGGGAAGTGCCCAACAGCTGGAGGGCAGGGACGAGTATCTGACAGGCTGCACCCACTGAATTTAGAGACGAGCCAGTGAGGAGCCCATTGGGCACTAACACAGCTTTTCAGTACTTAAAGGGGACTTATAAAATAGATGGAGAGCGACTCTTCGCTCAATTGGATAATTAGACAAGGGAGAACGGTTTTAAAGTAAAAGATGGTAGATTTAGATTAGAGGTTAGGAGGAAGTTCTTCACTCAGAGGGCGGTGAGGCCCTGGCACAGGCTGCCCAGAGAAGCTGTGGATGCCCCATCCCTGGAGGTGCTCAAGGCCAGGCTGGATGGGGCTTTGGGCAACCTGGTCTGGTGGGAGGTGTCCCTGCCCATGGCAGGGGGTTGGAACTGGGTGATCTTTAGGGTCCCTTCCAACCCGAGCCATTCTGTGATTATGTGACCACGGCCCCTTGAGGAGCCCGCTGGGCACTAACTAACACGGGCACTAACACGGGCACTAACACGGGCACCAACGGGAAGCGGCTGGGGCTGGCGCAGGCTCGGGCACCGTGACCAGCCACCAGCGGCGGGGCGCCCCCAAGACACCACGGCTGAAGCCAGGCAGGCAGAGGCGGGGAGAAGCGAAACGAGGGAAGGGGAAGGAGGAGGCGGAGGAAGAGGAGGAGCAGCCGGCGGCCAATGGGCGCCCCGGCGCCTGCGCAGCGCTGGCCCGGCGGAGCCGCGCGGGCCGTACGGAAAAGCGCCGCGGAGCCCTTGGGATGGCGGCGGCGCCGCCAGGTACCGAGCGGCCCGGCCCCGGCTGCCGCTGGCTGCACCGGCCTCTTGCCTCGCTGCTGCGGGCTCGCAGCCGTCGCGGGGCCCAGGGCCGGCCCGGACGAGGCCACGGCCCGGCGGGGAGGTGGCGGGAGGGGAGCGGGGCCGCTGTGAGCTGTGATCGCCAAGGGCCGTGTCTGCCTCCGTGTGCTTCGTTACGGTGCTTGCTGCCGATGCCTGGAACGCAGCCGGCTTGCTTTGGAAACCCGCGGTGGGGCTGAGCTGGGGCCGTCCCGTTGCCTACGTGTTTCTGCAGGAGTGGGAATGAGGGAGGGAAGTGGGACAGGAACTCAGCTGTGTTGTTTTTTGTTTTTTGTTTTTTTTTTTTAACTTGAGTTCCTTTCTAGTCCAGCTTCTGCATTACCATCCTCTGGCTGCAGCGTGAGTTGACTTATGCGAGAACAGTACCAAAACCTGCCAGCCATGAGACTTAATGTAGACTATTTTAAAAACTATTTAGAGTTAATAACCTTGATTAGATTACCTTTTTATCCTTGTAGAACTTAGTGTTATCTCTTGCCAGGTTCTACTCTTCCACTGTCTTGTGTAAACCGGTTCACCGGTGTTGAGGGTGCAGTGTGCTTCTTTTGGATGTGGTTTCCCTTTTTGTTTTTGCTTCTGTGTCCCTCAGACTTCTGGGAGGTCAGAATTTCTGTAGAAACTTTCAGTGTTGGTTATGTAGCAATCAGTCATTTTCTAAGCCTTATAACTTCAGCATTTCAAGGTTCAGTAATTATTCTGCGATGTGTCTTTATTGCTTCTCAGAAGGGACTTGAACTGTAATATCTCCTTAAAGATGTGGACAACTGGAAGCCTGTAATGCATGATGTATTTTCTTGGTACAGTTGCTCTGGCCACAGAACAAAGTGTTGCTGAAAGTAGCTTGCCCATTCTCCTTTCCTTGTACTGCGTCCCTCCACTTATTTTACCCTACTGCTAGTCTGACCCCATCATAACTAGTCAATATATAGAGCTGAACCAGAAGAAAACGAATTATCTTTTTCTTTTTAGGATTAGCTTTTTGATGATGTATCTTCCTGAACATGTTGGCACTGGGGAAGATGAAGTTGCACAAATCAGAATTACATGGCAGGGCATGGAACCATGAGTGTCTTTTTGTGGTGGTATCTCTTAGTTTGATGTTGTGGTTAAGCTGATATTGTCCTTGCTTGACCTGAAGGATTATGGAGAGCTGTAACAATGAGAAATTTTTCATAAGAAATACTGTTGTTGTTGTGTCTTAATTAATTAATATCATCTGTCCATTTTCTGGAAGAGATGGAAACAATGGACGATGACTTCATGGCTTCCTTCACACCCCCGCTTCTCACTGAAAGCTTGGAGATGGCAATGGAGGTGGAGAATGAGAACTCAAAGCCTTCTTGTTTTTCTTGTGCTTTCGACAACCAAAGTGGAGGAAGAATCTTCCCTGCAGAATCTTACTTAGCAAGTGGGTCTCTTAAGAGGTAGGTTGGTTTGTTTTTTTTGAGTTACAGCATATTAAAACGATATTAAATTTATTTCCGCTGTTGTTTGGTACCTCTGAAATGCTGACAGGGTTTCCAAATGAGTTTATTCTTCAGCTTTTATGATCCTGAGATCAGCTTTGTGGTGTACCGAAGCATGGAGAGCAATTCTTTGATACTCTGCTTTGATCAGTGTTCATTGTCCAGTTCCCTAGTTTTGTGAGTTTATTTTTAGATATTGTTGCAGACTTGATAGAGCTTTTCTAGACAGATGCTTCAAAATCGGCTTTGGCAACAGTATCCAAGAACCTTTACATTTCTGTGGAGGCTGCAGCACTGCTTTTTCCAGTTGTATGCTCTTCTGGATACTGGCCCTTTCTCTGTTATCCATGTAATAGAAACAAACTACTTTGTCCAGCTTTCTGAGGCTTCTGGGAGTACACTTTGGAGCTTTAATACCATCTTTTTCAAAGCTTTAGCTTTACATGCATTCTGGATTTAAGGTTCAGAAGTCATGTGTGTAACCAGTAAGTATTTTTTGTGAAGTTGTAAAATATTGCTTTAGTTAATACCTTCTTTCTGTCTGTGATCCAGCTTAGCTGTCTGTGTAATTTGCTGATCCTGCAGGGGTTGTCTTGTTTTTCCAGAAAAAGCATAATTTTTCTTTCCCACTTCCTTTGTACTGTTGAACCTACTTACTGTGGCTTTTTCCTGCCAAGTGTTATGTTTTGTGTTATTAGTTTTTTTTTTTTTAACTTCCACAGGCTTTTCTGTAAAGCCTTCAAAGAGGTTTAAAAACCCTGCCTCCCCCAATCCCTACCTTATTTGTCATATCTTTATTGGATCAGAGCACATTCATTCACATTAATGTCAAGTACAGGAGTGAGAGAGTCTATGTTTTTGTGGATGTATCGGTAGTGGATTCCACACTGACAACAAATGCATTCCATGACAGAAACAATTTCATATGAAAACTCACTCAGGGGCTTCTATGTAGACAGGTTTACCAAGTCACTGCTGTCATGATAATTCTGTTGTGTCCTTTATTCACCTTATCTAATTGGATTATAAACTCTTGGAAAAGCTTGCATGTGAGGGACTCCTCTGTCTTCATTACCTAGAACAGGAGTAACTGGATTTAATTGCTAAAGGCTTCAGAACCCAGCAAAGTTTAGGCAGTTACCAAGTGAGCTACAGATGTTGTGGGAGACTGAGCTGATTATTCAGCAGATGCTCTTTTTGCTTCTGATTGAGGACTGAATTGGTAATAGTGCATAGTTCAGGGAGAATATGAATTTAATGCATAATATATTGAAAACCAAGTGCTTGCCCACAACGTTTTATTTGTTTTTAAAATAGATACATTTCTTGCGCCTTGATGAATTTGTCTGAAGTATTTTATGAAAGTCAGTGGGAAAATTCTGAAATAGTTTTTGAAATCTTTGTTTTTATTATACACCTTGCTGTGAATTTTTTAAATCTTTTTTTAAGTGCATTAGGGAAATACTTTTATGTTTACGAAATTGGTATATTAAGAAAATACTTCAGGTAAAACTTGTTTTTACACTTTATACAGATGTCTGATTTTCTTCAGTTTGAGTAAAATAGTAGCTCCGATTTCTAGTATTCTTTACTTAAGCCAGAGCAAAGGGCAGTCATGGCCTAGTGTTAGGTTAAGTTATAGTAATGAAGTTGTATTCTGTGACCCTTATCAATTCAGATACCTAAAAGTGTGCTTTTTTTTTTGGTATGCTTTTATCAGTGTGTTCTCTATTAAAAAAAAAAATAACTGAAATGGTATACCGTAAACTGGTAAATGTATGTTCTATAGTTGGTCATTAGGCCTGTAGTATACATTAACAAATTCCAAGCATAAACTCTCGGTGGACTGTTACCTAATGTAGTGGCCTCTTCTGTTTAAAGCCAGTATGTATGTTATGCCTCAGATAGGCCCCTCTCTAAGGTGGTATCTTGTCGATTTTCCTTTATTTCTAAAATTTATTGTGCCCTGTGACTAGACCATGTTTTTTATGCTGTTGAAGCTAAACCTTATCATATTTTATAAGCCATGTTGTTTTTTGAAAAAAAAAAAAGGGGGGGGGGGGGCATAACAGCCACTCCTCTGAGAGCACTCTACACCTTCCTGTATGTAGTATATAAATTGCTGGTATATTTATAAAATATCAGTAATACGCAAGCTAGCAGTAGGTATTGTATTCTTTTGGTTTATTACTGAGGAATGTTGGATCTGTTTTTACAGGGTTTTGCTGAGACTAGATCCTGCTCCAAATGACTACGAAGAAGATGTAGTGGACATGTTTGGTTTTCAGTGGGTTACTGAAATGGCACTAGTTGAATCCTGTGGATTTCTCTTTGGATTACTCAGGTATGATGATGTTAGTGTATTTAGTGATTAATCCTTTCTGTAATCATACCAGTTTACTTTAAGGATGGAACAAACTCTTCAAGTTTTTGATAGTAAAATCCTAATAGACTGTGGGCCATGCAGTGTGTGTAAAAAGACTTTAACATCTATGTAACTCTACAGTAAGTGATGAATAAAACACAGGTGGAATTAAGGAAAGAAGTAAATCTTGCATCAGATTTGTAATAGTGTGTAATTTATTAATAAGTTTCTAAGCAGCGTGGAGCAATTCTTAGCCATCACCAGTTAAAACTGATAAATATAGTTATCACAACGGTGTTGTGATCAACTTAGAAGGCTCTAGCTTCAGCAGTAGATGAATAAATTGTGTAAGTTTTCCATGAATAAGATTCTGATATGCATATAATTAAAAATTGTCTTTTGAAGATCTTAAGTCCTTTTTTTTGTGCAACAGGAAGAGTGGAGGTTGCAAATTAAATATTTTAAATGCTTGATGCAGCACTTTCTTCAGTTGTTTGGATTAGGATAGCTTCAGCAATCTCTTCAGATACAGTTACTCAGTGTGATTAATTCAATGCAGATGTTTAATCTGGTCAATGCAAATACACAGATCACTGATAATCTTCTTTGCTACTGATAATCCTCAGAATGTACAGCACACAGAGAGAGTGGATGGAAAAGGAGCTCTTGTGTGATTCTACAAATATATGTGATATATTCTACCATTCGTTTGATTGTAGTAGATTCTTCCATCCTTTTAGAGTATGACAAAGAGTGTGATGTGAAACATTATTAGCGGGGTCTGGCTATTGAAACATGAAGGCATAGATGATAAGTGTATTAAAAACAGTATTATTTAACTCTACTCATTTGACACAAGGTTTTACTTCACTGTGATTTAAAAAAAATGATAACAAAGCAGATAGAATAACTTAGTTAAAAGAAACACTGTATCCCTTTTAGCATCCAGTTTGATCTGTTAATTAACATAAAATCACTTCATGGTGAGACAGTAATGGAGTTGATTTCTTGAATGAAATCAAATCTTCTTTGTAATATAAACCTCTCAATAATTATCGTTTAACTGTAATAGAGATCAACATAAGGCATGATATGTTGATATTTCTTAAACTGTACATGTTTTCAGAGGTACTGAACTGGTAGCAGTGATGATTTCTCTTTGCTGTGAGAATTTGGTTGCTAAGCTGTCTTTTAGTGTGAGAAGTCCCTCTGCAAAGATCTTCTATCTTTCAGTTCATTTGTCCAGTCATAAAATGGAATGCTTTCCTTTATGGACCAGTTGACAACTGAAGGCAGGAAAGTTCCCTTTTCCAGTGTGGAAATCATATGTGGAAAGTACAAGTTATACTGATTCTTGAGAACAAGGTAGCTGGGAACAGTTCAACTTACCAAGTACAGATAATATCTATGTTCAAATCCATGCTAATGGCAACTCAGTAATTTTCTCACTTGTGTCCACAATATTGAAGATTATTTAACATTTTAATACATAACTATATAATACAGCACACTTACAAATTAAAAACAGTAATTGCATAGTAGAAAGAATTCTTACCTGTAATTTTTTGTGACTGAGGATGTGAGTCAAAGAGCTATTTAACTGTTTACATGTGTATTGTAAGACAATGTATCTTTGATTAGTAAACAGAAGTACCAGTTTAGCTGCAAATATTTATCTGCAAATCAAATGATTTAACGAGTAACAACTAATGAGCATCAGTCGTTGCGGTGCAAATGCAAAATGAAATTAAAATGCCTAATTAAACTGATGACATCTTTGTTATGCTTGTCATGCCCCATTTGTGGATTTACTTTATGAGCCCACTGTATTGCATCTTCTGTCAGTTTAGTGGAGAGCCTTTTTTTTGTGCATCTCCTTTCTGTCTGTCTGTTTTTTAACCTTTGGCCACCACACCCCTCTTAAAGTCTTACAGTTTTAGACTTCTTTTCTTTCTATGTGGTTGAAATTACTGAAAAATTCACACAGAAATTGAGTTCTGATTACTTTCATTTGAGGTTTTTTTCAATCTTAGGTAGCTGATATGGTTTTATGCAAGCAAGGAAGGGCTAAGGGAGGTAACTTTAACATGTGGTAGCCCTTTAGTGTGCAGGTTGGAACCTAATTCTTTGGATCCTTGTGAGCTCTTAATAGTTTCCAAAGTGGTTTTTTTTTTTCTAAGAACATTTGATCTGGGTTGGATCCAAGTATCCTGCTTTTGAATCTTTCAGTAATTGCTGCTTTAACACTATAAGGAACAGGGCAGAGAGCTCCTTCCTCAATTTAAGCAACATTTTCTTTCAGTCTGTTTTATGCAGTTGTGCTTTTCATGTATTCAGTTTATTACCATGTTGTCTCTCTGGAGACTATGCTTGAAGACCACTTGAAAATAACAGTTGCTGCAGAATATGGCCGAGTACTTACTGATGTTACAGCTATTCTTTATTTTCATTTCCAGTGGCAGTTAGCAGCCTTAAAAATGCTCTTCCTCCTCGTCTGCCCCAAAACTGAATTAAGTTTTAACTTTTTTAGAGACACTTCTTTTACTCTGCTATAATTGTTGCCTTTAACCCTTTGTGCTCAAATTAAGCAGCAGACCAATCTGTGGAGGAAGAAGGAAAAACTGGTGGCAAAATTTCTTAGTGCTCATGCAGAGATGAATTTAGTGTATGCCATGAGGGATAACTTTCAGGTTTATTTTGCGATGAAATATGAAGTTGTTACATTTATGGAAAGGTCATTTACAGGGAATGGCTTTTGGGTTTGTGTTTGTTTTTCCCTGCTATTTAGCTAATTTTATATTTGTTGTTACTTTTATGTCTCACAACCAAAAAAACTATATTGTCATTCCTGCATATTTAGATGTGCTTGTAGTCTTCCACTAATACTATCTCCCAGGTTATGTTTGTGTAAGCTTTATTCAGAAATACAAAGTAAAGAATAATTCTTACCTCTCTCTGTTACACTTAAAACTTTACTAAAATGTATGTAAATAACTTCTGCCTATAACAACTACTGTAAACCTTTGTATCCTTTTAATTAGGCAGCAAATATACAGACTGGAAAATCTAGTAGAAATGAATTCATCTGACTTCGGTAAGTTGAACACGTTTCATTTGATGCTGGGGTAGATATCTGACTACCTTTTCATTATAGAACTATTGTCACATTTATGTTTGAGCTCTTGATTGAGGGCTCATAGAGGGTGCCACAGAACAACATATAACCAGCATAAATTGCAGTAAGTGTAGGCAACCAGGTGATGTAGGGTGGTGTGGAAATAGATACCTGATGTGGCAAAGCAGAAATGTTGTAAGTCTGTTTGGAAACAGATCTGCCTGTATAGGTAGGTGCACAGGATGATCCTGACCTCGCTCACCTTAGTGGGGAATCTTGTATTTATTTGACTTGAGCTAAGATATCACCCCTAAGTTATGATTCCATAAAACTATTAACTTGTTTTAATTAAAAATGGAAACTTGCATCAAAAACACCCATAACTATTGTAGTTATAGAGGTAGTGGGCTGGGATTTTTTTCAGTTTTATTTTGATTTACATTAAAAAAAAAAAAGTTAGTTATGCTTGCATAGTTTAGATTTATTTACAAACTTCATTTAACTTGTCAGCAGGATCGATGAAATGGGATCCCTGCAAAACACTTTGAATTAAATACTAGGGCATGAGGATTGGTATATTTCCCAAGGATAATTACAGCCTTGGGCATATTGTAACTTTGAAGGCTGAATTACTTAGCAAGTTAAGAATTTCAGTAATTACTCAGAAATACACTATTTGTAGTATCTTAGTACAGATAGATTCTTAGTGTTCTAAGAGTACAAGTGAATATTTTTACACAATATTTTTTGGCTTGATATTGTCATGCTGTGCCATTTAAATAATTGCAATGAAATCATTATCAAGCTTTTTTTTTCAAATAAAGTGGTGAAATAAAATATTTCTGTGGTACTCTTAAAGCGTTTTTTAAAAGTATGGGAATATGGACACTGTTCCATATCTACTTCTGTAGATCATATGTGACCTTAGCTTTGGGGGGGGAGGGGAACAAAACCAAACTTATGTGACATTAACTTTCATAGAATCATAGAATATCCTGAGTTGGAATGGACCCATAAGGATCATCAAGTCCAACTCCTGGCACCACACAGGTCTACCCAAAATTTTAGACCACGTGACTAAGCGCACAGTCCAATCGCTTCTTAAATTCAGGCAGGCTTGGTGCAGTGACTACTTCACTGGGGAGCCTATTCCAGTGTGCGACCACCCTCTCGGTGAAGAACCTCTTCCTGATGTCCAGCCTAAACTTTACCTGAGTTTTAGTAACTTCAGTGAACTACAAAAATAATTATTTTAAAATATGCTTCTATCTAAAATGCTTCTAATAATGTAATAAAGGGAATGCAGTGATTTTCTGGTGAATCATTGCTATAACTCTTTCAATAGCCTCAAGCAGGGATTAATTCTTGAAGGCGTGTAAAACAGGCATGGAGCTGATATAAATGCTTGGGAGGCTCTGAGGTAATCCAAGGGAAATGTGTAAGTGCTGTGTGTTTGTATTCCTGGACTAAATCTTAGGAAGTTAAGACTGAATAAAAACAAAAGTATCCTGTTGAAGCAGTTCTATGGACCTGATTAGGGAACTCCTTTTGGAAATGCTTCTGTGTTCTGAGGCCACATGGTGTAGAACTTGCAAACATGGTCTGAATTTTACTCTTTGCACCAACATTTGTTTGTGACTTAGATTAAGTCACTGATGCATCTATGATTCAGTTCCCCCTTTGTACAAGCAGGTTAATAATAGAGAGGTATTGTGAGGATAAAATATATTTAAAATGATCAGACTGTGTTGATGGGTATTGTTGGTATCTTAGAGTACTGTCACAGTTTAAAACCAAATTTAATTTTAGCTCAGTAAAACTTTGTGCAGATATTTTTACAAAGATACCAATATCATGCATTTCAGTGAGTGCACACTAAGTGCTAGTGTGAACATTACGCAATTTGAAGAAGCTATTGATTCCCTCGAAGGCAGAGAGGCCTTAAAGAGAGATCCTGTTAGGTTAGAGAATTGTACAACCATATAAAATTTAACAAGAGCAAATGCTGGATTCTGTACCTGGAATGGTGCAAACCTGGCTCCACACATAAATTAGGGAAAAAGTGGCTGGAGTGCAGCCGGGGGGGGGGGGAATTGTTAATGGAAAGCTCAATACAAGTAAACAATGTGCCTTGATACCAAAGATACCAATATATCATAGGGTGCATTAAGCACAGTGTAGTTAACTGATCAAAAGAAGTGATTATCCTGCTATACTTGGTGTGGCCTCAGTTCAAGTACTGTGTGTGGTTTAGGGCTCCACAAAATAAGATGTACCAAAAAAAATTGAGAATGTATTCAAAGGAGGGCAGCAAAGATGGTGAAAAGTCTGTAAGACAGGGCTTGTGGGGGCAGCTGAAGATACTTGGCTAATTCAGCTTAGAAAATAGGAAACTGAGGGGATAACCAAATAGCTTCCTCTCATGAAAAAGATGGACAGCAGAGAGGGAGGGGCTGATTTCTTCTCTCTGGTGATAGGATGTGAGGGAAAGGCTTCAAGCTGCATCAGTGGATGTTCTGGCTGACATAAGGAGAACGTCTTCACTGAGAAGGTGGTCAGGCACTGGCGCAGGCTCCACCTGGAAGTGGTCAGAGCCTTAAGCCTGCTGGTGTTTGAAGAGCATTTGTACAATGTTTGGAGATATGATTTAACTCTTGGGTTTCCCTATGTCAGGAGTTGAACTGTAATCTTCATGGGTCCCTTCCAACTCAAAATCATAGAATCATTAAGGTTGGAAAAGACCTCCAAGATCATCTGATCCAACCATCACCCTACCACCAATATCACGCACTAAACCATGTCCCTAAGCATCGTGTCCAACCTTTCTTTAAACAATCCCAGGGATGGTGACTCCATCCTCTCTCTGGGCAGCCCATACCAATGCCTGACTACTCTTTCTGAGAAGAAATGTCTCCTAATTTCCAACCTACACCTCCTCTGGTGCAACTTGAGACCATTTCCTCTAGCTGGTTATCTGTGAGAAGAGGCCAGCCCCCAGCTTCCCACAACTTCCTTTCAGG
Organism: Anser cygnoides; assembly: GCF_040182565.1. Lineage (NCBI taxonomy): Eukaryota > Metazoa > Chordata > Aves > Anseriformes > Anatidae > Anser > Anser cygnoides. The sequence goes on from NC_089875.1 coordinate 79,562,075, forward strand.
TAGTTGTAGAGAGCAATGAGGTCTCCCCTGAGCCTTCTCTTCTTCAGACTAAACAACCCCAGTTCCCTCAGCTGCTCCTCACAGGACTTGTGTTCCAGGCTATTCACCAGCTTTGTAGCCCTTCTCTGGACATGTTCTAGGGCCTCAATGTCCTTCTTGTAGTGAGGGGCCCAAAGCTGAACACAGTACTCAGGTGCAGTCTCACCAGAGCTGAGTACAAGGGGATGATCACCTCCCTGGTCCTGCTGGCTACACTATTCCTGATACAAGCCAGGATGCTGTTGGCCTTCTTGGCTGCCTGGGCATGCTGCCCGTTCATGTTCAGGAGAGCATTGACCAGTGCCCTCAGATCCTTTTCCTCTGCACAGCTTTTGAGCCTCTCTACCCCAAGTCTGTAGCGTTGCATGGGGTTGTTGTGACCAAAGTGCAGGACCCAGCAGTTAGCCATGTTGAACCTCATCCCATTGGCCTCTGCCCATCGACCCATCCTGTCCAGGTCCCTCTGCAGGGCCTTCCTACCCTCTGGCAGATCGACACTTCCCCCCAACTTGGTATCATCTGCAAACTTGCTGAGGGTGCACTCAATTCCCTCATCCAAATAATCAATGAAGATACTAAAGAGGATGGGCCCCAACACCAACCCCTGGGGAACACCACTGGTGACCAGTCACCAGCTGGATTTCACTCCATTCACCACCACTCTCTGGGCCTGGCTTTCCAGCCAGTATTTAACCCAGCAAAGAGTGTACCTGTCCAAGCCATGGGCTACCGGCTTCTCCAGGAGAATAGTGTGGGAGACTGTGTCAAAGGCCATGCTGAAGTCTAGGTAGACTACATCAACGGGCTTTCCCTCATCCACCAGGCGGGTCACCTGGTCATAGAAGGAGATGAGGGTGTTCAGGCAGGACTTGCCTTTCATGAACCAATGCTGACTGGACCTGATCCCCTAGTTGTCTTGCACATGTTGTGTGATCGCCTTCATGATGACCTGTTCCATCACCTTACCTGGCACCGACGTCAGGCTGACAGGCCTGTAGTTCCTCAGGTCCTCCATACAATCCTTCTTATAGATGGGCTTCACGTTAGCAAGTCTCCAGTCATCCAGGACCTCTCCAGATGGCCAAGACCACTGATAGATGATGGAAAGCAGCCCAGCAATCACATCCGCCAACTCCCTCAGCACCCTCGGATGCATCCCATTGGGGCCCATAGATTTGTGGGTGTCTAGCATGCCTAAATAACCTCTAACCCAGTCCTCTTTTCAACTAGCGGAAAGTCTTCCTCTCTCCAGGTTTTCTCTCTTGTTTCTAGGCTCAGTAGTGCATGGGGGCTAGCCTTAGCAGTGAAGACTGAAGCAAAGAAGGCATTCAGTAACTGCCTTCTCTGTATCTTACGTCACGAAGGCACCCACCTCATTTAGCAGCGCACCCACATTTTCCTTAGTCTTCCTTCTGCTGCTGATGTATTTGAAGAAGCCCTTCTTGTTATCCTTGATGTGTTTTGCTAAATTTAATTCTAATTGGGCCTTGGCCTTCCTCATTGCATCCCTGCATTCTCTTACAATGTTCCTATATTTCACCCAAGTGGTCTGTCCCTTCTTCTACATCACGTATGCTTTCTTCTTCTGTTTAAGCTTTCCCAAGAGCTCCTCGCCCATCCACACAGGTCTCCTTTCCCCCTTGCTCAACTTCTTTCTTGCAGGGATGCATCGATCCTGAGCTTGGAGGAAGTGGTGCTTGAATATTAGCCAACTCTCTTGGGTCCCCTTTCCTTCTAGGGCCTTGGCCCAGGGGATTCCTCCAATTAGGTCCCTGAAGAAGTCAAAGTTAGCTCTCTTGAAATCCAGGGTTGTAGTCCTACTTTTTTCCCTGCTTCCTGCTCGCAGGATCTTGAACTCCAACATCTCATGATCACTGCAGCTGAGACTGCCCTCAACCTTAATATTTTCAACTAGACCATCTCTGTTTGTTAATACTAGGTCCATCAGCTTCCCTCTCCTTGTTGGTCATCTACCACCTGCATCAAGAAGTTATTCTCAGTGTTCTGCGGTAACCTCCTGGACCTTTTCTTCTGGACTGTGTTGTCTTCCCGGCACATACTGGGGTGGTTAAAGTCTCCCATAAGAACTAGGGCCTGTGAAAGTGAGGCCATTTGCAGCTGCCTGAAGAAGGCCTCATCCACTTCCTCTTCCTGATTTGGTGGCTTTCTCTCTTGCATTTAATTTCCACTTTAATGAGCTCTGGAGACTTGTTATGGACAACTGTGTAATGTGGAGATGATATGAAATCTTTTCTTATGCTCTATTTTTTTTGCCTTTCTTTGAAAATGCCTGATCTGATCTTAACACTGTACTGTTTGTGTTCTGTTCCACGTATTTCGTTGGTCAGTGATCTATGACAATGTAGGCAAAAGATTTTGTAGTGAATTAACGTAATATAAAATTTAGCTTAAACAGAACTTCAAAGAACTTAGGATAAAATAATTGTAATTGCTACATAGCAGCAGTAATATCTATAAATATTTCCTTTGGAACAGAGTGATTTGGTCCTCTAAAACTGTGGTTCGTTACCAGAGTAGATGCTTCTGTCAGAGGTAGTGGTGAGCTGTACACTGGAGTATTATGGTACTTGTGCCAGTTAATTTGCTGTACTTGCTTAGTGAGTGCTGATGCACAAAAGATGTTGAGATGGACATATACACAGAAAGCTTTGTTTGTGGGGTCCATAACAAGTGGTGTATCTGAATTGCAAAGTTACCTTGGAAGGGATGGAAAAACAAGGGAGAGAGTGAGCAAGAAAAGGAAAGGGAAAATTCCCCAGTGGTCATCTGGCTAGAGGAGCAAATTGGATTGCCTTCCCCTGGATATGCAATCCAGTGAAGAAGGTGGCAAAGAGGTTTTGCCCTGTTTCTTCTCTAGGGCTATACACTTTTCATTGGGGTCTGCTCAAACTCCTTGTTTACCGTTCCCATTTGTGGTGCTCTTAACAATGATTGCCTCGTGCTTAATCAGGTAAAGTATTGCAGACTGACTGGTTACTAGACATTTATGTATATACATTATTGGGCAATAGTTATTGGGTACTTAAATGACTATAACTCTATTTACCTTGTTATGCACTCAGTTTTATTTTTCTGTAATAAATGCTGAAAGCTAGAAAACAAGGTGTGGGGAAAGAGGTGGAGAAGCAAGGGTAAGTGCAAGGCAGCCACAATAACTAAATAATGGTGTACAGAGTCACAAATGAAAGGCAGAATACAGGACTGTGAATGAAAGAATCTTAGCTTCACGCATCTTAAGGCACTGTGCAACATGTGGTGCTTCTTAGGAAGAGAAGTTACAAAGCATGTTTCCAAATAATATTATGCTTATGTGTTACCCTAGGAGAAAAGGATGTTGAGAAATCGCTTCATACTTAATTTTTTTAAAGGTCTCTTGGAAGCAGACACGGAGCTGGGCAGTAGGGCTGAATGATTTGTTCTAGCACTGATTGCTTGTCTCTGCCACCTTTCCTGAGGGATTGGATGTTTTCTTTTGCCTTTATATGGAGATATGTGCCTGAGATAGTAAGATGAGGAATGGCTCACTCTGGCAAGATGGCATTTGGAATTGGTTGTTTGCCACCAGGCATCTCCCAAGTTGGTTTCAGAAAAGCGTGTCTCTTTACTGGTCTGTTTTAATTACTGTGGGGAATGCACGATACATGGGTCAAAGTGTGGGCATATCTGATCTAAGCTATTGATCTCTTTTACTTCAGGTCAAGCTGCGAACTTGCACTCTGAAGCAGAGGGCATCAGGCGTCAGTGTATTGAGTTTTTGCATTATGTGAAAGTTTTCATCTTCAGGTGAGACTTGTGCACAATTTACTAATTTATGTTCTAAGCTTTTTATAGCTGCATCTTATCCATTTTCTGATTACGTGTGTGTGTGTGTTCAGGTATCTGGAACCCCCTAAAGTGGATAATGATGGAGTACTCCACCCATATGAAGAACTAGAAGCCCAGTTACCATCACTATTGGTGGAAGAGCTTCATGCTTTGACCCTGCATATTGGTCACCTTTGTGAACTCCCTAGTAGTGTCCTGGCAGCATTCACTATTCAACACCAGGCAAAGGTTGATAGCTTTTATAATTTTAAATTTGTTTTGTGAGAGTATGTATTGTTAGATTAATTTTGTCTGAATAGAAATTAGTCTTTCTTCAAACTGGAATTATGATTTTTGTTTTCTTCCTTTGTCACTTTATAAACTAAATGTCATCCCATACTTGGCTAGCACACCTAATGAGCTCTGGATTTTATATTGTTCTTTAAAAGTTATTTTTATATTTGAATAGCTTTTACAGTTATTCCTGCCTTATAGAAATAATAATACAGGTAAATATGTAGGCTTGAGTTAGCATAGCATGGTTAAAAAACTCCTCGCTGTATGTCCTTGATAATGGCTAGAATTTCTGAACTTCCTGGTAGGAGGGGCACTTTTAAAGAATACATTCTGAAATGTGATTTAAAATAGGAAAAGAGTGTGCATATAAAGAAGAGAAGTACAGAAATGGAAGTTAAGCAACTGCAGTATTGAATGCAAGTAAAGTATTACCCCACTAAGATTTGTGCATATATATAGTTAATGCTTTCAAAAAGAAAAAAGGAATTTCAATCTTAGGGTGCATAAGCTTATATCAGGAGAGGAACGATCCACTGACCAGCAGCATTGTGAATCTTTCTGTTCATTTAGTTTGTCAATAGGGCCACTGTTGAGCTAATGAAAGAAACAGTAATTTCAATCAATCTTTAAGGAAGAGAGTAGTGAAATTTTGGAATTACTTTAAGAGCATACTTTACTTTAGTAGTGTGTGTGCTACCTGATAGCACACACACTGCTAAAGTAAAGCATTTTTTTCCTGGAAAGGAAAGGATAACTAGTTTTAATCTGTCAAGTCTGAATCGACACTGTTTAAGTTGTATTTTAGATCATATCAAAGGCTTCACAGGCATCCTCTACAGAGAGAATTGTCTTGAAGATTTCTTTTTTTATTCTTTAACTGAATGATGTGTTTATATGTTATAGTCTATTTGTTCACAGATATCCATAATGTTTACTGCAGGCAAAATATATGCCCATTTTTTGTCTGTCTTAGTACAGTGTCCAGAATTCGCTAAAGAAAAGTTACAAATAAATGTGTTTATTTTTAATCACAGATCTTTCCACCATCATGGCATTTATTACACCTCCACTTGGATATCCATTGGCTAGTGCTGGAAATTCTTCATGTACTAGGTGAAAAAATGATGAGTAAGTATACAATATTTTTCTTTAACTTATTCTTGTATGTATGATTACTCATCTTAGTTTGTCCAGAATAATTTCCTACTTGTAGTAGTTGTTAAGCATAGCTTTATTTAATTGGCTAAATTCAAGTTTGGTGAAGGTAGGTTTGATTTTATGAATCTTATGAAATGTTTTGGCCTGTGTATCTTCGTTTCATTAAACTTCCCTACAAGTAGCTCAAATTAAATGGAATAATATTAGGGATTTCTTCTATCAAAATTTGACCAAGATTACAAAGCTTGTTCTCAACTAATGTTTGCAATGTGCTAAATATTTAATAGCAAGACACCTTCTGAAATTGCAAATATACTGCAAAGAGCATTTTTAATGGTGAACAGCAATTTGATGCAAACAATGTAGGAAGAGTTTCAAAGGATGGACCAGGTCAGAGAATCAACATTGCTAACCATATACTACACTGAAAAAATACTGGACAAAGGAAGAAGCCTTAGTCAGAGGACTTTGTTTAAAAACAACCAACCAACAACAAAAAAAAAACTTATTGGGCTTTAAAAGGGCAAAAGGTAGTTGTTTATAGAAACCATATAAAAACTCATAGAAAGCGATTGCAGTAGTTAGGTGGCTGAAGAAAAATTCTTAAAATACAGAAGAGAATATTATTTTCTTTGTGATAATTATGTGTATTGTTCATCTCCATGCTAGCAAAATCACAAAAATATGTTTTCTCCTATAATCAGTACCACTGCAACAAACCCCCTCATTATTATAAATTATCTATAATAATTTCTATAAAGGAATTGCAACAGTTGAAGTGACCTTGAGGTTTGGAAAGAATGCACTGTATGTTTAGCTGAACTAATGGTATAGAAACTCAGATTAGCTTTCACAGGCTTTGAGTACAGTCAGAACACAGCCTTCCTTAGCTTAATGCATTTTCACTGGTTTTGCATGCCTGTTTCTGGAGAATGCATGGATTGGCTGTTCTATAAAACTTCCAGGTTTCTCTTTATGATAGATTGGGATTGTTACCCTTTTGGGGAAGGGATAGGCAGCCTGTTGGATGTAATTTGTCCTCCAGAATTCTGTATTTATTTCTAGGTAAAGTTCTGAGCAGTAATATAGTAATCAATTTCTGTAACAGAAAGATCGTGCTTTTTAACAACAAAATTCACTAGTCAAGACATGTCTGTGTGTATTATTTTGTCTTGTATTCTGTGTACCTTGTAGAATTCCTTGCGTTCTCATCTCATTCTGTAAAGAATGCTGAATGGGAACTTCATGCTGCTGAGACCAATGTTGTGGATTTGGGGCTTCACCCTGCATTTCCAAAAATAAACTACAGTCTTGTTCTACATATCTTCTGTTCCAATGATGTCAAGGGAGTAGTACCGTTGGAAAGCTTGGGAGATAAGATCTTAGAGCCTCTTAACTTTACCTTTTTATCTCTGTTAATGTCTACAAATGCTCAAGTTGGAATATGATCATGCCAGCTTTTTACATCAACACATCCTAAGGAAAGTGTTAGACCTCTCTAGAATTGTTTGTCATCAACTTGCATATCTGCAAAACATGTTGTGATTTCAGAACATGCGCACTGGCATGTGACAAAGAGGAACCTGCAGAAAAATAAATCTTAATTTCCCTGCAAAGCTGTGCCAATTAAAGGCTGTAAAATGCCAAACTATTCAACTGTCAACCAGAATAATATCAGACTTCTCTGTAGTAATGAAGGGACTAGCTTGAATTTACAGTGGACGAGCATTTCCAAATGAGTTTGTAAATTAAAATTACATACAGCTCAGCAAAACAATCCTAAGATATATAGGATAGGAAACAAATCATGTCTTCCTAAACTAAATAGATGTAATTTTCTTTTGTTATTTTTTTTAGGACAAGTTGTGTATGCTAACCATTTCATAAATCTAACTGGAGAGAATTTAACCAGTAGCAGTTTATTTGAAACACACTGTGGAAATCTTGTATCTGATTTAATAAGCTTGTCCATCAACAAGTATATAAAGGTAACTTTTTTCCTTTATATAGGACGTGGGCAGTTAGATACTTCTTTCAGGATACATGTGAATTAGATATTGTACCAATGCATAGATGACTTCTTACTGCTAAGTTTTAAATGTTATGTATGGCTTAATATGTCCATGTTTTAAAGAGTGTTATTTGTTAGGAGCTCAAATTGTGTTATATTTATTCATGACCATCTGGCAGTTGAATGAGGGAGTACTATTGAAATGCACTGTATACAGAGCAGAAGTGAGTGCCACATTTCATAAGTTCAGTGTTCCAGGTTTAATGCCAAACATGGCACAGTCTAAAAGGTTTAGAGCTATAGATGAAAAAAAAAAAACTTTTCAAACTCTCAACAGGAACAAAAAGAATAACTGTAATCCTGGCAGTAAGCTAACTGGACATTTACAGAATGTCATATTACAATTTATTGTTACACTTCTCCCGTTTCTACAACCTCATCTTTCTCTGACAGCTCTTTTACGTTTGTCAAGGGAAAACTTCTTTTTTTTTTTTTCTTTCCTTCTTTAGCTGCAGTGTTTTTCTTGCTTGTTTTGAGCACTCCAAAGCTAGAAACTCATAATAGCTCCATATATCAGCTAGTAAAAGGGCTGTGCAATCTTCTCTGACTGTGTTGAAACCTTCTTTAGATAGGCATGTGTGATCTGTGAATACAGGACTGAACTGAGACCTCCAAGTAGCAGTGACCACTGTATAATATATAATTTTTCTGGTACACAGACATGAAGAATGGACTCCCCCTTCTTTCATATTGCCGTTTATGGAGTCAGTGGGAAAATAGCTGTAGCAGCATTTGATAACTGTTCTTTAAACTATCTCTGGAGAGAGTTGTCTTATGTTTTAAAATCCGTTTTAATCTATTAAATTATCAGTTAATACTGCAACCTCCTCCCCCTCTCAAAAGGCAAATAGATGAGAGTAAATTTTTAAACGAAGATTCAAGTACTATCTGTTGACCGTTGTGCTTGATGCTTTGAAATGCCAGATGTTTAAAATGACAGATTCGTCCTACTTCCACAGAGCCACATTACAAATAGAGAAGATTGTTTTGCTACTACTGTTTCTTCAGCTCTCCCTAGGATTGGGCTGCATATCTTAAACTAGTTACATTTGAGATTGATTTCTGAAGTGGAGCTTGGACTTGTGCTGGATAAACCTCTCTTCAGCTGGTGCCTTCTCTAGTAGCCGTTGGTTCCTCCTCTAGTATGCAGTTGTTGCTATAATCCAGCAATGGATGTAATGTTCCTCAAAACTGTTGAAAATGCAGCTGAGACCCATAATGGATGACAATGTCAGCTCATCACTAAAACATGTCTTAAGCTTTGGGCTGAAAATATTCAGAAGCACAGCTTGTAGCATTTGTGAGTGTTCTTGGAAGGTGGGACATAAACACCAATCCTTCATACTCATGTTTTCAAATCTGTGTTTTAGGGAGTTGTAGTGTCAAGACACTTGACAAGGAGCTCATTGTGCCCTGAGATACATTTGGCAGAGACATATATATCCCTTCTTTCTATTCTCAGCAGCACATCCCTGGCACCAGAGCTGTATTACCCCAAGTTTACCACAATTTGCCATTCTTACCAAGATACTGAACTCCTGATGTTGCAAGAGGAGATCCAGACTATCTCTGAACAAAGCAATATGGGTTAAACAAAGGATAACTGAGATTTCTATATAATGCCTTGCTTTGATACTACTAGCCATACTCTATCCTGGTCATATACTGCATATCTTGCAGAAGAGATCCTGCTTTCTTGTAAAGAAGCACAGTAGTAGGTACAAATTGCTGCAACAACTCAAGGTAAAACGCCTGAAACTCGTAACTTGTAAGACAGGTTGTGTACCTAATACTTCCATAAAATCCCCTGGTGTTAGAGTGCATCTGCAATACACAGGCTGTTCCCTTCTGAGGGATCTCATTGCTGATGAGTCATAACCAGAGTATGTTTGAGGCTGCTTCAGTTTTGGGAAGTTAGCAGTTAAATAATGAATTTTTGATAGACTTTACTGGTCTCGCTGATGATTATTCTCAAGATAATATGTACATAAGATTAATTCAGGTTATTGAGGGATTCCCATAATAGATCTTTAGCTAGAAGCATGTGGAGGCATAGGCATATGAAAAACTCTAAGTAGCAAATGTGGAATGTGAATAACAGAATTATTTAAAATATTCCAGTCTTGGTCTCATGAGATTCTTAAATTGACCCTGGGTCCACCCGGACAATTTCATGGGGTAAGCAGGATTTGTTAATGAAAGAGAAAAACAAATTGTTACATTTATTTAATACATACGAAATGTAATTTATATGTTAAATACATATAAAATCATATTTATAATTAAGTGTTACAGTATTTAATTTGGAACTGTATGAAAACAGTCATTGCAAATATATTACTCTAAAGGTGGATGATGAATAAAAAGTCTGTATACTTATAGAATATTATGCAGATTTGAAACAGAAGTTGAGACTGGTGATATACTTGTTCTTCTAATTGTGAATGCGGTTTTTATTCATTCACTCCCACTTCTGTAATGTCTCTTTCACACAGCTTCTACTGTTATTGGCATTGCGTATTTTGATTTAATTTTTAATTTACACTGTTAGGTTGCCAAACCCAGAAATGATTTTAAATCCCAGTGTGATACGAGAACAGTTGTGCATGAATGGAGCAGGGAGAGCAAGAAGATATAAAAATCCAGGATTCAACTCATCAAATTTAGGTGTCTAGGAATTAGTTGGCTAGTCCCCGTAGGCTCCCTTTATTTGTCAGGGAAGTATAGCAACAGTTTTTCCTCCTGCAGTGTGTTAGAGGAATAGGTCTCTCTAGGTGCCCATTCCCCTCTATTGGCTTAAAAGGGGTGTAGGTTTACTATTCAAACTTGGAGTACTGATTGTTTTGGGATAAAATGAGTTTAAGCTGATTTGTCTTACTTTTTTCTTACTACATTTCTGGCATTTTGTCCCTGCTGAAGGTAAAATGTCCTGAATTACGCTCCTTAAGCAAAGTTTTTTGCACCTTTTTTTACTCTCTCTGAATACAGCATAGTAGATTCATAAGTCCTAAGACAGAGTAAGTAAAAGTTTTGTCTATACTATGATTATGTTAAATACAGTGCTGGTAAATCTTAAAAACATTGAAGCGTAGAGAGAATTTTCATGTATTTAGCACTTCCTTTATCTGTTTTGCTTATTTTGTTTCACAATTCAGGGAATGTAAAACTGAAAGATGAATCACAAGAAGACTGCTTTGCATTTGAAATGCATCAGTCTGAGTGAATTTTGTTAAATATGGAATAGTAATCAAATAACGTACATGACTTGAAATATGCTGTTTTCTGCATATTAAAAGAATGCCTTGCAGTAAATTTACCGAAAAGCAGATTTTGTGAAATGTTGTGGGAACATTAACATCCTCATGCCAACAAAAACATATTCTAGGAGCATTATGCCTAGTCATTAAGGATTTTTCAGTTAAAAATAACAACAATAATAGCTATTAAATCATTTGAAATCTTTCTCTTATCTTCCTGAAAACATCAAGAAAATCTAATCAATCATTTTTTCTTTTCCCTACTGTCAGAGAACAAAACAGTATTTATTGCAATTCCTTTTCATTTAGGCCTCAGAAACCCATTTTCATTGCATTAAATAATGTTTGAAAGTGGCTTAGAAGAAACTAAGAAATAGTACAACCTATAATGTATGTAAAATCAGGAAACAGTCTTTGTTGTATGAGAGATGTATTTGGACTGTTAATGGGATAATGTGCTTTCCAATCTGTAATTGTATCCGTATTATTTAACTGGGGGGAAAAATGGTGTGGGGGGGGGGGGGGGGGGGGGGGAACAGGAAATACTGGTACATATAATGCAACTTCAAAAATAATATTTCTCTGAATAATTGTATTGCATACTGTCTTTTAGGTGAGACCTTCTGAGGCTCTTACTAGTCACCATTATCCCTGTATCTGCATTAAAGAATTGTGGATTCTACTTATTCAGCTGCTGGACTTCAGAAATAAAGGGTCTCACACAGAGGTAATCGAAGAGTACTGTTACATACGCATTCATGTTATATATGCAGTGCTGTTGCCAAATGTTCCCAGGCTGCCCTGAATGCACTAGTTCACATATCTGACGATGGAACTGAACTTCATTTTTGCTTTAGGAGAACTGCGTGCTCACAGTGATGCTTTAGGCCACATTCTTTAATGTGCATCAAGTCCTGACTCAAGGTTTGCAGTATACTGTTTGGTTATGGCCTAAGGTACTGTTAAACTCAGTAGCTACTTGTGCTAAGGAAAGTGAAGGAGCAGATTGAAAGCTGTATGGTAGGACGTGTCGGAAAAGAAACCATCTTTACACATTTTTATTAATCGTTTGCAATTTATGTATTATATCACACAATGATTTATCTCCAGGTATTAGAAATGTAAGAACAGACAGACTAATGATCGATCTAGCCCATGTTTCTGTCTTTGATACCTGTACCTAAACTACCTATAACAGAACAACTTGGATTTTGATTCTTGTAATTGTAGCGTCACCCAGCTGAGGTGGTTGAAATGGAAGTGCAAAGAAGTTCCAGAGAGGTTCTGCATAATTAGGGATGATGGGTACAGTCTGTAGGAAGACATAATGTGCTATAAATAGGGGTCTGAGTCAAAGAGATTAATCAGTTTATCAGTATTGTATCAGTATTTTAACGGACTGACTTTGAACAAAACAGGGAATTTGAACCTCAGTTTGCTATCTTCCAGATGGATTCTCTACTATTTACTACTCTCTCTTCCTTTGTTAGGTTAGTCTGGGACTAAGAGTTTTTCAAAAATCTGTTATATCAAGTATTCATTAATCAACTTTAATATGAACTCTCATATGAGTACAAACCTGGTGATCATCTCTTCATTGTCATTCCATAAGCTCTTAATTTTGCCTGTGAAGTGTCATATTATAGTCTTCCTTGTGACCAAAGGTTTTACTTTCACATTGCTCTCTACTGGTGTTTGAGGGAAAGCATCCTAAAATAGCTCCAGGTTTTCTCTCGTAATGCTGAACGCTAGTCTCTGTTATTATCTTTAAATGACTGTCGTGTTGCTTGTTTTCTGTAAATAAATAAATAATAATAAAAAAATGACGGTATTGTGGAGAACATTGTTAAGGTAGGCTTTAGCATTCAACACAGTTCCATTTTTATGGAACAGTTTATTTTTGGATTTTCTACAGTGTTTCTGGAGCTTGGTGAACAAAAATCTAAAGAATATATTTGAAAGACCGAGTAGTTCTGAAAGGACATCTGTTTTTGAAACAGTTCAGTGTAAAGACCCATTGAGCTTTAGCTGGTGGATTATTACTCATCTGGCATCACTCTACCAGTTTGACCGTAATGGAGATCTAGATGAAAAGGTGAGTATGCTTTTTTCTAAATAACCGAAAGTTATAATATTTAATTTAAGTCTCAATCTTTGTTTGGTTGTTTTTGTTGGCAGAAAACAGTTGATGTTGTTTTAAAGGATTTTACACGTTTGTTTAAATGAAATCCTTCGATGCTGGTAGTATTAAAAAGCACTTTGTACAAGTCACTAAGCATTCCAGCATCCCTTGACATATTCATATCATACACCAGATATTCAGTAGGTTACTGTATTAAGGAAACGTGAAAAATCCGTGCTAGTTGCTAGCACATATATTTAATGATGTAGTGTGTGTTTTAAGACTGTCTGCCTGTAGCATAAATGCTTCACTGAGTTTGCTGTTCTAGGAACTGAGCACATTAGATTGTACTCTGTGAAGTATAAACCTCAAACATTAACTGTGTAGTTGGTAATGCCACTTGGTGGGGGGAGTGGTAGCTCTGTTCTGGATAAATTCTAGTCTGGCTAATTGTATTCTCTTTACATCACAACATTGGCATGTCGACATGCATATATATATGCATATAGCTTAATTTTCTGTGATGTCTGATACTGGCAGACACTGTTTAAAAACTGATAAATTCAAGCTCCTGGCAGTAAGTGGCAAGACGCTTACCTTTAGGGCATGGTCTTAGCTTTTCCTTCCAGCTAAAGTAGGCTAGACCAGGATTACTGACTTCTTTTCTGAGAATTTTGTTGTGAGGGACTTGACATTACCATGTATTTTGAGAAGGGCCTAGGTAAGACCTGCACATGCCATTCTTGCATGTCTGTAAGTTGTATGTGGGGTTACACTTTGGTACTGGTGCATCAAATTCTTGCATGGACCTCACTAGTTTTCTGGAGTTTTGGAGCATGTAAGCTTCGACTCTTTTTTCAGTCTCTTAGTCTGAGATTCATCCTGTCTAGTTTTCACTTTGTAATCATTAATTTAGAAGGAAAAGGGTACTTACTGAGGCAATTCATCCATTTTGAGTGGTATGAAAACTGCCAATTTTCCTTAATTGACTATAGAGGGAGCTGACTAGAAGCTAGAGATAGCTGAAGACCCAGAAATGTAGCTGATTTGTTGTTTTGTGTGTTTGTTTTACATTTCAGCTGGATTTCCCCAGTTTCCTAAGCATCAGATCTAAGTTTCTTGTGGAGTGTGTTTTATTATTTCTAATTTAATTATGTCTATTAAAAATGTATATGTCGTACCATTTTTCTATTAAAATATATACAAAGATTTCAAAAATGTTTCCTGTTTTGATGTAGGATGAAGGATTAAAACCCTGAAACATGTTTATGAACTGTAGACCTATGAACAGGGAAAAGTAAGATCACATTGGCTGATCAATTTATTTTGATAAATTATCTTTTCTTCCCCTGTTCAATCTTTAGATTTTTAAAAGCATTAGTATATAAACAGTGAAGGAATGTTGACATGTTGTACTTCTGTGAATGCTTTCAATCCTAGGTCAAATTAAACTTTCTAATTAAAAATTACTTTAATTGATTTTTATCTTGCAAACTTCCTGAAAAAGAAAAAAAAAAATGTAGGGAAGTTAGGGTAACTCAGTGGTTGAATGCTTGGTTAGAAAACTCATAGCCATTTCTGTTGGCTAGAAGTTCTGGTGAACATACAAATGCTCATACGTTTCTGCCACTTGTGGGTTGACAGATCCTTTAGGATCCCAAGGTACTGGAGCAGGGGGAACCACAGTCCATAGTATATTTCAGAGGGACATTGGAAGATAGAATTACTACACTCCCTGCTTGTTAGAAGAGCTTAGATGGAGAGAAAAGGTTATTCCCAGGTTGAATACAGAAACTAGTGTGGAGGAGACATTTATCTTGGGTTTCTTATATTTTATGCCCTAATCAAAATGCGGTGATACTGTTTACTTTGATCATTGTTTTTTTTCCCCCGTCTCTCATAGTGATACATACTATGTATTTAGCCTCATGAGAGATTATTTTTTGCCCGAGGCACTATATTATTTAAATAAGCCAAACAGACATTGAATGGGAAAAAAAGATTCCTGTTGTTCTTATTTTAAAGTAAGAATCTGAGATGCAGTGACAGGAAGTGATTTGCCCAAGATTAAACAATATTTTTTCCTTAGAGCCCATCTGGGAGAAGAGAATTTCCAAGTCCCAATTTGTAAATCACGAGACCATCCTGTGCACACTTCTTTTGATGTTTCCCATACTCTTTATGTTCAAACTGTTAGCAGTGCCTCACATTATTTTGAATCTTGTTATTTGTCCAGGGTTCCCTGTTCTGCTGCTACTGGGGCTTATTAAAAAAAAAAAAAAAGCAAACCTGTCAGCAACAAGAATGTAATCTGTCGTAAATAGTTGATGGTAATAATTTCTTTTTATTCCCATGAAGTACATCCTCAAACATTCTTTGAAGATAGTAGGATAAAATTTGATATAAATTTGTTGAAGTCAGTGGAATTACATCAGGACTCAGTGTAGTCCTGTTTTGTTGGTTAAACATCTGACGTGATAGCTTCATGACACATGCTTTCTTTTAATTAACTGTGATCAGAGGTGGGAGGGTGATGTGTCATAATGATGGTTATTCATGTGCTCCCTAGCAAAAATTGCCTCTAAGCCTATGTCATCTGTGGAAGATTTTCAATTTTTTAATGTGGTCTGCACGGCCTTGAGGATGTTATGAAAGCTTTTAAAATTCTAAATAGGTTTCAGACTTGCTTCTTTTTATTTTTCCCCTTTAGCTCATATAATGTAATTTCAAATATGCAATGATTCATACATATTGAATATATATTTCATACACATGAAACCACTTTTAAAACTAGAATTTTTTTGGCACAGGCTTTTCCCTCTGTGTTCTGAGGGATGCACGGTGTCTCTTTCCCTAACCCCACATTCAGGTTCCACTTCACTATTCTGAGAAGCAGGATTTAAAAAGCAGATGGGACCCAATGAGAAAAATTGCCACTTCTGAACATTGCAGGGGTCAATTTCAATATACTGTGGGCTAGGGAAATATAGGCAGAATTACTCGAGGCTAAGAATTCTTGCTTTTGAATAATTTGAAATGACTGCATAGCAAGATATGCAAACATGGACTTCCAGCTGAGAAGCCTAGGATGGATCTTACAGGTAGTCAGGTGTTAGTTTCTTCTGCAGGAGTTTCTCCCCGAGAACCCAGAGGGTCTCAGCTTAAGTTTTTTGTTTCAGGAGTACTTTTACTTACTGTGAGGTCTCCAGGTTCTGTTGATTTTAGGATTCTGTCAGGGTGGAGGGGGGATATGGTAAGCCAGCAGGTTTGGAGTAAGAGATGCAGATCTACACATTCTCTGACAAGAAGGGCTTTGAAACAGTTGCTATGCCATATTGCCAGTGTAGCAGGGAATACTGTTAGGATGTAAATGCAGTGAGATTTGAATGAAACGTCTGTTAAAAGGCAGAGACAATTGAGGCTGCAAGAAGGGTGCAGCAGGTTGTTGGTGCTGTTCTTTCCTGAGTCTGGGTTGAACCCGGGTGCGTGCTTGTAATCGGCTCCAGCCGGTGTCAGGATTTTGCCCTAGATTACTCCAGGATCCTGTAAGATGATCTGCATACTGCAGCTGGGCTGGAACTGTGGCTATAAACACCTTTCATATAACTCGTGTGCCCTTGGGCTGTGAGAGTGCTAAAAGCATGTTCTGAGCAGGCTGCTCCAGACATCCAGAGGTCTCGTAGCCATTTAGTGTGATTCTTTAATATCTGTTTATCTCTGATAAATCTGGCCTTTGAGCAGTCAATTAACTTTACTTGGAGTTTGCAGTAGGACTGTGTAGGTAATCACATAATATTAGTCTCGAAATTATAGCAGTCAAAACACAAAGCAGTGATGCAGTGGTTTTTCCTTCTGACAGGATTTCAACTGTGGTTTCATGATACGAAGGCTGTGGCATCAATAACAGCTTAAGAAGTTCTGTTTACACCACCCTAGGCATGATACCCCCTCTGCTGTTCTGGCACAATTATTTGTGGCCCTGTTCTAGGGGCCTCCTAGGCCAGATCCTCCTCCCATTTCCATTCTGTATTTTATTCTTAAAGCTCTGGGTTGGTTCACTGATCTGGTTCTCACTGGGTCCCACAAACAGAAGTACCAGAACAGCTGAGCAGTGGCATGTTAAAACTGTGAGGGCAGGATGAAGAGAAAGCAGTAGGAACTCCTTAATTGATATTGTTGAAGTTTCTGAATTCTGAAATCACAGCTTTACTTTAACTTTCTGCAGATCTGTTCTTTGATTCACATTTGTCCCATAAACAGTCTATAGACTGTGACTTGTTAACATCAGCAGTCTTCCAGAATATTATTTTTTTTTTGTAGTGCAAAAATGTAAACCCACTAAGTAGTCAAATTGCATTGCATATATATCGCTGTATCTTTTTAAAGTGTTGATCTTTAAAATTCTCTCAGTAATCTCTGAAATCCTGTGTGGAATTGTCACCAAGTCGTGGCATTAACTAGTGTAGTTAATGGAGAAGGACAGGGGACAATAGTGTTGCTGCTGGGAAGTAGTTATATTTCCATTAACAAAGGATAAGATGCTCTTTATGATAAACTCTGTACAGACATTTAAAGGACGGATATCTGCAAAATAAAAGGATTAACAGTTGTGATAGTGGAGGGAATGAGTAAGGCAGACAATGAAGAAAGTACTACTTCAAGCATCTAGTTATCTATACAAGCTATATACATAACTGAGCGTAAGAGGTGATTTTTGATACTCCTGAGTGATCTAGTTGTAGCTAAGAATGGTAAGTATGTTGACTGGGTTGCCTTTTATTTATTTTTTTTCCTGGGAAATAGCCTTAATTGGAAAAACTTCTTTTTTCAATATACATTGCCAAGTTGATTCAAATGAGTAATCATCTGCCTTCCCAAGCTGAAAAATATGAATTGTGGGCCATATTTGACCTACCCTGCATTTTTTTTCTATCTACGTCATTGCTACCTGACGAATTCCTTACCAAATTAGCCATAACAATCCTTTGTGATTGTCATAGGAAAAATGAGTTAGAAGTAGTTTTTCACTGAAAAGATAAAAACAAGAAAAGTAAGATTGTACCTTTTCCCTTCTTCTTATCCCTTATCTCTTCCTTTTTAGAGAATGTTAAAGACAAATTTTAAGACATTACTTATACAAATCAAAAATGTCTGAATGTTTTTGCTTCTTTACTAAAAATGAAGGTTGGAATTGTAAATGAGTCCCTTAAACCAGTTAAAACAGCATGCCCTTTATTTTGGGTCTCTTTGGTATGTGAATTTTGGTGTTGTTTTTTTTGTTGTTTAGATCTAATTTTTAGGACAGACATCAGTTACATTCATAAAGCAAAAAATCTGTTTTCAGTGGTGACTAAATATCCTGTCATGAAATGAAATATTTCTGTAAATTTCTTGTCTTCTTATTTTCACATTATTACATAATGATTCCTGTGAGGTGTACAAATACTATTTCATGCTGATAGTCATTATTTTTCAGAAACGGAAGGAATCCAATTGGAAATTTGTGGAAGAACTCCTTAAAAAATCCACTGATGCTCAAGTAAGTGTGTAAAGGAAGAAATAATGAACATGGGAAGTGTCAGGGATACTTTCTGGAAAAGACAGTGCATGAAACAAAGACCAACTAACAAGTGTATTTTTGGAATTCTAGTGTTTTTATCAGAGGTAAACGAACATCCTTGACGTATATGAACTATGGCAGTATACGGTTCCCTCCTTGTTAGCAGTTACACGTGCTTTAAAGTGGTTGTGCTTGATGCTAAATTGTCAGATAAAGGAAAAAGATAATTATCCTAGAAGGGTAGGTATATGGCTACTCAGACAAGATGTATTCAGAATAAGAACTGGATGCTTAGAAAATGTAAACCAGATACTGAATGTAAGGATATCAAGTTGAAGAGACATGATGAGGGAGATAGTCAGTTGCATTGAAAATTCAGCTATATCCTCATCACAGCAGGAAGGTGACTTGCCTTGCTGAGCAATTTGTCTTACAGGCTTGAATCAAACTCTTACTGATAAGGTTCTAGTTTCTGAGCACTCATTTCATACCTTATCATTTTTCTTTCTGCAGAACTGTTAATGCAATGCTTCATGGCCCAGAGGTCAGAATTGACCTCCTTTTAAAACGCTTTTAAATATGCTGTTCATCATGTTTTTAAATATATTACGTTGCAGCTCTGTAAATTTGTTATGAAGTTGCATGGTACAAATTGCAAATGTGGTAACAGCAACACCTATAAAAATAATTTCTTTAATTTGTGTATGCTTAAAATGAGAATAAACATGTTTATTTTTATATTTGGTCTCAGATAGAAAAAATCCTGCAAAGTTCTGTTGCTGAAAGCAGAAGAGGAATCAGTTCTTTTTTATTGCTATTACTGCCTTGCTCGTGCAGTAGTGACAGCTGTGGTAGAAGCAGAGTAAGGATCAATACTTCTTACAGATTTTACAAAAAGATATTTTGTAGTCGTTAGGATAGTTGATACAATAGGCTGGCTATTAAAATGTTGAAAAATCACATTACATGTAAACTCTAACATTTGTGTATATAAGTTTGGCTTAATAAAAGGTTAATATTTTTTGGAATGATTTCATGGTATATAGTTGAATATGCATACTGTGCATATATGTTAAAGCTATAGTGATGACATCACTTATTGGATGCTTACCATTCTTGGAGAGAAACTAGAGAAATTTAGATGAGATATGAGGCAACTATATCTGAAGTAGTTTATTAGCCATTTTCCTGTGTAGGAAAATGTTCTGTATGTCAGCAACCTGACGACAGTAAGTGGACACTTGTTACATATTTTTTTTAAATGTTCCTCTTTTCTTGTGAAATCTTACTATTTTAAAATAAATATTATCCTAAAGCTGAATATACATAAAATACACAGCATTTTCGATGCTTTTGTAAAACAGGTATTGATTTGTAGACAGTTCAATAAGGTAGCTAGATGGTTGAGTTCAGAAGATTTGAATAATGACACAGAAATACAAGGCAGATGTCTGTTTTAAGTTCCAAAGGCAGCTACGGCTGGATTTGAAACAAACCTCTGTTTGCCAAAGTTGTTTGCAGCTATTACCAACAGTCCAAGGAGTCACCTACCTTATTTCCTTTCTTGAAATTTTTCCTTTTTTCCATTATGGAGTTAATTGATTGTAGGAAATGCTCCTTGGAGAACATTTGTATCTGTATATGTATATGTGAGTGCATGTTACATACTTTTATTAAAGAATGCATTCCCCTTCCTCTTCTCGCACACCAACTTTCCTGACAGTGTCTAGGAGGGAGCTTTTCCTTTACCAGTAGGCATGTCCATCTCCTCTGTCAGTCTCTCAGCTTCATACCTTCAGCTTTTACCTTTTGTGTTATCCACTTGTATCTTTGAAGTATCTGCTAAGTGAGTATTTCTGAGACCAGGAAAAGTCGGAATGGCAAGCACAATGAAGTATCAAGAAGTCAGTAATAAAATGGAACATGGACAAGCAGGGAAAGAAGAAGGGAGAAGACTCCTATTTGAAATGAACAATGGGATGGTACTAAAGATATTGCCCACTAAGGCTTGGCCTTAGCTTGTTAGTGAATCCTACCTAAGCCATCCTTTTAAGCATGCACTCTATAGAAGAGTTCATAGAGATGCACAGTAATAGCTCTGCAAAATATGTTGGAAGAAATGGTTGTAGTGAATCTCTCATTTACAAGAGAGGGCAGGAATTAGTGATTAGAACCTTCTGTTTTTTAAGTATATGGGAGGTTAAAATCTGGTTGTGTTTAATACCATTGGATTCAAATGATGCCCATCAACTTCATAATCCACTTGTGCTTCTTGCTCCTTAACTTCAAAAGCTTATAGACAGTAAAGGTAGGAACATAAAGTGAATGGAAATACACAACAGATGAGGGAAATTGAGATGAAATTAAGTATGCATATTTTTGTGTGTTTGAAAAAGGTACGTATCATAAATTTGCAATGTAAACTGACAATCTTTCTCCTACCAGTAACTGATAATTTATTTTCACATGACCGTCAATTGCTGTGTTGTGAAAAGGTGATTTAATAGCCACTGTTGCAGGTATGAATTTTGAGGGTAAGGGAGTATCATGAAAGTAGAGAAAAGAACCATCACCTATGCTGATGGATCAGCAGACATTAGAGTTAGCTTTTACATCCTTAGGACAGCTCAATATTGGGATGCAAAAATGACTAACCAGTGTCAAAACTGCAACTTTTTGGTAGTTGCAGTAAAACGGTTGAACTTAGTGATTAAAGCTAAGGTTTTCAGGAAAATATCAGTGGTGCAGGTGATGGATAAAGTGACCAGAACGCTCAAGTCACATTAACTGAGAACAGCTTTAATGAATTGAACCAATGAATCTTCAAGGTAATCATAGAACACACCTCTCTCGTGAGGTAAATACTGTGTCAGTAACAGAGTGAAGCTCTGGACTCATGGTCCCTGCTGTCCCTGCGTGCATGGCTTCTGCCTCTGTGGTGGTCCATCTTCACAGGCATGATGCTGAGCAGCAAGTCTGGCCCATGGGTTCTCACCTCCAGTTTGCTATGTGGGTCATCCCTAGTATGGAGAGGGCAGCCCTCATGCAGACAGCAGAGAACCTCAGCTACCTTCATGCAGCATGAGCCTGGTTTTGGGGGTGATAAAAGACTTCCTGAGGAAGGTACCCCATGTCCAGGTAAAGGTGGCAGAGGGGTGCTGCAGTGCAGCTGCAGTCTCCAGGTAGGAAGTCCTTGCCTTCAAGGATATAGCTGAGCAAGGGCAAGACGTGAAGCTGCTATTCAGGTTAGGGGGGACCAGTATATAGGTGGGAAGTAAAGATACCCTGTAGGCTGTAAATAAAGGCAAAAGCAGTAGTGGATACCTGGGCAAGCGTAGAGTGCTGCTTGCCTAGAGGAGTTGTGGATGTTTAAGGCCAGGTTGGATGGGGCTTTGAGCAGCCTGGTCTAGTGGAAGGTGTCCCTGCCCATGGCAGGAACTAGATGATCTTTAAGGTATCTTCCAACCCAAACCATTCTATGATTCCTTAGATATATCCTTTCAGTTTCAAACAGTTGACAGATTGGTGAGTTTCTCAGCCAGAAATCACCCTTTTTTTTAAAAATCTTGATAGATAGAGTTGAAGACAATTGCTTGTATGAAAGATTTCCCATCTGTATCACAAAACCAGCAGTTATATTCAATGACTAACATCTTCAATGCTTGAGACATTTATTGGAAACTGGTTACATGATGTATTGCCTAGTTCTTTTGTAATTTGAATTTCTGTTTTGGGACTAACGACAAAGGTAGAGCTGGTCTACAATTCTGTTTGCACAAAATGAAAATTACTGTACTAGGAATGTTAATGAATATTAACATCTGTATTTGTATACTAGGCAACATCAAACTGACTAAATTAATGGGTTATTAGTATAAGATGAATTTGTTTAGGAACTTTTATTGTGAGAATCAAAAGGGTTTTTTTGTTTGTTTGTAAGGGCTGATAGCAGTCTGTCTTACTAGTCTTCTCTCATTTGGGGAAGTAAATGCTTCATGATTGATTTCTGCCTCAATTTTATTATACCTTCACTACTTTGGTGTTTAATTCTAATCTAAACGAAATACAGAACTACTTGTGTTCTAGGAAACCAATTTTGTTACTTCAGTAGGAGGTCATAATAGAAAAATGTTGTGTTTAGATAATACTATCATTTTGATAGTATCTGGTGTTCCTCCCTTCTGCGATAAATTAAAAGCTGACTACCTCAAGAGTTCTCATAGTGTTTCCAGCAGTGCAGGAGACCATTTTAAGCAAAAGAGAAGTGAAAGAATCCATTAATCCCAGGGGTATTAGAAGTCTGGAGAACTCTTTCATATTAAATTCAAGATAAAGCCTTCAGTACTATCTTGGTTTTGGAAGCCGTTCTAAAACTATTGTTGGACAGATAAATAATGGTTGAAATTGAAGTTGCTCACAATACCATGTTTCCTGTTGAATTAGTTTAATTGAAATAGTCATTTGTTAAATTAGATCATAAATATAATCCTGTGCACAAATTACAATTTTAGGACTAAGCATTCTCTTTCCAAAATGGGTGTGCGTGGTTTTTGTTTGTCTTGTCATCTTTTGTAATGGGGTAGATCTCTCTAGAGGAATAGATATATTCATCTGCAGTTTGTTTTATATTCAGATTCTTATTCATAAAAAATAGCACAGTTGAAAATGACTTCAGTTCTGTCCCTTGGTTTTGGGTGAGATTATTTTTATTTTGGGGACACTACTGATTTTGTATGTAGTGTTATGTCATTTAAGAACAATTCTTGATGATCACCTTTCATTTGTTGACATTTTTATTGTATTTGAACTGTTATTCTCTCTGTCTTACTCTCTTGATGTGTCCTCTCTATGGACACTTCAGTGTTTTCCATACGTTGTATGTAATGTCTTGAATGTGTAATTTTCTATGACAACTGAAAATGCCTTTTCAATTTTCAACTTGCTTAAAAAATATACCTCTTTAGAAGGTGTATAACTTAGATTAATTTTTCATAAGAGAAGGCAAACATTAAAAGTTATTGTAGATGGTTGGTGTAAGTGCTTACAGTGTTCTAATAAAGTTTAGAAAATAATGTTTTCTACAGGAATGTATATCCAGATTTATAAAGTTAGAGATAAGTTAATGAGTTATAACTCCTATGTTGTACTGAAACTTGGGGGGAAACAGATCTAAGACATAGTAAGCCATAAGAGATAGCATTTTGGGTGAAATTAAAGTCGCTGTCTTTCAGTAACAGGTACTTAATGAAAGTCCATTAAAAATAACAAAAATATAACACAAGTTGATGTTGTTTTTTGCTTGGCATCAGTAGGTAGGTTGTTTGGTTTTGTGTTGTTGTTGTATTTCTTGTTGTTTTGGGTTTTTTATTCAACCATTTTCTGAACTGGGTTAACATTGGACATGTGTAAACCAGGACCCTGTATAGTCCATGATCCAGGGATGTAATTGGAACTGAAAGAGAAAGCTTCCTGATATTTATCTGAGACATGAATGAGGTTTTGTTCATTCCCTTTCCTGGTGCTATGATTTTAAGTCGTAAGACTCATCTTACAGAATCAGAGAATCATTTAGGTTGGAAAAGACCTTTAAAATCATCAAGTCCAACCATCTTGTATCTCTTTTATTTTTCTTCCCCTTTATATCGTTCTTTAGCTCATCATACACATTTAGGATTTCCAAGCCTGTGTAGTATTTAGATGTATTTGAAAGTAGGTCAGGGCTTTCTCTCGTCACAGAACAAGTGGAGTCAAGTCCTCCCAGGGTGTTATATTTACTATCATCCTGAGGTAGATGCCTAAAACTGGCTGGATTAAACACATGATTTCATTCTGAGTGGGGAGCTCCTTATGTCCTAGTTCTGATGCAAGTCCAGTTTTGCTGACATCAAAAGCTGTCCCCCTCTCAGTAGCTCACAATTGCAATCTGAATGCTTCACTGTGTTCGAATTGTTTGGAATTTCCTATTTTCTTTACTGTGGGTTGTCTTTGGTTTGTCTGCAAAGTTTGGAACTGATGGAAGCATTTGGAAAATGTTTCTATTTCTGCAGAGGAACTCATTAGCAATTGTTCAGAGGCTTATTTGCTGTTCCTTTAGAGTTGTCTGGGATGTTATCAATATTGCAATGTTGCAGGAGTTTAACAAGGGACATGATTCAAAAATTAAAGATCTTCCCATTTTCTGTTCTGTTCAGAGAAGCATGACCTCTCCAGATAGCTGTACCTTCCCTCTGTATCAGTGGTGAATGAGCTTTCCTTTGGACATATATGACAGAAGGGTTTAAACATTCAGCTGACTTACTATGCATTCAGTGTAGTGCCCTATTTACTGTTCTGTAAGGTCCTATACCGTGCAATTGTGTTTCAAGTTAGGCCCTCAGTATTGAGGTTGCTGCTACTGTAAAGTCTACAAATGTGTGGACACCTGAAAGGGTGCACGATGAACTATTTTATTGGCTGCATTACAACGTGCATTGGATGACAACGTCTCTGTGTATGTCAGCTTTTATATTCTAGTTCGTTGTTTGTAATAGCAGGTGCCATTTACTTTATATTTGTTGAGAATCACAGAATGGTTTGGGTTGGAAGGGACCTTGAAGACTACCCAGTTCCAACTCCCCAGCCATGGGCAGGGACACCTCCCACCAGACCAGGTTGCTCAAAGCCCCATCCAGCCTGGCCTTGAACACCTCCAGGGATGGGGCATCCACAGCTTCTCTGGGCAGCCTGTCCCAGTGCCTCACCACCCTCTGAGTAAAGAGTTTCTTCCTTCTGTCTTAGCTAAACCTCCCCTCTTTTAGTTTAAAGCCATTACCGCTTATCGTATCAACACAGTCCCTGACACAGAGTCCCTCCCCATCTTTCCTGTAGGCCCCCTTTAGGTACTGGCAGGCCGCTATAAGGTCTCCCCGGAGCCTTCTCTTCTCCAGGCTGAACAACTCCAACTCCCTCAGCCTGCCTTCATAGGAGAGGTGCTCCAGCCTCTTGATCATCTTTGTGGCCCTCCTCTGGAGTCATTCTAATAGAAATAATGTTTATATGAAGAAATTATTCTGGGTAGTCTGATAATATTGGGTTTATATGTAGACATGGTGATGTTTCCCTCCTACATTTAAACTTTTTATTCCCTTTGCAAGACTGGTGTATTAGAGGAACAGTTACGAATGTATCTTCAGTGCTGTTTGACTTTGAGTAGTTTCTGGGACTGGAACCTATCTGTTGTCACCATACTCTGGGATTATTACAGCAAGAACCTGGTAAGTAAATGAATATATAAAAATACAGAATTGCATGTGGATCATCTTCAGTTTTTAGCAATTAATTCTGATTCCCCTTTAGCCAAACATGATTGCTATACTTCTGTAAAATTGACTAGTCAATGACAGTATGCCTGAATTTGCTATATGAATTAGAATGTATCTTTTTTCTTCATTAGGGCTACTGATTTTAAGATCTTCTGAAAACACTTTGCACATTTATGATGTGTCTTTATTTTTGGAGTTGTGGTACAAACATGCCCTTTTGTTTGTGTGAAGGATTGTATCTTACTGTCCTTGGAATATTAACATTTGTTGCTACTTATCTTCTTTCCGTGTTTTATTTTTTCTTTTAGAACAGTTGCTTTACTGTTCCGTGGCTTGGTCTGAAGGGTCTGGCAAATATCAGTAAAACTTCTTTGTCAATGCTTGAGTTGGTAAAAAGTTGCTGTTGTGAACAGCAGATCCCCACCCTGTACGAGTCCAGCAACAGTTACCTCATTTTTCTCAGCATTTTGGCACGGATGATGAAGGAAGAGGCAGAGAACAGTGGCGTGCATCCTTGGAAACAAATTAAAGGACGGTATGGCTGCAATTTGGCTTGTCTCGTGCTATAAGAGATCTAGTCGGTCTGACTGCATGGCCCTTTGAGGCACACACTAAAGCAAAGTGGGGTACAGCGCTCGTGAGAAAGTAAAGGGGGTGAAGGATCCGGGGTGTTCATGGTCTGAAGAAGGCAGTTGTTCCGTTTCGTTTCTGTTGCCAGCTAAGGCTGTGACAGGTGTATAGCTGGGTCCAAGAGTCATCTTGGCATCCGCAGCCTGTGATGATTTGTTTCGTCCCACCAGCCAGGAATATGGTATACTGGCAACCTACGCAGTGGTACAACCCTGTTGCCAGTAAGGTAATGTAATTAAAGCACAGAAATTCTGTTTTGAGCTGCATGTAAGCCATGTGTTGTCTAAGAACATACAGCCTGGCTCTTGCTATGCCTTCAGTTCCCTTTATATTTCCTTTTTCCTTTATACGGTTGCCAACATTTCTCACAGTATTTTTTTTGTGAGGGTTTTACTTTTTCATTTAATTCTGAAACATACTAATTAAGAGAGGTGCTAAGTCATGATATTTAACAGCATACATATTTATGTTTTTTTAATCAAAATTGTGACATTGCGTGTACTTACTGAGTCCTCAAAACTTTTAGTAATGATATCGTACTGGTTGTTAAAGGTGCTAACACTTAAGATTTCTTTCAGTGGTTATAAATGACTTAGATTTGTTTTGGAGTTTTTGGCTGGTTTTGATTTTTAAGATTAAGGTAGTATGTAAATAAAAAAATGGATAAAATGTGCATGCAGACCTTATAGAGCTATGTGGTATGTCTCTCCCAAAAAAGAAGGGTTATCTTTGCTATCAGAAGGGGAAAATGTGTGTACTAGCTATGTAAGCTTCAAGAGTTGTTACAGTCAGTAAAGTTTGGGTTTTAAAATTGCTACAACTACATATTGAAACAAATAAATTGTTATATGCAGAATCAGTGTCTTGCTTTGGTTAGTAATTTTAATTAGTCTGTTTCATTTTCACTGAAAACAAATTATACTTAAGTTTTTGTGTTGTTATAGCTTGTTACTTTGTCTAATTTAAGAGGGGGAATAATAATACACAACACACACTTTGTCAGTCTGCTCAACCAGTATTCATCACTTCTGACTTGAATAAATTAATTACACAAGTAGCAAAATTTAACAGCCTACAGCTATGATTTTGGGATGAACTCTGTTTTCAGCAGCTAACCAAGCATTAATTGATGCATGAAGAACGTAAATGCCTGTCAGTAGTAATTTACTACTAAACAACATTAATTGGATTTGCTGTAATTTTTGGTGGCTAGATTTGATAACCTCAGCACCACTTCCAACTATTTTTCCAGGTGACAGGATAGGAAAACAGCCTTTATGGTTGTTTAACTACTGTATATGGAACTCACTTTAAATTAAAGGTGAAGCATATACCCAGGTTTTTAATTGCACAGAAGGAAAGTTAAGCTACCCATTTTCATCTTATTCCTCTCTCATAAGAATGGTGACTTTTATTTAAAAGTCTAGATCTGAGCATGAAAGATAACTGCGTAAAAGATTTCTGCTTTTTGCCAGGCACTTTAAAAGTTGCGAAGTAGCAGTGCTTCTCAGCATATGACTTAACACTATTGTATAAGCTATACATCCTAATGTTTCTTAAAATTTTTCTGCTCAGTAGAGGTTTCTCTCCCAAATGCCTCCTGTTTCCTGTTTCTTTGCTTTCTCCCAGTTTCCCTGTTTTCTCCCAGACTTGTAATCCTCAATTCATACAATTGGCCTTCAATAAAGAGCAGTACTGCAGAGAAAGGGAGCTTTCCGTTAAAAATCTTCCTTCTAGTTTTACTGCAGTGACAGTTGAGTAGGCAAACTTTGGTAGTGTAACATAACAAGAGAAATTGGCATCTAAAGGAAGGAGGGCTCTTGTTTTTTTTTCTTTTGTTTTCTGTGTGCCACCTGGAAATAACAGTTGCTAGGAAAGAAGCTGGGCTACAGGATTTGTTCACTAATACTGAGAGATACCACTTAAATTGCTTCCTATCCCAGTAGCCCTCATGGGCTGAGTTTGTATGATGTGAAGGCATGGTATGGAGGAAACGTGTCGCTGACAAAGTAGAGAGTCTGTTCATCACACTGTGCTCAGCTTTCTACTGGAGGTTGGATAGGAAAGGAAGGTTAGGCTGTATCTGAGTTGAAAACTCTAATTTGTAGACCAGAAATTGTAATAATGTGTTCCATTAGCTAAAAGAGAAGATGAGGGGAAGGAAAAGACGATATTTACAGGGTACCTGTAAACTAAAAGCAGGAAAATGCAATTTTTTTTGTATCAAGTAGATAGAAAATTTAATGCTTTACAAAACTTTCTTTCTTGATTTGTTGTTTTTTGTTGTATTTTTTTTCGTTTTTTTTTTTCTTTTAATGTAGAATTTATTCCAAGTTCCATCGGAAAAGAATGCAGGAGCTGACAGAAGTGGGGCTGCAGAACTTTTTTAACCTCTTCCTTATGCTAGCAATTGTGGCAGAGACAGAAGATATAGTGAGTAGAGTGCTGGATCTTCTGGATTTCCTGACCCCATCCTCTGTCACCATGTCTCAGAGAGCTCTCATTTGGAGAGGTCATTTTGCTTTCCTTTTGATATATGTTGAGAAGAATATGGACATTAGTGTCCTAGCAGAGAAACTCTCAAATGCTTTCCGTGACAAAGCAAAGGAGTTTTTGGTAGCCAAAAATGACTACACACAGAAACAAAATCTCTGGACTCTACTTTCAACATACATTGATGGTGTCCAAGAAGTGTTTGAGACCAGCTGCTACTTGAGCCTTTCTGAGGAAAAGTTACTAAATGATGGCTTTACTATGCTGCTGCCTGCTTGTCGAGGAGCTGAACTGAGTATGGTCCTGAATTTTCTTCAGGTTGTTCTAGCCAGACTTAGGTAAGTTATTTTGTTAGACTGTGGATATAGACTGGAATGTTTTTTGTGTTCAGGTTAAGCTGTAGTTCATACTAATTTCTTACTGAAATGGAGCAAAAGGAAAGAGATAGCTTTAGAGGACTGTGAATGGTATGTTAGATTTTGAAATCTTCCAATGCCCTGCTGCATTTAGAATTTTAGAAATGTTTCCTTACTATTTCAGTTAACACAGGTTTGCTGTCTTTGATATTTTGTAATGAATTAGTGACACTGTAGAAAGTCGTTCACTTGCCACTGTTTCAGATATTATTTCTTTTTGGCACAGGAAATTTCGAAACTATTATCTGTACTAAATTACTGAAGTAATGTTTATTTGTGGTGTTTCTTTTCTTTCCCCAGTGAATTTTCTGTTTTTCAGACTTCATTCTAATTCTTTTTTTATTTCTTTCAGCAAGGTTGCAATCAAACACAACAGTTACGGAGTCTTAAATACTTGTCTAAGGTTTGTTAGAAAAGAAGTAAATCATATTTTACCACTTCGAAGCAGTTTTGCTTTGATGTACTGGTTCAGGTTTCAGCATCTACGGTGCCCTTCAATAATAAGCATATTTTTGTCTACTGATGCCTTTTAGAGGTAGTCTTCCAGTTTGAAGCCCAAACTGCTTTTTTTTATATTTATGTTAAGAGGCAGCTATTGATCTGCCATTACTTCAAATGTGCAAGACTGAAATATGTGGAAAGAGCTGTGGAAGAGTGCATAATAGGAACAGCGAGGCCCATATGCAAGGTCTCTCTTCAGATAGGTTCTTTGTTACTGTCTAGTAGTTTGAGTGCAGCTGTCAATAGCTTATACATCCGAAGACAACTGTTTTTCAGGCAGTCTTTTGAAAAAAGATGAAGCATGAAACTAAGTTTAGCTGATTTATTATTTATTATTTCAGTTCAACTGAATGTATTTACTGGAATAAATTGGAGACTTCAAAAATACTTTGACATTTTCTCCGTTAGCTAATACACCGTATTTGTAATGTTGCTTTTTAAGATGAAGTAGGGACACTTGTGAAAGTTGCCTATTTCATAACTTGACATTATTCTGAAGCTTTCCAAAATTTGAGGGTTATGTAGTCCTTTTGTAACATAGACAGAAGGGCACAGAAGTCTATTATAGATTTCTCAGGATGTCATGGGCAATATACAGTACGGTATTCATACCTTTTTTATTAAAAGGAGGTCTGCTTAAATATTAGAATTACCAACATGCTCAAATAGTGGTTGGCATGTCAGGTATTGTTAGAGCCTTGTTTTTAACTGTTCTTTATTTCAGCTTCTGTATTTATACGTTTGGTTATCTGCCTCTTTATCCCATCAATTACAAAGTTTAATTTCCCTAAGGTTT
The DNA here is from genome assembly GCF_040182565.1 of Anser cygnoides. Classification (NCBI taxonomy): domain Eukaryota; kingdom Metazoa; phylum Chordata; class Aves; order Anseriformes; family Anatidae; genus Anser; species Anser cygnoides. The sequence goes on from NC_089875.1 coordinate 79,592,541, forward strand.
ATAAAACACTTTGATCTTGGTGGTATGGGAAACAGTAAAGTGTTGCTGGTTCTCTCTTGCACTTTAACAGACTCGCTGGAAATAGTCCTCTGTCAACACACGAGTAAAACAGTGCTAATAATATTTTCTTCATTCAGAAAATTTGGATGACTGTGCCAACCAAAGGTGAAAGTATTATTGGCTTAACCAGACTGATAACACCTGGTCTGTTTCGAAATGTGGGAAAGGATGAAATGGCTCAATGCAATTTTCCTCCTGTTTTTAAAATTCAGGCAGATACAAGGTAGTTGGCCTTTCACAAATGTGATTTTTCTGCACGTTGCACGCTAATAGTCTTATAACTGTACAATAGAGAATTTACAGGTAGGAAGGAAGTGAGATCACTGATTAAAGTGAAGCAGCTCCCTCTAGGCTGTTAGGAAATAACAACTTCATGTGCCATTTTCTGCTAACCGCGGATGATGGCTCACAGGAGCATTCTTTATTGCTGATTAAGGAGCATTATGAAAATACTGACTTAGGTGCGTTAAACTAAATGCCTCAGTGTTTAAAGCTTAAAATGTCAAATAGTTTTAGCAGTCCCCTTTAACATATCTTATTGCGTTGCTAGAATCATATTCCAGGTTTCCCACTTGCTTTTATTTGAGAGTATTGTAAAAATAGCAATCTTTCATTTGCAGAGTGAGGTGTAGCCAAAAGCTCTGCTTTAATTATAGGTATTCATGCTGCTATGGTTAAGGGTCTGTCAGCATTTCCATTATAAACCTTTATTTTCAAGGGTTTGTATCATAGCTGTGAAAACTTGCTCTGGGCTAAAACTTGGCATACATGGTTTTGATAGAGGGCTTGTTTTCTTCCTTTCTTCTTTTCTTAAAAGGCATCTGAAAAGAGACCCCCACCTGCACCATTTTTATACCACTGTGTTTTAAAATAACCCTTTCCAGGTATTTTCGTATTTTGTTGTCTTCTAGAAAAGTACTGGTAGCTTTTGATTGTTACATTTACCTATGGTTTTGCTATTTTTTAAAAAATTAATGGTTATCATTGTGATTATTTCAGTGTCCATATATTTAAATATAACTGACTTGTCAGGAAAACTCATTTTTATTACTTTTTTGATCTGTGGTGAGTGGATAATTGGAAACAAGATGCTACTTGCTGGCACTTCCATGTATTTGATCTTCAGAGTGAGATTCAGTATGAAGTGTAAGATTGTATTTTAATACAGTCTCCTGTTTAAAAGCGTGTGTAAAATAAACAATAAACAATCAAGAACCCCCAAAACCATGAAGTACAAGGTGCTTCCTTCCTATGTTTACTTGGAACATTCAACATCTAGCTCAGGTGTCAGTTTTTCGTGTATTTTTTTGTTTCTGTTTTTAAGCAATGTTTTAGGATCCTGATTTTATTCTTCTTTAACAAAAGGTTAATGCAGGATGCTTGGCCTTGTGTGCTTTCATTTGTTTTAAATCTCTGGCACTTCCCATCATCCGAGTGCCTCATGACACAAAAAGAAACCCTGAGTTAATAAAAATACAGACATTTAATGGATTTGAGAGAACTCAGTGTAAGAATGGACACAGGCTCAGGGAAATTTGCTGAGTGCCTGGAAACAGTAGGTTCCAGCATTGCAATATCTTATTCTTAAAAGAAGTGCTTGAAACATGTTAAAATGTCTCTTATTGTAATCAGGTATAGCTCTGACATGAGCTTTCTCTCATTATCATCATCCTGGCATTGGGTTTTTGTAGTGCATTAGCACTGAGGTACAGGATTATAAAAATGCAAGTGCATGCCTAGGTGTAAAATCACTGCTGGTACTCCAAGCATCTTTACTTAGTTTCAGGGAGACTTACTACTACTGATTCCCATAGGAGAAATGAAAAGTACTACAAACCTAATAACATAATAAACAGTAATTTCATTTTGAAAACAATTTGTGGGTATTTATGCCCCGTGTGTACTGTATTTATGCCCCATGTGTACAATGCTGAAGGACTTGAAAAGTTATTGAAAATTTCAGTGGGTACATTTTATAAGCTCTAAATGAATAATACTCAGGTAAACGTGTCTCTAATTAAAAGTTACAGTAATAATGGGGCCACGGATAACAGCAGAACTGGATGTTTCTATCTGTTAAAGCTTTAAGGTTGTGAGAGGAATCGCGATAGGAATAGGTTATCCAGTATATCTTTGCTATGGAAATGTGTAGTCATTTATAATTTTTTTTGCGTTATACTTGCCATCAAAACACCCTGTGGGAAGCTTTCCGAGACCAACAGGAGCCTCTCCCCCGCTCTCTGTTACCGTGTAAATCAGCAGATAAGCTCATGAGGAGAATAGAAAGGTCCTTCCCCCTTCTTCCTTCTTTTCTTCCCCCTCAGGGGGTTTAGTGTTAGTCTTTGTAAAATGTATTTTTCTGATGTTGAACTTCTGAAAACTGTATCCAGAGGAGTTTGGAAGAGCATGAGCCTTCTCTTACCCATTCCATCCCACACGTATATTTTCTGTGATGTCCAAATAAGCGGAGTGTAGCCCTGTGACTAAACCACTGAAATGTTAGGAGATTTTGGTTTGGCTCACAGATCTGCCAGGCTTAATGAATGACCATTAGAAAGTCATTAAATATTGCAAGGACCTTTGTTCACCTACATGGAAAATGGTCCTTTCTGACTTTGTAATATAAATCTTAAATTTGGGGAGCAAGCATGGCTGGCTGTGCTAATTTGACCTAACGTCTAAATTAGTTTAAGGTTTGTTGTTTGTTTTTAGGTGCAGTAGTGGTACTAATAAAGTTGAGGCTTGAATGAGTGTAAAAACGTTCAGCCTTTCTGTACTTCAGAGTATAGGAAGCAAGCACTGCTTTAGAATACAGCACTGTTTCGAAAGGTTTGCTGTGTCTAAATCCTTTCGAGTAATCTCTTAGAGTTTTCTGAGGGAATTCTGGATGTGTTCTTAGCTGCAGTTACTGCATTAAGGTGTGGCTCTGAAAATTGACATTGATCTTTACTCTTCATTCTACTTTATTAAGGATTTGAGTTGCTTTTTCAGGATTTTTTGTGTGTAAAGTTAATGTTTTGTACCTTTCTCCCTTGTGTACTGAACTTCAGGTATGACTAGCTGAAACTGCAGTGTTTTGACTGCAGGTCCTCTGCTCTGAAAGCATTACTATCCGAAGGAACGAAATGGGGAGTGTAGCTGCAGTGCACCCTGTACCTCGTCCTTTGCTTGCAGAAAGTTTCTGTGCATGCGTCGCATCAGTTCAGGTTTGCAAGAATATTGACTTCCACTTCTCACTGTCAGTTTCCTTGGATCACTAGAAGGTCACACGAGAGCTGATTGATTAAAATCAATTTCATATTGGTGTTTAGGATGTAATAAAACATCTGCCTCAGAATCACTTTAAGAACGAACCAGAATAACAAAAGCAGTCAGGAAATCTTGTGATTGTTGATGCCGATATCGTTACAGGTACAAAGCCAAAGCAACTCAAGTGTAGTGCTGACATTAATTGCAAAGATACGCAGCTCTGTCCCCTGTGCTGCAGATTGAAATGCTTCTGTCTTTCGTTCATTGTATCCATTTTATCTATCAAAAATTAATTCACGTGGGTTTTATGTGGCCTACCTGACAGCAGTACAAGGCTTACTGTTGTGAAGGAGTAAATCCGCAAAATAAAGAGTAAAAGCATAGCCAGGTGTACCAAGAACCTGCCAGTTGGGACCCTGCAGTTGTTTAGAGAAATATTTCCTCCCTGAAGGACATCACGTGCAGATTTGTTTTCTGATGGAAGTGTCTCGCTTTTGAAGCAGTTTTCCCCCAAAACAGTTTTCCCTGTGTTTTCCTTCTATTATTCTTTGCACAAGGTGTAAGAATGGCTCTTCATACGGAGTATTTTTTGTTGTGGATGTTAGACAAAGAAATACTTTCACCAATAAAACTATTATACACAAGTAGCCTTCTTATCTCTTAATTTTGATTGTTTCTTCGTTACCTTACAAGATATATATATCTTCTCTCTTTAGGATATCTCTTGTCAGATTTAAGGCTTATTTAAAATGAAAAGAAAGCTGAAGCAATTTTCTTTATTCCATTTCAGTCTCCTAAGGCCTATTTCCCCCTGGTGAGCTCATAGCAACAGGGGGGTTTAAGGGAATTCAGCTTTCTGCAAATTAATGTCTCACATCATGAAAATTCAGGACTTTTTTTTTTTCTATATCTTGAAAAAGTAATACAGTGAGTGCGAGTATTATTTCTTGCCAGCGGGTGGAAGATGAATGATTTTGTCACAGTTTTACTGCTTGATGAGCAGTGTCCTGAGGGTCAGGCTTAAGTCTGTGTCACTATGCTGCTCATTACTCTTGAGCTAAATAAGGGCTGATTGGATCTAAATTGCCTAGCACATGGGCCGCAGATGAGCTCAGTGAGTAGGGGATGACCTGCTATTCAGGCTGGGAGTAACCCCGGTGTGCAAATGCTGCATTAGAACACCGTGGGAGAATGAGAGGCTACCGACCGCTGCCAGCAAAAGAAATCGAAATGTAAAAACTCTTTGATGCTGCAACGTTAGAATTTGAAATGTAGGAAGTGACAGGTTGATGGTACTTATCAGCTTTGGCTGGATTAGAGAACAGTGTCATCTTGCTTATATAATGACAGAAGAATGAAGCGAGCTCCCAACTACTTTGCGGTGCCGAGCTGCCGCTGTCAGAGTCGATGCTGCCTCCTACTGACAGCCTGCACGGGAGAGTGGAGAAAGCGGACGGGAGGATGAGAGGCTGTTCGGCGTGCATCTGTGCCTCTGCGCTTCTGTTCCCTTCTCTTAGTGGGTTGACAAACCTGACTGATAAAATACTGAGGGTTTGGGGACAAGCACACGTCACTGTAGTCTTCTAGAGCGATTAGACAAGTCTCCTACTTGTACTGAACTGTGTGTGCATGACACTGGTCCCCCCCAAAATGCCTCTCTTTGTACTCTTCCCTCCATTGCTAGCCCCGTGAGAGGAGGTGATCCCTGGAGAGGAGAAGTAATTCGTGGCTGCGTGCTTTAAAGAAAGTCGACCTGTAAAGAGCAGAAAAAAATCTGAATGAACTCAAAGAGAATCCTTATGCTAACCGAACGAGTGGATATACTTGTCTTAATGGCGGAAAGTGAAAAGCAAGGAAAGCACCCAAGTGTTGAACGCAACATGGCTTGTAGTGGTTTGGGCACTTCTGAAAGATTCAGTGGATCAGTAGAGTGATAAGCTTTTCTTACTGCTAACTATGGGACTGCCTTACTGGCAAAAGCAACTTGGCTCTCTCGTGAAACGAGCGCCTAAATGAAGAGGAGGGATAAACCTAAATGTATTCTGTGTTCTCTGTTTATTTTTGTGCTCTGCCTGGGTATATATTATTTGATTCTTCTTCTCCTGGGATGCTTTTGCTAATAATGAAGTTTCTTCCGTGGCTTAAAAACAACTTCCAGTTTGCTTGCTTCTGGGTCTTACAACAAAAAAGGAAGAGAAAAGTAAACAGCAGCCTCACAAGCACAAACAGTTTTACCACAAAATGGTATGAGTCTGTGGGAATGAGAGGGAATATTTCCACAAAGAACCTAATTAGTGTAGAAGATTCAGCGCTGCTTGGATGGTGTTCTAAGTGTTATCAATGTTTAATGGCTTCACTTTGGATCACAGAAGATGAGGAACTGTTTAGCACAACTAGTTGTAGTTGATGTAAACATCTGAGTTTGTCTGAAATACCATATTTTTGTCCACATACAAGCTCACTGTGTTCAAATGGACAGCAGAAACAGAATTTAAAATTACTGTAGTATCTTGAAGAACTTATCAACAAGAGGAAATACAGACCAACTATTGAATTTGGGAGAGAGGAAGTCTGAAACAACACGTGGAAAGCTCGACATGGCTGCCATGCTGTCAAAAAATATCAGGAACCATGGTACGTATGCATGTACCGTGGGCTGATAGAAACAAAGGCGATGTTATCTACATCTGTGGTTGGTTAGCTGACATAGCTGTTACCCTGGTCTGTCCATCCTACCCTTTCTTGTAGGTTTTGTCGCCCACTCAGCGCAGATGGCAGCAAGATAAATTATTTTGTCCCTGTCACTAACACAATTTCTGCCTGGCATATGGAAGACAAACAAAATGATTTGTGAATGGTAGTTCAAGTGGATTTCCTAATAACTTAAAGGAGCATGGGATGGATGCAGTTCTTATATTTTGACCTCTATTTACATGGCTATTTACATGAATTTCTAAGAACATAATGGCTGTAAGAAAGTAATTATTTGAAATTTGACTGAAATCTGCCTGTTGGATGTCTTTTGTGGCAGTGCCTTTTTCGCGCACACAGCCTGTATGGTGTTAGGAAGCGGGGCTTGATGCGACTCTGCTTAGGAAAAAGAAAAAATAAAATTAAATATTGTTGTGAAGTGTGTTAATAAAACTTTTGCAGGTGAAATATAGGAACTGCTTGTTCCTTTTTTAGCTGTAGTTCTGTGCACAGTTCTGAATGTGTCAGTTTGCAGAGCATTTATGAGTAAATTGAAGAGTGGGGAGCTTTGCAGAAGTAAATGATGAGAGTAGGAAGTTTGTAGAAGTTTGAGGAAATTGGTTTTAGTTAGGAAAGATTGAAAGGAGATGTGCTAGAAGTTACCCAGTATGAAAACATATATTGCAAAGGCAACACGTTGTCTGTTGTTCTCTACGCCAGTGGAGAAGGAATTGCCTTCATTTGTAGCAGAAGCACTTTTGTTTGGTTATTTAGAGCAGGCTGTAAATGTCAGTGCTCTGACAGGCTGCAAAAAGTAGTTGTGGAATCAAATTATTATTTTTTTGCACTTGTTAGAGACTGCATTGGACAACCAGTTGTCGGGGTAGTCTTTGTAAGCTGATCAGTGCTGAGATGAACTCCTTTAGTGACTCGGGGTGCTCGCCAGCCTTTCACTTGTTTCTGTGACTTGAAATAAAGGAGTTGCTGCTGCTGCTGCTGGTGATGGGTTAGTAAGGATGCCTCCTAAACAGTGTTCCATGATTTTCCTTACAGAACAAAACCTCGGTGAAACCAGAAATTGATGGGTACAAAAGAAACCAGACCAGAGGCTGTCTGAGGGGGGCCTGTACCACATGCACACCATAGTGGCTCTGTGGAAGGTTGTGCTGTGGTTTTATGTTCAAGTATGGAAATCTGTCAAAAAATGACTTTGAAAATGCTTTTTTAGACTTTTTCTAAAGAAAAATATTTGATCCAGGGCATGTGGGTGTGCGTTGTCATGTTTTATTTGGCTTGGATCAAGTCTAAGTGCCATTAATTGCCGATGCTTAAAAGCTCCAGCTTGCTTTCCAGTGGTACTAAACACTGAAAACGTGCCTGATAAGAAATGATCCTGAAATAGTGGGCCACCCTGTCCTCCCTAGAAACAAAATTGGAAGAGTCGAGCATACTCTGGAGCGTGTGCATCATGCATCTTCTCGTGTTCTCGTGGGGTCCCTTCCTGACACTCTTACGGAGAGAAGCAAATGGAGGAAGGTAAAAGCAGTTTGTGGTATATTTAGTTCTCTGCTGAGCTGGAGGTACTGTCTGTTCTCTCCTCTTTTTCACAACCAGAAGGCCCTGTTTATCTCTGATCGGGGTTAATTAAAGCCTTAGGGCAATGCTGAGACCCTGCCAATGGCTGGAAGGTACAGACGTAATGGAGGCTGCAGCTCCTCACTGCAGGGAACGAGGGGTAACCGTGGGCTGCCACTGGCTCTGATAGTACAGCTGTGCTCATTCTTGCCGAAAGAAAATACAGGAGTGAACTTTTTTTGCCAAATAGTTCTGTGCACTTGTTAATCTCTGGCTGCTATCAGAGTGGCAGGAAGCCTCTGCTTTGACGTGTGTGCTTGCAGATCCATGTTAAGGAGCAGGACCCTCTTGCTTCTCTGTATGGTAATGCAGTGACTACACCTGCAGCCTCAGGAGCATGCACCACAGCCTTGAGTGTGTGCAGTCTTTTACTGAGGGGCAGGAGAAGGGAGGAACAAGCAACTACACAGCCAAGACAATGAGGTTTCCTTTTACTGCTTTTTGTGTCCTTGTTTTACCTAGGGAAAGTCAACAAGGAGAAGAAAAGCAAATATTTTCATTGGCATTCTTTGTTTGCTTGGACAGGAATAGATTGATTAGCTGTTGGTGGTGTGCATTTGAAAATACTTGAGTGTGCATTCCAGGTATCTACCTAAAATATTTTAAAGCTGCTAAAGATTTACTCCAAGGGAATTTCTCCGATTCACACCATGCCTGTATATTCAGGGGTATTCTCCAATGGCATTATTTGGGGAGAAAGTGCTGTGTGTGTACGTGTTTGGTGTGTTACATTTACGTGGAGTTTGGTATTAGGTGCAAAGGTGACATCAGCAAGCACCATGATCATCTTATTTGTTACATAATAATTAACTATAGCACAGCTGTGATTATCCAAATGTCACAGGGAATATATTCAGGCAAACAGGGGACTTTTTACAATGTAATTATTAGACATTGGGGAGACATGACCCTGTTTAGGGTAATGGAGGCATGGTATGGTTAATTGATGTTAGGACAATCAAACTTCTACCGTTTCAGTATTCTGGGATTCTAGGATTTGCTAGAAAATGTCTGTATGTTCTTATGGAAAAATAAATAAATAAATGAATAATAACCCCAAGAGTCAATCTTGAAGTTACACTTGCATTACCATGCTGCACTGAATTACTGATATGATTATGTGTTCAGAAATCATTTATATTGTCTATAAATCTTGCACATCTTACATCACAGGGAAAATTCCCTACATTTTGACTCTGAGTATTTTGTAAAGGCATCTATTTTTCTAAGGCATCAAAAATGGCTCCTATTTTTTAAGTCAAACTCAAGAATTTAAGATGTTTCCTGCAACCAAGAAACTTTTGTTGTTTTATTTTTTTTTCTCTAAAGAGAACTTCTGATATCTGTACAGTATGAGAATTACAACAGAGAATACAGTTGATGACATCCAGCTTCAGCTTCTCCGTCTTCTCCAAGTTTAGAGTATGAGGACATAAAACAATTTAATTTCATTAGAGTTTATTAGCATTTCTATAAAAGCATTTCTACTGTACTGCCATGGTACTGAACTTCTAGAATTTCTAATAGCTCAGCCCACCCTTTGGAAGATTTGCATTGCTCCTGTCTTACTGAAAGTTTTTCTCTAGCTCTTGTTTTTTTTTTTTCCTTCTTTGAAAGAGGGTAATTTCTGAAAACTCTTCAGCAGTCCTATCTCCATGTAAATTAATACTGTAAATTCTGCTGCTAGTGAGGGTGGAAGGAGAGTAGTAAGAGTGGGTGGGGGGAGAGAAGAATTAAAATCATTCCAATAAATGGTTTAATTTATGCCTCAGCAGTTAAGCATGCTCCTGGTTAACAGAAATACCCTTCAGCTACACAGGATTTGGGAGGGTTGGAGGGCACTCATTTGCACATAAATAGCCATTAACTGATAAATTCCCAGAGGTCTCCTGTTGCATGCTAGTGGTTCTGACCTACTTAGCTAGCTTAAATTTGTTTTACAGAATTATTATAATTCCATCCTTGGTACTTAAACTTTGTGATTAATGCATGCCTCACAATACAATTAAAGTATAATTACACAGTTTTACAGTTTGCTATCATGGTGTTATTATTATTACAAAGAGCTGGATTTTGCAAATATTAGAAGAATTAGGGTTCTGATACCCATCACTTTGCTGTTATTAAGTGATTATGTTAAATGGGACCCCTTTATGTCTGAAGAATGGAGTGGAGAGAGGGGAATCATTAACTAACACATCAGATGTCTTCTGTGTGATTGAGGAGGAGATGTGCACTGGGGTCTTTTGCACATCTGTAGATGAGAGGTGCAAATACCTTTTGTTTATCTCTGCCAGCTGCCTGTAACATGCTCTAGCACATCTGTGCTTTAGTGCTTAAAAAAAGCTTCACAATAAACATCTCCTTTTTGTAATCTGTTACAAATCATTTCCTTGTGTTAAACATCTGATTGTATTGTACTTTATTGAAGCTTTTTATTACAAGAACGGTTTCTTTCATACCCTGATTAAAAACATTAATGAACAGGTACAGAAGTCCTGCAGATCTGTATAGCATAGGTTAGGATGTGTGTACGCAAAGACGATACAGATCTTGTGCTCCGTAACTTGGAGCAGTTCCCTCTGAGGGATCCTGTCTGTTGTACTCACGTGCATGAATGTGTTTTATATTCATGCTGGCTGCAAATAGCAGTAAGTCACAGACACTGCTGGTTTTACCTTAGGTGTCAGGGTTACCTGGCCTCCCCTGTTTTTCTGGCCAAAGTTGTTTCTGTGGCAACTGTTCGTTCTCCAAAAAGGAGTGATCCAAGACTTGTTAACGTGACTTGTATGTGACACAAGAATCGCTTCTGCTCTCGATAATTCTTTTTTTCCAATGCAACTGCACCTGAAAATTTTGACTTTATGTTAACAGGTAATACAATTTCTAAATCAAAGGAGTGCAAATGTTTTTTATAATATTGGGCTATTGCAATGTAAGTTACAAATCTAATTTTACTTTCTTTATCTGTGAGTATGTGTTATATTGCTCACTTCACCGTTGGGAAATGGAACGGCTGACACCTTTTCTGAATTACACTTTATGCTCTTCTAAAGCTTTTAAGGTTACACTCTGAAATTTTTTAACTATAATTGCACAGTGGAAACTCCAGACTGTCCAGAAATCAAATGTTGCAGCCTCAAGTCTTATTTGATTCAGTGCCTTGGGTTTCACTATTGCTTAGTTTAAAAAGACCTGTTGCTTTTGTGGTTTTTGTTTAAGAGGGGCTATTTATTTCTTTAACAATGAAAATATTTCTCCTTCCTAATTCCACAAAATACAGAGTAAAGGGCAAATAGAAATCTTTTTCTTAGAATGACTCCTTTCTCATCTGTAATTTTAGTCTGTATTTGTTATGCTGCTACAATGATATAATCTCAGTTTTCGCTATTATCATCTGCTGTCATTAAGCTCAGAAAACATTGGTCATTATTACTGATGCATGGAAGCATATGAGCAGGTAGCCAGTAATTACGCTTGGAAGACTTTAGTATATTATCGGTGCTTCCTACTTGAATATATGTGAATTGGTTTCATTTCCAGTCTTTAAAAAAAAAATACTGCGTAGAAGAGATTTAAATCATTTTCATGTGGCACAGCAAAAATGCAAAGGTGCATTACCAGAAAGAAATGGTCAGCAATAAGAGCTGTTTTGCAAAGTTGGCTTGCAACGTCTACCACACTATGTGGAGAAAACAGTTATCCTGTAATAATAAGACTAATGAATTCAGAAATCCATTGATTGAACTGGCTCTGGGTAGATTATGTTCAGGCTTGCTTCAAGGAGAGGAATTTATGAAATGTTTGCCGCATCCAGCAAGCACTGCTGCTATAATACAGCTGCCTCCTCAGTGGTTTGCTTTGATCCTGTGGAATGAAAGGACAGGAGGATCAGCTCAGGTCTAAATGAGATTACAGCTGGTTCGGCAGCTTATCTGGTCTAATGCCAACTAGTGTGGCTTTGCACGTCCTAAGGGGTTTACAACAGAAACTGTTTATTGAGTATCATCGGTTTACTCAACACAAGCAGGCTAATCCTTCCCAGCCTCAGCGTGTTGTAGGATTGTGCATGAGCCAAACCAAAAGCTGGTGTAGCCAGGGCCTCCAGAGCCCTTTGTCTCGCCTCATATTGATTTTTTTTACCTGTGTTAAAGACAGTAAAAAATAAAAACCAATAACCAGCCCTATTGTGAGCAAAAGGTTAATCTGACCTAAAATCTTACAAAAGCATCTTTTAACTCTAGAAGGGATGGCAGCCTTTCTCTGACTTTTCACTCCAGGGATTTTCTAGTTTAAGGTTTTGAAGAACAAGATAGGAAAAACAGCTTAAACATTTAACTCCGTGTATCTCGCAAGGTCTCTGAAATCTCCCACCAGCTGCGTAGCAAACTTTAAACAATTATTTCCAAGTAGCAGCCGTTCCTAACAAAATGTCATCTTTCTGTGGTACCTGATGCCATGTAGTAAGGGGATGACATGCTGAACATAGGGAAAGAGTAGTGGGAGCTAGTAGGTGTCCAAGGATCGTGCTGGCTTTTCTCTCTAGTGTTTATTATGTAAAAACATCAGAAAATACATTGATCGGCTGCTTTCTTAGAAAGGTAATTATTAAGTAGGTGAATGTGTCATAAGGAGTCTAAAAAGGTACCAAGCAGGCCCATAGGGGCGGAATGGTTTTAAAAATTAGAACAGAAATTCTGGACTGAAAGTTCTTACTCGTAAGCAATAACCTTTTCTGTTCTCATGTGAAAGACAAAGGAATATTAGGGTTTAATAATATTTTACTGAGCATGTTTCCTCTCCGAGGCGAGTCTCTCTTTTGGAAGGCGTAGCAGCATGTGTCACATTATTATATATAAAATGCTTTTTATAGTATAGGGAAGGAATAGATTAAACGTTGGGAAGAGTAGTAACAGTATGCAAGAGTAGTAATGGTACCTTTGCACTGAAAGAAATACCATAAGTTGTTGAATCTGCACTGTTGGGATTATGCAGGAATCGATTGGTCACCTGTATTTGTATACTGTATATATTATAAGGAGTGGTTAAATCAGTTTTTCCTTGACACAGGGAACAGAATTTGGTGACATACCTGCCTGTCAATACATGTGGCGGACTTAAACTGGGAACTGTTTCAAAGACTACTGAATACTAGCTAAAAGAAAAGTCAGCAGTAGCTTGAGGAAATATGAATGGCTGTTTTCTGTTTACTTCACCTAATGGGAATTAATGTGTATTTTAAGGTATATGTAAGCAGAGAGGTTACCGTGGATACCATGGGGGTATTGGGAATATCGCATGGGGAAATTGCTAAAAATGATATTTAAGATAAACATGAACTTTACTCAATATTTAAACCTAATGGACAAGATGTGTACAAGTTGAAAATGTAATATTTATCCAATCACTTCCATTTTATCAGATCTGCTCTTAAAGCAATAGGTTGCTCTCATGTAGTATTACACTTTTAGCACATTTGGAGATAAAAGCTATTGTTGGTGATTGCTTAAACTCTTTGTTCAATCATCTGAACAGTACAAATCAAAGCATTTTGTCAGACTGTGAGAAGTTTCGCCTAGATAATGCTTCCCACACACACAGGTCACCAAATAAATTATGTGCACGATTTTACAGCGTAGCTGGTGCTGGAAGTTAAATGGATGCCCAGTGGTAGAACTCGTAAAACATTTTCCTGTTAACACTACCGGGCAGAATTGACATTGTTGATGGTAGCTTTGATCTAATAAACCATCAGTTCTAACAGTGATTTTTACTGTGTTCAGAGGGGATGATGATAAAAGTTTAGCAGGCCTACAGTTCCTGAATGACAGAAGCCTACATTCCTGAATGACAGAAAATTAGCTCTGCTGTCTATATTACCAAATGTTGGGACCAGTGTTAGTCGGGGATATTTTCTACCCAAAGTAATCTCCTTCACTAAAAAGATACATTACTTGAACAGCATCCTTTAACGCAATAGATACTCCGTAAAAATAAAAAAGATTTTGCAGGGAGAAAGTACAATATTTTGTTTTAGACTTCAGAAACAAGGTACTTCGTTGTCTTGAGCACAAATTTGCCTGCCTTCCTGGTTTCTGACATGGAAGGATTTTTCCTAAACAACTTACAGTATATTATTCACGGCAAGCTGCTAGGGGGTATCCATATGCGTACAGTTTTTGATTTTCTGCAAAGATAGAGGAGTTAGGAGCAGAAGAGTTTCATTTAAAAACGATCAAAAAAAATCCCTTTGAAATACAGTTCCTCTCTGTCAGTCCTTTTTTAAATTAAGAGAAACACAAACACCTCAAAGTATTTTCTCAGATTTCCTATCTGAAAAATAAGAAAGGTATGATAATAATCAAGTGTTAGGCTTGCAATGTAAGGCAGGTGTGCTGCTGGAAATTATGTTCAAAATGTCTGAAGAGGTAACTGAGTAATAGTACTTCTTTTTTGCTTTCAGTATTTGGGGTTTATGTTTTGATATTGTTCCTTCATTTCCCCTCTGGGCTGTGTGTAGTTTTCCTCAGAGTCCATTTCGCGTCTGATTAGATCAGGAAATTTCAACTCAGAAGACACGAACTCAACAGCTGGATTTCTACAGCTAGGATGGATGTTTTACCCGATTCTCTTGTCGTGTATTTTAGCGTGGATGAAAACAAGCTGAATGAGTGAAACTGCATGTCTAAATGCTGTGGTAAAGGAAAACATTTGAGAGAGGTGATGAGGTTGTCCTTGGTGAGTTTGTTCCAAGCAATTTGCCAAACTTTGATTTCCATAGTTTGACCAAGAAGAATTTTAATGATCTTCACACAGCCATAAGTTTACTATCACATCTTTCAGATCATAAGCTTTTCCAAATATATTCAAATATATTTTCCAAATATATTCTTTTCATCTGTTTGAATGAAACACCATGAGCTTAAACACTGACCCATTTTAGTACACAATGTGGCTGTCTGACCCCTGGTGTGGGAAGTCCATTAAACTACTGGGCTATGAATTCTAAGGGAGTCTGCTTAAAGTCAACCCATTAAACTTTATTTAGTTATTTATTTAGGATAGCTTTACTGTGTTAAAAGTTACCTTTTTAAAGTATGCAAGCTATATTTTACAGAAAATATGAATCTGTCGTGTCATTATCATTGTCAGCTGGTGTCATCCATATCTTGGAGTCCCAGGGAAGAGCTGAATGTAGGATACTTTTTGGAAACTATATAACTTCAAAATGGGTTTCAGCACTGACCTCTCAAAACGAGTTGGTTGGCATTCCAGTCATACTGCGTAGTTTTCAGAATTTGAAAATTTCAATTTTCAAGGAATTTGTTTTCTGAAGAAAAGACAGTAAGGAATTGGTAAAAGAGGCTTAACTTGTAAAAAAAAAAAAATCAGAAAATTTATTGTATCAGGAAATGAGCTATTGTGTAGCTGTAGATGCATTTTGCTGCCCTCCTGGTGTTCTGGAAGAATTTGTTTCATATAATTGTTTTATAAATAAGCAGCATACTGGGTTCCCAGTACAAGAAAGACACTGAAATACTGGGTTAAGTCCAGCAGAGGACCACCAAGTTGATTACGAGTGTGGAGCGCATCTACTGTGACAGGAGGCAGAGAAAACTGAGTTTGTTCAGCCTTAAGAAAAGAAGGCTTGGATGGGAGGTGTAGGGGGGAGGCATTATATTTTCTACAACAATATAATGGGAGTTAACCTCTGAGATAGAATCAGACCCTTGAGACCATACAGGTATGTACGGTGGTAAGAAGCAATAGACTGAGATTGTGTTGAAGGAAATTCTTATTAGATACAGGAATAGGATAGTCAAACTTTGGAACAAATTTCTAAGTGAGGTTGTAAAATTTCCTTTTGTTAGTCATTCAAGACCGGCCTTGCTTTGAGCTGGGGTTGGACCAGCCCCAGAAACCAGAGGTTTCTTCCAACCTCAACCATCTTTCTTTGATTTTTCAGTAAGAATGGAGAACGTAGGTTTTGTGGTCAACAGTATTTATTGTGGGCAGGACTGTTGCCGATAACACCAGGACATTGCTTAATGTGCGGCATCTTTTTACAGTTATGAAAGTAAAGAGTTCACTAGGAAGGCCTTGACAGGGTTGAGTGGATCTTTTGATGTTGCTCTGATGGCAGGAAGGAAAAGATGTCATTTTGTTAAAAAATAGTCATGTGTACTGGCAATGACCGCTGTTTCCAGTGGAAAAAACAAACAAACAAAAAAAAACAGCTTATACTATCTTTTCTCTGTATGACAGATGCTAGAATTTGTGTTCTTAATGGGGTAGGAACTTGATTAGAGATCATCTGAAGTGATTTAGACTTTGTTCTTTCAAACATAAAATACTTTGGAAAGCAAGCTTAGCATTGAATTTTTTTTTAATGTCCCTATCATTTAAAGTTATAGAAATGTAATTGCAAGTTCTCAGTAGTTTTCTAGCAAGTATTCTGTATAAAGGATGACTCCGTGTTTAAAACAAAACAAATGAACAAAAATCCCCAAACCAAAGGGTGACCTTCCTTGCAGTCAGGGCTGAGCATGGAGCTCCCAATGACTCCTATAGGCCCTTTCCGTGTTGTGAGAGGAAATATCTGTCATATGGCATTTACCACCACAGTGCTTGCTAACTTCTTGTTCATTCAGTAAGTCCTATTGATGGTGGTTAAGAGTTTTGTGTTGTTTTTTCTTTTAATCTCCCATCAGACAAAACGATGTGCCTACAGACTGCCACATGACCGAATGTCTGCTTCTTGTAAAGAATATTTCAATTGCGTGATGAACGTACTTTGAATCCTACACTCTGCTATTTATGAGTCAGCATGTGCAGCTAGCTCACTGCTTGCTCCTGATCCATTTCCAAGAGGATCCTCACAAAACAGTGCAGTAGAGGATGATAGGTTTACTGTTTTCAAGTTCTGTGTCTGATAGGGGAACTTACTGGGGAATTTTTTGTTACGTTGGTCAAAGCTATTGTAGTACTAGGACTGGCTCTCCTGGGTCCTGAGAAGATATTCTGGATCAGCAGAGGAGGGTAGCTATGTGCCTGTGGGTGCACATGTTCCAGTTTCTGCTGCCTGTGCATTAAAGATACCATGAAAACCTCAGTCTTAGTGTATGCCTGTGTAGGACTGGGGGGAAGCCAACTCGCCTCAATAGCGGTGAAGGCAATGAAGGTAAATTGCAGTTGAGCTCAAATTAGCTGCAGGATTTTGCCGAGACTTTTCCACAAGCTGAAACGTGAATGAGTTGCACAGCATTCGCACAGGTTATGTTGTCTTTGATGCTCTTTCAACCTTATCTTAGTTAAATGTGGTTAGCAAAAGACAACAGCTGTCTGGCACAAATTTGCTGGGGTGGCTGAAGCGGACATAATATTCCCTCCCAGTAGACCTAGCCAAAGTAGTCTAGCGCATTTGTTGCTTGCATTTAAATTACACTCCTAGCAACTTGTCTTTTTGGCGATGTAGTTACACCCTTTGAGATTAAGGAGAGAGTGCTAACTAATATTCTGCAGCTCTGGATGTTTGTGGGTTTTTTTTCTGTACCTTTGTGTTTTAGGGTTTTGTGTCTCTTGTTAATAACTTTACTTTGTCTTTGAGCGTAATAAAGATGTTGGGGATTTCTTGTTCTCCCTGTATATTTTAAAAGTCTTACTGAGCACACACAACATGCTGCCCACAGCTAATACAGGGTTCTCTATTACTGTGCTTAGCTATAGAGAGGATTATATTAAACTCAGTAACCTTGCTGAAGCTCCTTTGTACATTGCTGCTATTGATAATCTTCACATGATTCAACTGCAGTTGAAAACCTTTTATTCAGAGCATTAACGCTTTCCATTCCAGGGAAGGTGAGAACCTCTGATCTCAAGAGATGAGTTCTGTGACATGCAGATAAATACTTTTTATTAGTGTGGTTCTGCAGATGTTGCATTGGACACTTCTTCAAGTGGACATACACAGGGAATACTCATCATTTATCTATGTCCTAAAAATGAATTAGAGGTTAACTAAGGAACTTTTGCTGTCTGCTGATAAAATGCTGAATGTTTTAAGAAAGTATTACACATTTATTTTAGAATGCAAGCAATGTTTTAGAGTAATTTAAAAAAAAAATAAATCCTAGCATTCTGCATCTGAAAATAAAGAAACAGTATTACATCTGTGCCAGTAGACTGAAGAAGCAATATAAAATGCATTGAGATTTTCTATCTCTGATGAATACAGGCCTATTAATGAACACCTTTTCTCTGAAATTTGAATTTAAATTCACAGAAAATTATTAGAACTTATTGCCCTGTCTCCAGTATTGCACATTGTAGAATCACGTTTTTGGTGACACTTGCTGGATTTAGGATTTAGGGAATCCAGCCTGTAATGAATTTGAAGCTTGATTTCCTTTTTCTTTTTCCATTAATTTATTTTGAGCTAGGTCTTTTTCAAATACGTGCTATTTCTTGTAATTAAATAAGAGGTGGTTTGGGTAGGCTGCTGGCCCATTTCTCCATTTATTTATCTCCATCAAGCAACAGATGGAAAATTCTTTGTAGTGTTCATACGACAACTTTCAGTTGCATCTCACGATTATGGCATCTGTTTGGCCTGGATCATTGCAAGTCTCGCTGCGTCCACAGTCATCTGGGAGAGTCAGAAGGACAGGACAGGCTCATCACATTGCATTCTCCAGGTCTCTTTTCCACCATATAGTGCATGGGGGAGAGGTCGCTGAAGGAAGAATGTGATGAAAGAAGTGCTATAATACAAGAGAGAGAGATGGTTGTGCTTGGAGGTCACTTCATTGCTGTTTTTTTCTCTTCTTCTTTTTTTTTTTTTTTTCTGAGTTAAACTTTTCAGCATTTGCTGTCTGCCAGCTTTCCTGTTTGAAGGATTTCCATGTTTCTTCCTTCAACTCCATGAGTTTTGATACAGACTTTCTAATCCTCTTGTCTCTGTAAAATCTGGTGATGTTGTCCTGGGAACTTTTGTCGCCCTCCAGTAAAGGGTGGGAATGTTTGGACTTGGACTGCTTTAGCCCTGGCACAGCTTTTGGCTTCCAGTTTAATAATAATAAGAGTATTGGCGAGTTACACCTGACTATTGAGTTGCCTTTGTCGCCTTCTATGTGTGCCTCCTAAAATTCCAGAAGGATAAGTCCCCAAAATGAAAATATTTAACATTTCAAAGGATGTAGAATCATAATACTTGTGCAAGAGGCAGAGAATACCCATGACAAAGTTAATTTTGGACTGTGACCTCCTGATGGGAAATGCTAAGAAAGATCATCTTGCTCAGCCCTATATATCTAGAATGGTTAAATTGCAGTGGGTGCCTTTTTTGTAGCTTTGACCATGCTCAGAAATACTACAGCTTGACAAGCTAACACCTCTTACTTTGAAAGCTTGGTTTAAAAACTTCGAAATGGATTAGGTCAAGATTGCTTTTACTGATTCCAGTGATTGCTTAATCCAGGAAAAAGGGGCAAGCAAAGAAAAGTAACTTTGCTGGTTAATTGTCATAACATATCATTGTTTCCATATTGCTGTGGGAAAATAGACTGTCTTAAAACCTGAGACTTTCAGTTCATTTTTTTTTTTCATGCTATGTGCTTTTTGTACTGTTACACTTAAATCTAAAGAATTTAGTGAAGAACATAGCTATCAAATACCTCTGTATGAGTTCGGACAATGAAAAGCCATGATCCTTGAGTCAGATTTCTCAAAAGAAGTAGCTGCCAAGTGATGTATTACAGCATCTGTTGCAAAATATAATATGCTATGAACATTTACTTACAATTTGAGTAGAGGATGTTTTCCATTTTTGCTTATTATAGGGTCCATTGCAATGGTTGTTTTTTGTCATAGTTTTTTTAAATATTACCTTAAGCTTGTAAAGCTTTATACAGAGTGCTGGTTTTGATTTACTTTTTAGTTTTATGTCGAAATGTAGCACAAACAAATGCTTTTAATTGTGCAGTTGACTGACTTGTGGAAGATACATAAAGCAACCCTCACTCCCTCCCCAAATAGTCATAAAATATAGTTGCTTGTAAGGACATTAAATAATTATACTGTCAACAGCTAGGGAACTTAGCTCTTATGATTTTTTTAATTACTGACAACTTGTATCATATTTACTAATACACAGTCAGGTAAGGTGAGAAAATATTGCTGCTGCTGTACTCACGTTACAAATTTAAGAGGATCTGTCATACTCTCCCCACTCTTTTGTAAATTTTGGTGAATATCCCAAATAATGTCTGAGAAATGAAACTTGGCTTTAGTCTTGAAATCACTTTAAGGAAAGAAATAGTTGTCAGCAGTGGTTAACTGTTCTTAAAATATTTGTATTTTAAATAGGTTTATGTAATTTCCCGAATATGTGTAGTAACTAAGCAGGTTCATTTAGTTTGAGGTGTTTTCTGCTGATATTGTTTAACTTGGAAAAGTGACCCTGAGCTAAATTCACGTCTGTTTTGAGTGCTCATGGGCATTCATTGGTTTGATTGGGGAAGGTTATCTGGATTTTTAATAAACTTTAATTACTCTCCTTATATAAATTGTCACATTAGAAGCTTAACTGTTGAGTCTGTTCTGTCCATGACCACTAACAATAGGAATATAGTAGGTTTTCCACTGAGATTTGAAGATTTGTACCCTCGATGAAAGACTTGGAATGCCTCCATATAAGCCTACTGGATGTTCAGTAAGAAAGAGGGTGCGGTCTGCTGCTGCTCAGGCAGTGACTGATGGGTGGTAAATTGAGAGGATCTGTAGCCTTTTATTTTATCAGTAAGCATTTTTTCAATTATAGGAACGTAATGCAAAATATATTTTAGGATGTTTAGGGGCAGTGTTTTCCTAATGTGTGTGTAAAAAAAAAAAAAACAACAAAAAACAGTTTGATGGGGATTATTGGGTGGAGGAACTTATACCAATGATTATACCAATGATTTGCTAAGACTTTAAAGAGAAGCTGTCCTAACTGAAATGCTGTCCTAATATCTCTGTGTGTCTTTTACAGCCTAAGCTAGATACCCTGGCATTTTTATTTTCTCTGTATGTGTAAATGAGTGCTTTAAATTATGCTCTGAAGATCGTCAGTCCTATGATGTTATCATAGATCATAGAATGGTTTGGGTTGGAAGGGACCTTAAAGACCATCTAATTCCAACCCCCTGCCATGGGCAGGGACACCTCCCACCACACCAGGTTGCCCAAAGCCCCATCCAGCCTGGCCTTGAGCACCTCCAGGGATGGGGCATCCACGGCTTCTCTGGGCAGCCTGTGCCAGGGCCTCACCACCCTCTGAGTGAAGAACTTCCTCCTGACCTCTAATCTAAACCTCCCCTCTTTTAGTTTAAAGCCATTAATGGTGGCCCATACAGGGTACCAGTTATGGTGACTTTGGCATTTTTTGGCCTTTTGCTCCAGAGCTATAGGCCATCTTCTTGCCTGCCCGCTCCATTCAGATGAGCTAGGAGGACACTGGAGCTTGGCAGGCCTCTGCTCTGAGATAGTGGGAGGCTCTCCGGTGTTGTAAGGATCTGATGGCCTTACAGAGTAACAGATCCAGCCCAGCAGCAACTACTTTGGCATGTGCAGCATGCATCTAAAATCAAACCACTTGGAACATTTTGATAGCTTTGCTTCCAAAGACATAAACTACAGCTCCAGTGAAGAAATTAGCTGCCCACAGATTAGTTGGTTTGCTGTCAGCATGGTAGGTGTGTGTCTTAACGTGAAAATCAACACCCAGAGTTAAGCACTTTTGCTCCTTTTCTAAGCATGTGGGGAAAGTAGGTTTGACACCCCCCCAAAAAAAAAAAAATCTTGCCTCCTGCATGGGGCTTGGTCTACTGCAAGCCTACAGAAGATGTGCATTGCAGGGTTGAGTCCACCAGAAATGACTGGTCCAGTGTCCTGAGGAGCAGGTTCAGTGTGCTTGGAACTACTGCAGAGTCCCAGTGCTGAAGATGTGTGCTTAAACTGTATTTAATTTCTTACGTTTTTTAATAACAAACAGCAGATAGTCCAAAGGATTAAATAGCTGTTACCTCATGGTTAGGACATAATACTGGGAGAGAAGAGCATCATGGTTTCCATTCCTTCCTTGTTCTGGGTATTTTTTTTCCGTTATGTACTTAATGTGAAACTCCCAGTCCCAGCAGCAGTGCTGAATCCCCAAAATAATTTGTCAAAATGACCCAAGTGCCCTGCTCACTGAGGCTGTGATTCATTGTTTGTTATATTAATACCTGAACACTTTTTTTCTTGATTTTTTAAATGAAGGTAGCTACTGCTATACCCTGCCTGGATTGGAATGGGTTAGTCGTGATCAGATTTCTGAGCCCCAGTAGATGGAGACTATGGGCTGGCCGCTCGGCTCAAGGCGTTTATGGACATTTAGGGATGTGTAGCTGAATTGTGGATACCTAGGGAACTTCCAGGTCAAAAGACAGCGATGTGATTACTAAGTGAGAAGTTTGGGAATTAAGATTCAGGAGTGGAAGATCTGTTTGTGCCCTGCTTTTTAACCATTCCATCCTTTTATCCCTCCTCTCATTTCTTTGTATCTCATCCAACATGTAAGACCTCACTTTGGCTATGCTTCACGTTGTGCCTGGTAAGACATGTAACACTGACACGTGTGATTTTGTGCAAGCCTGTGCTGTAAAAGCTTAAGCACAAATGGATAAATTAAAGCATTTGATAAAAGTCCTGGTTGTTACAGTTCTGAAAAGCATCCTTCTTCCCTTTTTCCCTCATCGCACCAATCAGTGATCAACACACGCATACATAACCAGGCATATTATTCTGACATCTGTTTTTCTGTAAACATTTAAACATGCAGTTTATTGTGGATTATTGAAGCAGATTAAACTGAAGGAAGAACACTGAAACATAATTTTATAAATACTGTGCTGATGGCGGCATGTTAATGTTTGATAATATTTTATCATGGTTTCTCCAGTTCTGTTTGTACAGTCAGCATTATAGCTTGGTGGTGGTGGTGGTGATGCTATCATTGTGGCATGCACAGCGCTGACACTTTCATTATGAACATTTTTTTCTTCAGACATTTATTTTAATGAGTGGGAAATTTTGGTTTTGGCCTTAAGTTTCTCATGTTGCTTATCCTTCTGAAATCTAGTTTTTATTTCCCTAAAGATGGTTTAAAATTGTGCTTTCTTTTTTCAGTTATCAGAGTGAAAACACTGTTGCTCAAGTATTAAGGAACGTTATAGGTACTTTGTATATATATATATTGCAGCTATGGAAACAACTTGAATTGAGAGATTCTGATTTGAGGTGGGATTACTTCTGCTGAGCTGCTGCTGCAGTCGTACCAGTCTCAGTATACTGTGTGCAATATGAAGGGATGCAGAAAGAACTTGTGTCCCAAAGAGCTTAGAAACAGATTTAAAAGAGGATTTCGATGTTTGAATCAGACTTATGTAGAATTTAGTCACCTGCCTTCGCACATGTTCCACAGAAACTGCCTAAACGTGGAAGTGTCTGAAAGGGTGCAGGGGACTTCATTTTAACCATTGACATTCTCTAGGTACCTAAACTTGTAATGCGTGTGCCCAAAGACACTAAGGCTGTTTTCACAGTCCTTAGCTGTTTATCATCCAGCTTAGGTACTTTGAGACCATAAACTTTATGTTTTGGCACTTAGAATTCTTGTAAGCATGCTATCAGTGCACCTAATAAACGCTGATAACTAAGAGTTCAGCGCAGAGCTTGCAACCCTGCCTACCTGCATTCAAAACCATGCACAGGAGAAAGAAGGTTCGCCTTTTTATGCATTAGGTCAAGTGGAGACATCATTTACCAGTAATCAAGAAGCCAAAAGCCCTCACCATGGGATTTCAGAAACCCACATCTATGACTTTCCACCGATCTCTGAGCGTGGTCAGGCTGGGGCATTTTCCTTTAGGTGTGCCCCTGTGCAAGCACTCTGCAACTAGTGTGCCACTTGTGTGAATCCAGGTTCACTTCATGAATCTGCATCTATAAGAGAAGTAGGATCACACAGTTTGTTAATTCAGACTTGGAGGTAGGTGACTTTTCATGTCTTTTTTCATCACTTCCTGTGAACTAGTTTTGAAATCATGATTCTCAATTGCAGGCTATTACTTATTTCTTCGCTAGGTTCCACCTTGTCCCATATATTGGAGAAGTAAAAGCTGGCTATTAAGTTTAGTTCATGATTTCCAGTCTGGTACATTAAAAGCTGGTCTGTATCTAAACTGAGCATTACCGAGTTGCGTTACAGGTATCATAGAAATGGTGGTTGGAAGGGGTCTTGTAGAACAACGTTCTGCTCAAAGACAGACTGTCACCTACATTAGGTGACATCAGCGATGGCTCTCTCTAGCTAAGTCTCCAAGGTGGTGGAGACTCAACTGCCTCCTGGGGTAGCCTGGTGCGGTGCTGCACTGTTTTTTTCTGGTGGAAAGGTTCTTCATGGTGCCAGATCAGCACCTCTCTCCTCCTCCCCAGGTGGTCCAGGTCAGTGACTTGTCCACACCTTACCTCAATTTTTTATGTCACATATCCCCAGATTTAATTTCTACTGGAAACTTGGAAAAAAGTAGGGGGGAGCTGGTGTACACCTAGGTTGCCCCATGGCAGAACTCCATGATCCTACATGAAAGTGGGCGTGAGCCCAGATGTGTCCATTTGGTCCTTGCCTTTTTGAATGCCACCCATGTTTAAACTAGCTTTTCTTTTTTAAACAAGTACTGAAAAATTCTGCACAAAAGTAATTAAGGCACTCTAAAAATGTGTTCTCCTTCACACTTTGCATTACAGTTTATGGTAGTATAACAGGTTATGATTTCAGAAACGTACATATATTTAGTGAAAATTGCATATTTGAAGCACAGACATAAAAATAAGTAAATGCTTATGAGCCAGTTGCTAAATAGAAGTTGAACAGTGAGTTTGTCAACATGGGGGCTGGCATCCATATGGATCAATGAAATAAGTGCTATAGTTGAGACTTTCTATAATTATCATGGAACTAAATGGCACAATAGGCAACTGGATGAATACATATACCGAATTATTTTCGAAAGCATGTGGAGGGACATGCAAGGATCTCTTTCAGCTTGATTTGGGGTAGAAGTAGTTACTGGGACCATGCACACTTCTGAGTAGCTGACATAACTTCTGTGTCTGGGATTTCTTGAGAGGATGTAAGGCTGGTCTGTCGTCTTCACTAAAATCCAAACTCTCACATTTTTTGTTCCCATATCTTTTCCATTCTGTATGCTGAAATCTTCATAGCTATCCCATATCTGAAGAAGTCTCAGCTTCCCCCAGCCAAATCTGTTGCTTTTAACACCTTAATGAAAACATTAAAATAAGACTAAGGCACAATGCGTTTATTGTCAGAATATCAAAATGCAAAACTTCTGATGCTGAGGCAAAAAGGGGCAGTTTTGTGAGGGAAGTTTCCAAGTTCAAGTGTCATTCTAGTCCTTTGGTCTGCAGAGAGCACAAGGGCCCTAATACGCATCTCTGAATCGAGGTGTGATGAAGCTTTGTTTCATTTTACTTCTGCTGACTTCTCTTTGAAAGAACTGACATTAGTAGTTGAAATTCTAAACATCAAAGCCATTTATCATGTTAGAAATACTCATACATTTCTACTCGATCTGCCTAGATTTATCCGAGGGTGTTGGTTCTGCAGGCGTGTTTTTTTATTATTTATTTGCTTGCTTCAACATCAAAAGGTCATTCAGGTCTTCTAAAAAGACTTGCCCGGGTTTAATCTTGGCTGTGGTGTGCATCTGAGCTCTGTGGATGCTATGGGTGGCCTGACGTGGTCTGGGAGCACCATCTGTGAAGAAACCAGTGTCTGGATTTATGGGCTGGGAGCCTCTGAGGATGGTAGCGTGTGTCCCTGGTAATACTGGCAGGAGGGGAGAGGGGTTCTGTCACTGTTACGGAGTCCCAAGCCCTTGTGGTTCAAATTAAATGATGGGTTTTTTTATGTCTGGAGGCTGATAGGTAGCCATGGCAGGTAATGGACTAGTAGTGACTCGTGTTTCCATTATTTGTGTAGGCTTTAGCATTTTGTGTCTTCTCCAGTTTGACCTAAATTTTCACTCAATTTTAGTAATCCAGGCTTGAAGTAGCAAAGGCAGGATGTGTGTTTACAAGACTTGTGTCCAAATAAATGGTTGCAGTTCCTTAACCAAATGTAGGACACAAAATCCTGCATACTGCCATTATTATATATACAACCAGCACAGTCCTCATTCATGTACCACAAACATTCCCTTCTTTTATAAAGCCAGGGTTTATTTTATCTGATAGCAAAATAGAAAAACAAACAACCAACAACAACAAAAAACAATCCCTTTTTGCAGAAGTAGAAAATCCGGGATTTAAGACAAGTAAAAATCCCCACCAAGTTATTACCATTGTAATGAGGCAACCAGTGGTTCCAGAGGTCTTAACGTAATGGAAAACTAGATGTATATGTTTTCAGAAATGGAGTGATGTTTTATGGGTTGCTTGTCTACTGTTAGAAGAATGTGGAAGCCTGAATAAAAGGTAAAATTGTGTTTATCTGCATTTTTATGGAATTAAATTTGCTTATTCGTAGAAGTAGCTGGCTACAAGAGCTGCAGCACGCATTGATGCTCCATCGATTCTAAGCATTTCCCTTATTGCAAGCATTTGTGTAGGTTACTATGAATAAACATAAATACTGATTTGTACGTGTTGCCCTTCCACTGACACAGAGATATATTACCTTACTTTGGAAGTCTGTACACCCTTCTGCTTTGCATAGATGTCTAAGGGAGATGCGAGCCACCCTTCTTTGGAGAGGCAATTTAGAGGAGAGGAAAAGGTCTTTGTGCAATTTTGCAATTTAGTCTGGACGTACGTAGGACAGAATTTGCTCCTGGAAGTTTTATTCTCTGCACTGTGAGGAATTGCACTTTCCTTTCTTAACAAAGTAAAGCAGAAAGTCCCTTTGTTTTTACTGTTAAACTTTTTTTTTTTTTAAATGGGGAAAACCCTATTTTTAACCTGCTTCTTTAGTCTTGCTTTAAGCTGCTTCTTTGCTTATTCATTGCCTGCCCTCTAGACCTCACAATTTCTGCACCCTTTTCTTTGTCCTTTTTTAATAAGGGATACTTCCAAAGAAGTATTACTTGACTTTTTATGCTAATCTCACTTCTATTTCAATTCATGTTGACTTGGATAATGTGCCCTGTAAATAGGAATACCAACTGACATACTGAATATAATCCTCACTTTCTAAGCGTTGATTGTTTTCACAGCATCCTTAAAGGGTAAGCTGTCTTACTATCCAAATATCATGGCTGGGAAACTGAGGCTAACAAAGGCTGTATGATTTAT
The DNA here is from genome assembly GCF_040182565.1 of Anser cygnoides. NCBI lineage: Eukaryota > Metazoa > Chordata > Aves > Anseriformes > Anatidae > Anser > Anser cygnoides. The sequence goes on from NC_089875.1 coordinate 79,619,568, forward strand.
GTGAAGCCACACAGGGAATAAACGTTGGGTTTAGAGTTCCTGGCTTCTGTTCCTGTGTTTGGACTAGCGCCGTCTCTCTAAGAAATACTTGATTCCCCCTAATGTTACGTCCCCGTCCGCGTATGTTAAACGTAGCCATTCAAAAAGTAGCTGATACTCAATTTTCTCACTGTCTGTCCTATTGAAACTAATGGATGCCTACAGGCAGGCATAAGGTATCGTTACCTTTGACAGCCAGTATGTTTTATGCTTTAAATTAGGTGTTAGGCAGAATTTTTGGATACTAATTTGATATAATGAGATGCGCTTCTAATATCAACCCTTGTAAGTGAAGGCCTTGCAGCCAGCCTACTCTTTATTTAAAATTATTCCATTTCAGATGTCCTAATGAGTGCTGTGAGTTGTGTAATTCTCTTCTAATTTTCCCACATTCCCAGAAGGGAACTAGGGACTGGAGTTTTTTTTTTTTTTTTCTATTTTTGTTTTGGTTTATTTCAAATTAGGGTGAGCCCAGAATAAAGATCTAGGGGAAGAGTTTTTGTGAAATGCTTGCTATTTTGACAACAGCAATTAAAAAAATGTTTTTTATAGTCTACATATGTGAGCGTTAAGGCAAGTCTCAATGCCTCTGCTGTTTGCCATTATCTTATAAATATCTTGACTCTGACTTTACAGTGCTGTTTATAGAATTTAATAAAGCAAATGTAATAATGCTGCCTGTGCTTTAATGCACAATCTCAATTGAGTTGACCAGAAGATAAATAGGAACAGGAATGATAGTGCATTCCTACAGATTGTTTTTAATAAGCATGTTATTTAGTTGATCAGCCCAGTGCCATAATGCCTCCTATCCTGCTCTACCAGACAAATTTATTAATGCTTCCCCCCACCCCCCATTTCTCTGAGAACAGTGATTCCCTGCAGACATATCTCTATTAAACCTCTAGAAAGTCACAACTTCCAAATTAGATTAAGTAGCAGGAATGGTACTAGAAGAATCAAAGAAAATTGAGTGCGTTATTGAATTCATGCCACATTGTCTCAGGAAGAGATGGGAGTTATGTGTAGTGGTAACTTTTGTCCTTACTGTACTAACAAAGCTGTGGGCATTGCTGTCAAACCTAATTGTCTGCTGCACATCAGGACAAAATGAATCTTTTCCCTTATCAAAACTCGTACCTAGAGAGGTTTTACAAATGAGAAATAGGTTGCAGAAGGAAGCCTTACAATTGATCAAAATCATTTGCCATTATTTGCTGCGTACAACCCTACCCTGAAAACCTCGCTGGCAAAAAAATTTAAAAAGCATCTGGCTTTGGATTGTAAGCAGACTTGCTTGTCATGCTAGCAGTCGCAAAATGCAGATATTCATTTTAAAGCTGCCTATTTCTCATTTTGATCTGACATATTAAAAAGCATATAATTAATGGTTGACATTAGTAATTAACATTAACTTTATGGTGCTTAATATGCCATCATTCATCCATCAAATAACTGGTATGCATAATGTCTTTGCATAAAGGTTTTAATTACGCAAAATGATTCTCCAGTTCTCAGGCTCTACAGTATGAAGTAGTTGTAAACGCATTTCTAAAAAAAAAAAAAATCAGAAATTTTCATTTATTGAACGTAAACACTGTTTTTGTTTCTCCCTAGGAGTGTGCACAAACGGGTAAGCCAGGGACTTCAACCAGGGAATGCAGACCCAAACGCACAGCTTCCATTAGTGGCTAAAGAGCACCACCTTGCTGTCGCCAGTGCTCTCTGGAGAAATTTTTTTCCGTTTTTGAAGAGCCAAAGAATGTCACAGATGCCACCTTCGCCTCAGCTTGCTGATACAGCTGCAGGTTAGCATTGACCCTCCATGCTAATACTGGATTTGTTGCTGTATTCTGGGTCACAGACTTTCAAGGATTTTGTATTTGGGGATATTGCTGCTTACATGTGGTAACTCAAATATGCATAAATGCAAAAAAAAAATAAAAATAGATTCTTGCTAAATATTTTGACAAGAAGAAATATTGTAGTGCTGAATTACTTGATAGAATACAAACAGAGAACTCCAAAGGGGTTTGAAGCTATACAAGCCTGATTTCTTTTTCCTTCCTAGTCACAGATTATAATCAACATTGCAAATGTTATACAATATAAATGAGAATAATTTATTTCACTGTATCTAGAATTTGTATCTTTTTGTACAAGCTTATTATAACTTTGTGTTGAACCATCTTTTCACTGTGGCTGTGATTCAATCAAGTTTTTATTTTTGTGTAATATTTTATATCTGAAGACAATTTTTAAAAGGTTGATTGCATGACTGTTAGCTTTTGCTGAACCTTTATGGTCATGGCATGGCATAAAACTATGTCATAATTCAGTGTAATTTTTCATTTTGCTTTGCACTGAAGGGTCTTAATCTTGACGTGCAATATTCCATATGCGTGTGAACTCCCATGTGCAGCCAGATAATCAGCATGTCACTGAACGTGGGAAATCCCATTTTGATCTTTAATGTCAGTAGTGAGCATTGTATTCTGTAGTTGCAATAGTCCTTTAAATTATAGCTAAATGGATAGAAAAGTAAAGTATAATTTATTTTTTTTCCATCATGATGTGAATTAGATAAAGTTATAAGCTCAGAAGCACTGAGTTGGTAATAGAAACATGAAAAGACCCTTCGTTTGAATCAGCTCTACAGTAGTTAGTGACATTAATGAAGGAGGCAGTGTGCAACTGCAGTGGCCTCACACTGCTGAAGCATTTATGGAAAACAGCAATACAAATCAAAGGAAGAGGTTTTTAATGTCATAACTTTCATTCATTTCCTATGGTGTTACATCTTTTTATTTTATATTAACACAGTGGAATAGCAAGAAGAACAACCTATTATAAACTCTGCTGAAGAGAAGTGGAGTGCAGTTGTGACCTGCTTTATGTAGACATGTTAGGTAGTACTACAGAGGAGAAGGCAAACCCTTCCCACGCGGTACGAGCTTCTTGCCTTGGAGGTTGCAGCCCAGAGGAGAGAGTAGCTGTCACAGCTCTCCTGCTCCCCCTGCCAGGCAAATAGCCTGGGTCTTGCATTATCATTTCTGTCCCCGTTTTCTCCCTCACCCGTGTTACTGCTGGTGCTGCAGAAACAATGCAATAATCTGGAAGAAGACTGGCACAAATTGCTTCCTCACCTAAGGCAGAGCAGGGACTCTGTATGACCTCCTTTTTCATATTGAAGCACATAAGGAAATGTGAGGTCCATCATAGCTTAAGGTAGTCTGTCCCTACACCATTAATTAAAAGAGCTTCGTTGTTGGTGTTCCTGAAAACTAGCCTTTTCTGTCTAATTCAAAGTGGGCTTCTCAATGCTTGCAGTTTTATAAATCATTACCTTAATAAATTAATGTTGATACTTAACTTGAATTGGACAATTTGGGAACCAGTGAGCCTGTTATTTTGGTCCCCTCCAAAGACAGTGTTCCTGACTCATTTGTTGCCACTCATTTCCTATAACATAATAACTGCTCGGCATTTCAGATTACATTACATTAAATGCATTTGTCTTTTGTAGCATCAATGATTGTGCTTTAATTTTTATGCTAGCAGGGTTTTATATAGATTCTGCAGCAGACCTAGCAGGAACAGCAAAAAGTTGTGCTTCATTAAAAAAAAAAAACAACCTATATGCCAAGTAGTACTACCCCCAGTTTCTAGATCTGCAGCTGTTACATGAAGATCCTTTTTTCAAGAGTAAGCTTGTCTGTAGTGCTTTATTTACACAATAACCTCTGATACCTGAAAGCTTATTCTAAAAATAGAAAGATACCAGCTTCTACTCAGTGCATCCTTTCCAAATACAGTTCTTCCCTGCGAGAGATGTGTAAAAACAAAAAGTAGGTAAATAAAACTCAACTCTGTAAAGCACAGCAATACTTGTGTGTATAAGGGAAGAAGTGGTAGATGGAGACAAAAAAGGGAGGCCAAGAAGGATTAAAAAAAAAAAGTTATTTTCACTGTTTTGCATTTGGTGTCTTATATCGACTTAAAAACCCCCAGAATCATAGAATGGCTGAGGTTGGAAGGGACCTCTGAGGATCACCTAGTCCAACCCCCATGCCAAGCAGGATCACCTAGAGCACATTGTACAGGATGGCATCCAGACAGGTTTTTAATATCTCCAGAGGAGACTCCACAACCTGTCTGGGCAACCTGTGTCAGTGCTCTGTCACCCTCACAGGAAAGAAGTGAACCCCTTGGGATAGAGACTACATTTTGCCATGTATGCAAATGCTATCCGTTAGAACTGTTGCCCAGTTTTAATTGAGATTTTTGGTACTTCCAGAAATGCACAGTAATGATTTTAATTAATTCTCAATGCTTTTTTTTGTAAAACAGGAATGCACGAGAAAACATTAACATGGTACCATGTTTTTCTCTCTTTAAAATCAGGTTTTACTCTCTTAGCTTTGGATATACCCAGCAAAGCCCTATCAGATCTTCAGCCACAACCTGTTCTATCAATGATGCAGCTGTTTGGATGGGATGACATGGTGTGGCCTCACCTGGTGTCAAGATATCTGAGTCACCTAATTCAAAACAGGTAAAAAAACTGCAACCACATGTTCTCTGACGTCCTTCCAGTACCTTCTCATTCCTTCTTCAGACTTGGGAAAACATTGCTTAAAAGAGCAATGTTTCGTTAAGTTGGTCCAGGTTTTTTGCATCTGTTAAAGTTCTAGATTTCTTGAAAACATCATTTCCTCTTGCATCATTCACACGGTGTAGTGGGTGTTATTTGTGTGGGTTGGATTTTTTGTTTATTTGTTTTACATATAAATAGTTTAGGATATTCAAAATTTGTCAGGAAGATAGGTAAGTATTTTGAAAAAGTTGTTTTTTATGACAGACCACTTTCTTCCAAATGGAAACAGTGTTGTTACTAACAGATTTTGGAATACATGCACTGAGACAGTGTCTCCAGTGCAGTACTCTGGTGAAGAGCCATACTGTGCCAAAGTGAAATGCCTGAACCCATAACCTATTTTTCATTTGCATAGTTGTAGCTAACTATCTATCCCCTTTTATTGTTGTTGCTCTTTGGCAGTTGTTAGAGCTTGGCAAAGCATTAGCCTCCTACCCTAGCTGCACTTTAATTTGGTAAACCTGGTAAATTCTAAAACGTCTTGTTAAAAGTACTGGTCTTATTCTTCTCATGCCACTTATATTTAATATAAAAACTTAAATCTTACTATAAAAAGTCAAGTTATACATTATCACAGAAATTTGAAGATACTACACAGCAATTATTTAATGTTAAAATGTCTTGACTTCTTCAAAAGGAAGAAGTTCTTCAGGAAGCTGAGGACGATGGGTTGGGTAGTGTTGAAAGTATAAGGAAAATGACTGTAAGAAAATGCATGCATTAAACCCTTCTTATTGACAAGCTTGAAACACTTTCTGAGCACATATTAATGTTCACGGAGCTCAGGTTTCTGAGACCTGCTAAATGGATGCTTTAAACTAAGTAATGGGATTACAAAATGTCACATTCCTATGTTTTATATATACCAATGTTAAATTTTCACAAAATCACGGGACTGTTTAGGTTGGAAGGGACCTCTCAAGCTCAGATAGTCTGACTTGTCCAATGCTCTGCTCAAGCAGGGTCAACTAGAGCAGATTGCCCAGGACTATGTTCAGTCAGAATTTTATATACCTGAAAAAATGTATTCCTCTTAATAGGTCTGTATAAACCCAAGATAGATGGTGTTGAGTAGTGGTTGTTGTGGTGTGTTCCCCCCACTTCTGAATCAGGCTTTGGAAGCAGGGGAGGTGAGAGAGGACAGAGAGAGTGTGTCTGTGTTGGGCTGTATTTGAAAGTGAAAAATGTTGCACGTTTTTTAGGGTACAAATTGCACTAAGTAACATAGCTGTAAATCGTGGTAAAGGCTGTTTAAGTGTGAGTGGTGAAGAAAAGTCTATGGCCCTTTTGAAGGGAGATATTAAAAGAAGCTGAAATTAGTTCCCCTTCAGTCACTTTGTAACTCAAGAAGTGAGCATTCACTCTGATTTGCTGCCTTTCTCTTGTGTGATCGTTGCAGGGTCAGTTTCATGCAAGGTTTCAGATACGTAGCATGTGCTGAATGAAATAGGAGTTAAGTGTGTAAATGCCCATTTATAATTTAAATTTGGTTGCTCTTCAGGTAAGATCAAGGAAAACACTTTCATGCCTAAACTGGAATTTTAGTGTAATTTAGGTGCTTAAAGCTAATTAACAGCTCTCCCAGTAAACACTTCAGGGAAAGCAGTTCCTTAAATATACATTAGCAATATTCACCTGACATATTGGTATATATGTATCCATGTATATATGTATATATATATAGCCATCCTGTCTGAGTACCTGATGTTTATTGTTTTTGGAACCGTGGCCTAAGTATTCATGTTTCCAATTATTCGGTAGCATGGTTGCATTAGCAAATAGAGAACCTGAACGTATGGCTAGCACTGAGTTCCCCCTACAGCACAGCTGCCATAATTTCATCTAAAAATGCAGTTAGCACTGACGGTATTTACCACGTCTGCTGGTTGAACAGTTAGAGCGTTTGTGCAAGACTTGGGAAGACCCTAGCGAAGTGAGCCTTGCACTTCAAGGGGGTTCAAACTTTTATGTCGAAATGCCATCCTGGGAATGAGAGGCTCTTGCCATCCTCTTGCAGGCTGTGCCATGGAGTTACTGAAAATGTCAGGTTCATGGATCCGTATCAAGAGAACTAGGAGAACTAGAATGAGAAATTGTGACTCCATGGTTCATTGATGATGGATATTTGTCTTTTGCTGCCGTGCGTATATTCTTACTCTTTCTGGTTCTCTTTCATATGTTCTCATTCTTTCTCATTCTCATTTTTTTCTTTCTGAGTCTCTCTTGCTTGCTCCTTTCCCAAAAGCTCCTCTTGGGAGCAGGGGACATATTTGCCTCTCTGTGAGAGTGCTTTATTTTTGCCCCTAAGCTGTTGGGGTTGTGATTGGCAAGCCTCAAGGAGAATTGTCTGTTTCCCCTATCAGTTGCCTCAAGGCCTATCAAGGTAAAAACTGAAGGATCTGAGCCTCGAACATATGTCCCTGCTTCATCAACAGAGCTGTCGGGTGCTCAGGCTGCCTTATGAAAGGGCAATGAGTACCTAAGAAAAGACTTCTGAGAGAATTATACAGATGTATCGTTCTCTAAACATTGTCATTTTATTATATGCTAATAAGACAACTTTTTCGTGTGTGTAATATAGTTCACGTCCTTATTTACCTTAGGCAGTTGTAGAACAAAAGTTATCAAAGTATCTAAGTGCTGGGCTCTTAAGGCTTCATGGTTACTGTGCTGTGATAATTTTCACATCAAACATTCTCGGTTAAAAAGTGAAAAGATTATTTTGTTGCTGATGCTGTTACACCCTGCAAGGGCAGCCTGGTCTCTTTAGGATTGAAGCTGTGTCCTGCCTATCAGCTACTTCAGTGTTGGTAACGAGAGTTCTGTTCAAGAGCTGTGTGCCCTTGGGAACATGTGCACGAGCTCTGGTATGTGTTTTTTTTTTTTTTGTTTTTTTTTTTTTTTTCGGTAGTGCTTGAAGTTCATCTCCCAACCAGTGTTGTGTAGTACATGATAGTATTATAACTGGTTTATGCATCTTAAAGCATGTGTTTGAGCTCATTGGTTTAAAAGGACCACTTGCCATGCTTGTAGCAGGTAGTTACTGTTCTTTCCTTTCTGAAGGAGTAGGAACACATTCCTCTCCAGTTTTAGGAAGATGCCTAAGTGGCCCACCTACAAACAAACAAGAGAAACATGAGTGAGAGTACAGCAGAAAGTGTGTTTGTAAGCCTTTGGGTCCATGGAGACTAGCTGTGTACACTGAGATTACATAAGGTTGGATTTTGTTGTTATTGTTTACACATTACTGCAAAGAGCATGAAGTCCATAGGTAGTCCGTAGTCCTGTTTTGTTGTGTTTGTGTTTTTTTTGTTTGGCACTGGAATTTAATTTTCATATTTTATATTTTGTTTGCATTTGGTCTCCTTGTTTTGTCAGTAGCACTTCAGCAGGGATGTTCATACAAAATGTACAGTTGTCCTTCCTTTAACTAACTGAAAAAGAAATATAAACCACAGTAAAACAAACAAAAAAAAAACCTTTATTAATGGTGTTCAGTGAGAAGCAGAATCCAGTTTGGCTACCACAGGTCTATGTGGACCTTTGTTGACTCTGTTGCGAGCATGAGTAAAAATTCAGTGGAAAATAAGTAGATTTATATGTACATATATCAAGAAAAGAGTACAAGGATTTTTCATTAAAGTCAAAGCACCTAGGACTGACTAGGGAGGAAATCTCTCAAATAAAAAGGTCTAACTATTTTCAAGAAATCTCACTGACCTGAAGCACACGAGGAGCTCATCCGCTAGGAATTGCAAACAGGGTGCAGAACAGACCTGCTGTCCATTAGCAAGGAGTTTCTGCAGAATTAATGATGTGGGGCTGATGTGCTTGGGAAAAAGTGACTGCAGCAGCTACTCATGGTGGTAAGGCGCGTAAAACTTTGGCAGTGCTGAACAGTTGAGCAGCGTGGTTATGCGTTGAGTGTTGATGGTGCCATTGTTTCCAGCCTGACCCCTGGCTGGGTGTTCGACTGAGAGCACGTACAAGTTTGCTGTGTGTGTGAGTGTATATACCTGTGTGTGTACACATACATAAATGCATACATATAGGCATTTTTAAATATATATCAAGTTTAGCAGCTTCCTTTTGCATCTCCAGGCTGTCTTTTTATCTTTTCATTTTTTTAATCTAACAAGACACGTCTTTATTTGCTAAAGCAGACCTTCTCCATCTCTTTATGTAGTTAGAATAAAGTAGACTTAGAGGTACCTGAGCTAGCTTCATATGAAAGGCTGGGGAAGCATAAGCAGCATCAATACGAAGTTCCAGGTTGATTCAGATAAACTGTTCTCAGCGTTGTATGTCAGCGGTTTGGATAGCACTGTCAAATTATCCAGTGAGAGAATAAGACATTCTCCGTTGTGTGAATATTTTTCTCCTTCTGTTTTGTTTTATGCAGAGAAAACAAACATATGAAAGCAATCGTTTATATGCTTTTATGTTACTATATGTGGCATTACAGAATTTATCATTTTATCTGTACTTAGGCATCAGGATACGGTGAGCAAAATCTGTGGAGTACACAGAAGGAATGCTGTTTTGTCCTTTCCGTTACTTTATTTCTAATTGCTTATATGCACAGTTTCTATATATCCAGACCCAAATGGAACACTCTGTCACCTTTTCACATGCTTCTATTAGATCTCTTTACCTTTTATTCCTCTTCTACCTATGCAGTGAGCTGTGTGAAGCTTTTTCTAAGATGGGCTATACATCCTACGAAGCTCTGACAGTACGTTCTTGGTTTCGATGCGTTTTGCAAATGTTCATAGATCAACCGACTGGTATGCTGGCCAAGACAGATGCTGAGCGAACAGTTGGTAAGTGTTCACATTTCCCTAATGTTTGTAGTAACGATTCTATATTGCAAAACTGGCAAACATTTTCAGCTAATTACAAAATGTATTTTTGTTTGTATTCCTTTACTTTTACCTAATTACAAAATGTGTTTCTTTACGCTGTTTGTGCTATTTATTGATGGTTTGCCTGCTCTGCATATGACAAATTTATCACAAACAAAGATAAAAGAGCTTGTTTCCTTGGAAGCAAAGAACAAAAACTTGCTCCCAAGGAGACAAGCTATTTTTCCCCCATGGAGAAACTGTTCTGAAAAAAGTGAAAATCTGAAGTAAATAGTCAGAAATCATGCTGTGAACCCCCTAAAAGAAAAAAAAATCCATTTTCAAGTAATTTTTCCCTGGCTTATATTGAATATTTTGCTGTCTTAGAGCAATATTTCATCACTTCTTCTACAAAACTCTGCAGTTCTAATTATCTGTAGAACACCTCTTCTAGCAACTATATCTTTATGCACATTTTGCAGATTTCTAAGAAACCATCAGGAAAATGAAAGACTTGGTTGTCCATCTTTAATATTCTTCATTCTTGTACATCCATTTTAGAAACATAACTATTTTAGTCACACATTCTTTGTCTAGAAAGATGCTGTCAGTTGCAGAATCTGTATGTCAGATATTTCAAAATCATGTTTCACCTTATGATTTTGTGTCTGAAGTAAGTAGAAAAGCATAACTGTGTGCTGTATTTCTGCTCTCTTGTAACAATCAGGGAAAGCCTATAAGGAACAGCTAACTGAAATGACAAGACTGATTTTTAAACTCTCAGAAGTAGAAAACATTCTCTCAAAGGCTCATGTTGAAGAATCAGTTCTGAAGCAAGACCCTAAAAATGCTCTTGTCCAATTCATTAAGGTACTGTACATCTTTGTCTTAGCTCATAGGAGAACTTGAGTGAAAAGAAATTATATATTAGATTTTTTTGTGTATGCAAAAAGAAATTACCCAAACCTCATGAGAGACTTAGTAAGTTTATTTATATTTATTTCAATGTTTTTGTTTTCTCAGGCTGTTGGTAGAACTTACAGTGGCCTTCAGACACTCCCTGAGAAATCTGCCATGATACTAAAGTCTATGGAGTATTTAGGTGATGTATTAAAGTATGTAAAACCTTACCTGAAGGTAAAAGGGCCTCCAGAAGGTCTGCAGCTTACATATTGGATCACAGGTAATTATTTTGCAACCTCTTCTCTGTTAGGAAATAGTTGTATAAGAAATCGGTAAAATGTGACTTAATACCTTTGTTTTTTGTACTGTTCATCTTAATGGTTTAAAAAAGCAAAGTCACCAAGACGTTACAGTTAAATATTTATTTTTCATCCATTAATTTTCTTTTTTTATCCTGATGCTGTGAATCCTAACCTTCACGTGATTTTTTAAAAATTATCCCTGCAAACCAGTATCTTCAAAAGTAAGATATTTTCATGTCTTTTGCCACTGAAAATCACTTGTTTTACCTAAACAAAACCAGAAACAATGACAGGTCAGTGAAGCAGTTTTATGATGCTCCATATTTACTGGAGTTATGATAACAGAGAGGTCTGCCTAATCAAATTAGCAATGTAATATGAATCCTTTTAGAATTACTCCTCTTATATACAACTTGTGCTTTATTAAAACTCAAATTCTACCATTCTTTCAATAAAATGAAGAAACAATGATAGGATGGGAGAATGAGTGCTGTTTGTTATGAGTAAATATGCCACAGTCTGATTCACTTATCTTTAAAAATGCAGTAAGCCTTATATATCTTTAAGACAGAGATAATGATTTGCATGCACACACAATATACATCATGATTGTGAGGAGTACAGTGAAAAGCATGACCACCATGCAAAAGCGTGCATCAAATGCAATGAAATTTGAATTCTGTTAAAAATACTTTTCTATTGCAAGAGCTGCGTATTTTGATGTACATGACGTCTGTCAAATGAAATGTTTTTTAGATATCCAGTTGTTGGGGTGGAGCCTTGTAAAGTAATTTTAGATTGGTATTTTCCTTTCTGTTCTTTGCAGTAGGAAATGATTCATCTTCAACCATGCTGTTGTGTGCAAGAAATTGTCCTTTCTATTTTAGATAAAAAATAAGTTTAAAAAAGACTTTAAGGTATTTAAGTGTATTTCAGTCTCTTCTTCACATTCTGTGAGCTTGTTAAATTATAAGGACAAAGCCAGATTCATAACAAATCTGAAAAACCTGCCGTTTGCGGACACCGTACGTGTCAGATTGCGTCTTCTACTATCCCATACATCACAGCAGTGATAATAGAAGGAGTACTTTTAGTCAGAATGATCATGTTTCTTTCAAAAGAGGAAGCTCAGACAACGTTATTAGAAGTATTGTTTAGTGATCATTCTCTTTCTCTATGATTGATTGTTGTGTTTTCTTTCACTCCGCAAGATTAATGTTGTTTTTCGTTGCTTTTAGAGATGGTAATGGATGACTTTTATAGATTAATAATATCTTGTAACAGCCTGCTTTTGATCTCTCATTATTTTTGAAGTCTTAAACATATTTTCATGGGGTATTCCTGTAGTTTACACCTAGCAAATTTTTTTTGCTTCTAATTAAATATAAACTTAAGAATGTTTGTGCAAACTACTACATAGGAATCTGCTTAATTAGACACTTTATTTTTTTACATATGTATTTTGAGTATTAACACGAGTTATTTTCTCAAGAAAAATTGCATCTCACCTGTAATAAGAAGTTTCTCAAAGTCTGGGTATTTACACATCAACATTTTTTTTCCTTTTTTTTTTTTTTGAAACTCAAAACAAGTTCTTAAAACTGTCTCATAGCTGTGCAAGTGATATGATAACGTGTAGAAAACAAGGTGTTCTCTGAGGCTCTTGTTTTGTGGACTGAGAGCCCACAAATATCTGGAGAGACATTTCTGGTTTAATGCAGTTAGCTGCTCCTCATCTTTTTCAGTCTGCCAAATTAAATACATTAAACACAATTTGAAAGCTATTTAATGTTTTCCTAGCATGGAATTTGGTGAGTAGTTGCTGAGGTGGCCACAGCGTTGTTAGAAATATGAATGGAAGGCAAAGGCACTGCCTTTTTGTACAATGCGATCAATGCACACGGTAAGGTCGATGTGCTGTAAGAGCACGTGTGCTGATTGCAGTAGTGTTACGTACCAAGGTTAGTTAATTCTTCTGCAGGGCTGTGAGAGAATGCCCTTTCTTCAGCTTTACTGTACTTTTCCTAAAACAGCTCCACTTGTATTGAAACCTGTAATAGATTGAAACAATTTGGTACTTCTACTTTGCTGAATTGTAAATGGACTTAAAATTTTCTTGGGGCTGTCTCTAAGGGAATGAGACAGTTGCTGTTGTTACTCTTGGATTATCTACTCAACACATTTCCTCTTCAGGCTTTCTTTTTTTCTTTTTTTTTTTTTCGTGATTGTAAATTGCTTTGGGATTTCTTGGTTCTTTTTCAACAGGATGTCTTGTAAAGAACTGGGCACCAATACTGGCCACTTCCAAAGCACAGCAACTCCTGTTCCGCATCATAGATTGCTTGCTGCTCCCCCACTCTGTGCTCCAGCAGGACAAAGAGCTGCCTGTGGCTTTGCTGTCTGCCATCCAGGAAAGCCTACATCTTTATCTTCAGGTAAATATCTGAACTCTATTATCAGCAGACAAACGTAGCTTTAGGAAAAGATTCATACAGCAGAGGAGGTGCTTTTTTGTTTTGTTTTGTTTTGTTTTGTTTTGTTTTTTCCCCTAATCAGAACAAGCATTGACGGAATATAAAGAAGCAGCAAGAGATTTTTCTTCTTGTGGAAGTGGAAGGAAAAATGCCACCCTATTGGCTTTCCTCTTATTGCATGCAGTTACGCTGTGCTACCTTCGAGAGTTGCCAGTCTGCTTGCTGTATATAGAGAGGCTCTTAGCCAACCTGCTGTTTGCACTGTCTCTGATGTAAGAGATTTCTGAAACAGCGGATGAAATAATCATAATATGTAGCAAGACCCTTGTTGAGATGACAGAGCAAACAAATGTTTTAAATCATCCTTGACTTTGCTAACTCTAGATAATTAAAGATGAGCCATTCTGAGTAGTTTGAGTTGCTCTTAGTAACAAAAGACAAGCCTCTGCATATCATGGCACTGTTTTATCTTAATACTTTGATGATGTGTTTTGCTGAATCAAATGCTTTTCCTACTGTTTATGCTTACATGTGTAAAGCTTCGTGTCCTGTTACTCGTCTCATTCTCCCCTCAGCTTACCTATCACTCTTGAAACTCTGCAAGGCTTGGTGATGCTGTAGAAAGAGGTTAATTCCTATGGGTGAGGAAAAGGTGGTATTTTTAAAATAAATAAGTTGGTATATTTTACCTTGTAATCCTTGCAACTTTTTTGCTTGTTTTTTCACTTCACTCCTAATCTTCATTTTGATTGTAGTTTTAACTGATTACATACCGGATCATATTGTGAAATAATATAGTGGTGACATTGTAAACATCCCTTGGATTTATTCCTTCTTTCAAAAGTTGCATTGTGATTGATGGCCTGTCATATGGAAATGAATATGATTATATAATGATGTGCAGAATATGACTTGCTTTGCTGCTCTGTAGGTATTTTCAGAAGCTATATACATGTAGGACCATCTGGACACTGATATTACTACAGAGTGTGACTGTCTGCTTGCTAATTTAGTATTTTAGTCAGAGAGCACTCTTTCTCTGTAGTCTGCACATACGGATGTAGTTTTAAGATGAAGCCACTCAAGTTGGTTTTGAAGTCCAAGTGTTGTGGACCTTTGTTTCCTGTTTTCTCTGCCAGTCTCTGACTTTCTGACCTCACTGTGGGACTCTTCAGCAATCTGCTGCTTAGTCCATGTGCTTTCAGGCTAAGCTAGATGATCTTATTGACTCAGTAGTTTATTTTAGATAATGCTGTTTCTAGAAAACTAGCAATTTTTTAATTTGATAAAGACTTGGGGAGAGAAGACAAAGAGGAGAAGACTTATTTTTCCTATTTCAATATACAACTTTTACATGTTATTATTTGTTTGTATTTACAAGGTTTCAGCATTTTAAATGCTACAAACCTCTTCATTAATTCAGAAATATTTCCTTCCCCTTTGTTTGGGAAAGTGGAAAAATGCCAACTTAGAGTCAACTCAAAATGGAAAATATTTCAATATCAGTTCCAAAACTGATTCTCTTAGGGCTGCTTCTGAGATCCTTTGAGATCAAGTGGATACTAGGGACTCTGACTTCTCAAGTAATTGTTTCACAGTTGGCTTAAGCCAAGTTGGCTTGAGGATGAATTCCTTCCCTTTCACCCCATGTGCATTCCCATTTAATTTGCTTAATGATTTTGCTGAAATGTGTGAGCTGATACAACTGGTAACTAGCCCCACATAAATAAATAAATAAGTCAGGCAAAACAGAAAAGTGATAAAATAGTATATGTGGAAGGGAAAGCATGTAACTACAGTAGGAGGAAAGACAGAGAAACTGCATCCTCTGGGCGTAACCCCATCTTGATTAACTTAGGCTGCTGGTGAAATAAGTAATCAGCCTCTCCTTGGGAGGCTGCCCTATGTCTGGTGCCCATTCAGGGGTGTGGAACAGCGATATTCTAGTGCAGGAGCCCTAGTTCTCCCTACTAATAGACAAACGATGTTCCATAGATCTGTGGCTGTTAATATCTTGTCTTACAACTTAATCCTTGGCCAGTTACATGAAAATAAAGAAACAGGAATTTTCCTGAATTCTCCCTCTTCAGCGCCTTCAGTGTGGGCTCTGCCTCCTTTGTTGGGAGAAAACTAATTAAAAAAAAAAAACACAGTTCAGATCTCGGAAAATGTATCAGTTTGCAAACAGCGATACTTCCCAAAGTTTTCAATAACTAATCTTACGGTGATTTATTTGATCTTTTATGTAGGTTTTGAAAAGGATTTGAAATCAGTCTTTGTAGCAGGTAGTTAATTTCAGACATTCATTGAGGCAACGGTTTTATGAAATGCTTTAGAATTTTGGAACTGAATACAAATAAATAAAATTCCCCAAAACATCACGTACCCTACGTAATGGTAATGCAACTGGCAAAACAACTTGGACAGCGGGATTAAAAACAAGGATGGTCTTGTCACTAAGAAAAAACATCACATCTGCTTATCACTCTGTAATAGCAGAGGCCAATTTTGTATCTTTTAGGATGAAATATTAAGTTCCATCTTATTTCCTAGGACCTTAAGCTCCTGGGACCCAGGAGTTGGACTTGATGATCCTTGTGGGTCCCTTCCAACTCAGATATTCTGATGCTATGATTTCCTCACAGCATAGTTGTACCATCTCTACTCATCAAAACTGACTGTATCCCACCCTCTGTCACTCCCTCCCATAAAACCCTACAGTTTTATTTTTATTCAAATTTACAGTCTTTGTGTAATTTTACACAAGCACAAATTGTCAAATGCACTAATTAAGACTTGACACTGTGTTTCTCTCTCCTCAATTCAGACTGACTGTATTTGGTTTTGTTTGTGTTTCCTGCATATATAAATTTTGGCTGTACGGCTGTGCTTTTAGTAGTTATTGTGCCACTGGTCTGTTCTCCACTATACTTTGAACTTACCAGGAAGTTTCCTTCAAACTTGCTCACTGATGCTGCATTACCAAAACAGCTTAGCTCTAAAATTGCTTTGCAACTCTTAAACTGGTATTTTTTTCTTGCCCAAAGAGTTACCATATGGATACTATTTCTTTCATTGTGCATCATCTATTTTGATAATATTTGATGACCTAGGAAAGATTTTCGTAGAACCACAGAATGGTTTGGGTTGGAAGGGACCTTAAAGATCATCTAGTTCCAACCCCCCTGCCATGGGCAGGGACACCTTCCACTAGACCAGGTTGGGATATAATATCAAAGCTGTTTTTGTAGTTGTTTGAGTGGAAGATTTCATGAACAAGAGGAATGAGCAACATTTTTATAATTTTACGGGGCTGTTTATGTGATAATGATGCGTGTAAAACCTAACATTTGGTATTTTGTCTGTTTAAAAAAATAAAAAGTAGCTGATTTGTGTGATAGTGGATCATTGAAACCTTCTACAAGAAATTACCAACCAGTTGAGATTGCTCTGTGATGGATTTCTTGGAGAATGGTTTGGAGGAATTTTGATAGATGTTTACCAGTAATACGGGAAAGAACTGAAGCAGTGTACAGTACTTCAGCAAATAAACAGTAGTTCAAATTCATCTTGGAAGACTACGGTGCGGTGCGTAGAATAAGCATAATGTATATAATAATGGGATAGATGAGATACCCTGCTTGATTTATCAATGTTTATCCTGTCCAAATACAGAAAATGGTTTATTTCTATCTAAATACAGGAGAGTGGTGAAAGATCTTCATTTTAAGTAGTGCTTGGCACATACATTTTCCAGTAATTTTAATGGGCCTGTGCAGGCTCAGCATTTGTCAGAGATCAGACCTTAAAAGCCCTGCTGCAAGACACATCTGTGGTCCAGTATTTGAGCAAGCTTATTAATACGTTTTGTGAATTATAGTATGTGTTTAATAGGAATTGTACAACATTAATTGGTGAGCAGCAGATTTATTCCAACAGCAGGACTGATATTATAAGTCATCATTAGGTAGCTTGGCATTTCTGCAGTGAATAGTTCCAGTAATCCATATTAATCGGTTCTTCGCTCTCCACAGGTGATTTACAGATATATGGATAAATCAGAAGAGAGGCAGCTCTGGCCACAAAAGGTTCCTGCAGTGAACACGCACAGGAACCGGTTGCCTTTCTGTTAAAAAGAGGAGCAGATGTTGTCATGCTCTGCTCCTCTTAAAATGTCTTTGTTTTTTGGTGGTTTTTTTAATATTTTTTTTAACCTCAGTAGATGGCTAAAGAACACAGTTAATAATAATAATAATAAAAGGCAGTGCTCTCAACTCTTTAATGTCCATCTGCTTTGTAGGGATTGTCCTAGGAGTCTGGTGTGATTGATTTCAGATCTCTGGTCCAGGATCTCAGTCCAGTAGCATGTGTTTCTTTTCTCTGTCAGAAGGAAGCTACTGTTCGCAGCTTCCTTCATCTCTGTTAATTGCTGGTAGGATGTAAAAGAAGAAAGTACTATATGATTTCCTTGTAATCACATCCTTGGCCAGCGCTGCCTAGGGTATTTTGCCGTTGTACTCAGAGGTTCGCAGCTACCGTGCAACGTTGGTAATTTATCCCTTGGCTACTTGGAATATGACGGTGTCCAACCTTGTATGGATCTGCTGCTTTCCACACTTTGAAAGAAAAAGGAGGGTCCCAAAATAAAGAACACAGTACTGAGCTAAAGTCAGTGGGCCTTCGTGTCTGAAAGAGAAAACCAAGTTCATCTCTGGAAATTTTCAGGGAACGACAGAAGTGTTGGTGCCTAAAAGTCTGATTCTTGCCTGAAGAGCTTTGATACTGTAGGCATTCCCTTCATGTGTAGAGACTGATTCACGGATTTGTTTAGCTTATAGAAGTCTTTTTGTTTAGTTTTGTTTTGTGGGTGTTATTCTGGCTACCTGCAAAATGGAAGGTGATTTTTCCTCACTGTTCCCGTTTGGAAAAGAGAATTAGGATCTTGGAAGCCTTTAGTGCTGAACTTGTAAATTCCGTTCTGAAGTAAGAAAAAAAGGTGAGGATCCTCCTTACTGAGAAGAGATTTTAGTATTGCTGTGTGGTTTTAAAAATTATGGTTTTTTTGAGAGGTGCCATCTCTGCCTGACCCACCAAAAAGGAACCTACAGAACAAATAGGTTTTCCATGCTTTTAAACACTACTTAAGTTAGCAGGTCTCCTTATTGGGTATCAAGGGCAGTCTCTATCCTCATCAGATAACTGAAGAAGAAAAATCTTTCATGACTTCTGTCCTTCCCCACCCCAGCAAACAAGACTTCTCTCTCAGTAATGCTCGTGACAGGGTGTTGTTTAGAAATTTGATTTAATTCTTTCCTACTTTTTCAGATTACTTCTGTCCCCATCCCACACTTAAAAATTCAGAATCAGTTTGCTTCAACTTAAAAATAAAGTGCTCTTATGAATGATCAGGCTAGACTTGTTGATCCGTCTTCAAGTGAAACTGTTACAGGAGTGTTATGTTGTTCTTTTGTGACCCTTTTATCAGATAGGTTAATACACCTTCTCACATGTTTTTTGTGGTGTTGGAATAGTCTAGACTTAAGAGTGCCAGCTCTGGTTATGGGATTACGGAATATTTTTCTTTTTGTGCTGGAGAATGGACAGGCAGCTCTTCTGTATGCTTGCTGCAATGTCTAATTGAGAACATCAAACACTCAAGCTTACAAAGTAAATGACCTACAGCAGTCTTTCGGAGCCTTCTGCTTGCCAAGCAGTGTGTTTTTAAGAATTCTGATATAGCAGCAGCTGCGTTTTACTACAAAATTTTGCTCTATGTAAGCAAAACACTGAGACAATCTGAACTGCTTATCAAAGTTCTGGTTCAGGCAATATGGTTTTTATCATTGGGATACAACAAAATTCCCAGGGAGTTCCAGAGGCATGTGAAGTTCAACCCCTGACAAACGTGTCTGTGTTCAGCAGGGCTGCCTGCAGCAAATCTTGAGGCAGGTCTTGAAGCATCTCATTTCTTAAGATCCAATGTTTCTTGTATTTGCATACTATGGAACCAAAATCTGGAACTCCACATTTCATGAAAGTGCCAAAAAGACTCTCAGTTATGTCTCAACCTGCTTTTTTTTTTTGCTGAAAGAGTTGTTTTGTTATGTTCATGTGGACAGCTATAGACCACAATCTTTTGGGGAGGGAGCTCTTCTGCAAAAAGCAACGGGAAATGCTCTTTGTCAGTAGCTGATGAACAAAAGCAGCTTTCAAGTATTTCTGAATTTTATACCTTAATGTATGAATAACCGTCAATATTCAGGCAGATATCCTACCAAAATTGGAGTCTGGATTGCAAACATACGGACTGCAGTGCTAATGGAAGCTTGAAGTACTGTTGAAGTTGCTGTCTAGGGATCTCTGTGCTTGAACTTCTTTTATGTCATTGTTCCTGTTGGACAAAACTATTGCGAAAACTGAATTCTGAAGAGACTTCTATTTGTACTCCTTACTGTGACCCTTGTGATAGGAGACAATTGGGCTTTTTTTTTCCCTTAGTGATTCATTCTTCTTCCTTTCAGTAACCAAAAGAATGGGAAGTGAATTCTTAACTTTATCTCACATAAACTTTTACAAATAAGAGAGATATTCCCTTCCCACAGGTGAAACGTGTATGTTGTATAACTATGGGTAGTGTTCACATAGAAACTTGCCTAGACAGCACATACTTTCATTATAGATCTTTCTCTGGCATCAATATAGCTTATATTGGATAAGTCACACCAGTTTTAGCCTTATTGTAAACAGATTAAAAAAAATCTTTAAATCCCTTACAAATGGTGCCTAATTTACTCTAACTTGTTCATGCTATCAGCAAATTTTTTTCTCCTCAGACTGCTATTCTGTCTTCATTAGACCACACACGTAGTTGAAAAAGAAATGAGGAGCTTTTGGGCACAGAAAACCTTTCTCAGGTCTGAAATGCCAAGGCTTTATTTCAGATTTGAAAGGAAGATTGTATGCCCCAAAGATCATCTTCCAAGTGTATTAGTTAGTCCAGTAAAAGACTTTCTCTCCTTTGTAAGCTGTGACTTGACTTAGACCATCCATAGACTTAGATTAGATATAGACATATCTATACAGATAGATAGATCTATATAGATCTATATAGATATCTATAGATATCTATCTATATATAGATCTATAGATAGATATAGATATAGACATAGACAAAGACCATTGACTTAGACTATCCATAGACCATCATAGGTGTAGCAAGTTGCTGATATTTACTTGTCATGCGGTAGTTATGTGTACAGCAGTAATTTACATGCAGTGTGTAAGGAGTATTTACCTTTCTGTTGTTGGACTTTGCTCAGTAGCCGTTAGACTTACTCAATTTCTTCCTCTTTCTTTCACAGGGCCTATCCTTTATATGTTGTCAGTCCCAAACTCAGGGAGCCTATTTAAATCAACTGCTTGGGAGCATTATTCAGCATTATTTTGGACGGTTTCTCCCTTCTTCACCAACTGCACTTGGAGTTGGACAGCATCCTTTGTTGACTGCTTTATGCAGCTCCATTACAGTCCCCCAGATGCTCCGTCTACAGAAGACCACTCTGCACGTCATAAAGTAAGGACCAGCGAAGAACAAAACATCATTTATTCAGATTTCACAAACAGCTAATGAGAAAGGGAATGTCACTGTTGTTTTCTCAGTAACTGATAGTTATGCTGGGTAGGGAGTCAAGGAAGGACAAAGCATATAGAGCAGCAAGGTAAAACTGAGAAGATTTGGAAGCCGGTGAGAGAGTCACTGAGGATGGAGGTCCTAGACTATAATAAAAAATATCGCATATGGCCACATGAAAAGCAAGTATGTTTCCAAAAACATTGCACTCCAATATACCTCATTGTATGGTTGCATCTCGGACTGTATCTAGGGTCACAGAGTCAGTTGTCACAGCTGCCTGTGCGTGGGAGGACGAGGTGCTCTTGTGAGTGTCAGGATATACATAGATGTGCCAGCTACCCAGGGGAAATAGAGATTTTGGGCTGTGAGAAGATGGAGATGTAGAGATACAGTCTGTATTTTTTCTTCACGTTGGGAGAAAAATTAATTCTCCTCAGATATAAGATGATTGCTTTTATCTGAGGTAACTCTATTTTTCTTTGTTAAAGCGTGTGTATACACGTTGATTAAAAGAATATCGGTGTTGATTGTAGGTAAATATGGTAGGCAATGTTGTAAGTAAAGCCTGTATTATCACATATTAAGGGAGTGAATTAAGATTTCACAGTCTTCTGACATTTTTTTTGAACTTATGAATACTCAAACTTTGTCATCTTAAAGTTATTTGTGAATGTGTGCGTGCATGTGTGAATTTTAAGATTGATAGTGGAAGGAAAGTTCTGAAAGTGTAATGGCACTTGGTGACTTGTAAGACATGAAACATTTCTTAGTGATCTGGGAGGAATATCTTAGAACCAAACAGCAGCCTGATTTATAAACTGTTGGGTGGTCAGGAGGCAGTCACTAGGTCTACACATAAATACATACAAAGTTCATTAGCCTTTTTGCCATACGAAAGCTAATGAATATCTTGCTGCTGCACAGAGGAAATTGAACCAGAGTGTATTATCCAGGTCAGAGAATCATTTGAGTGGAAGAGTATACCTACCCACCCCCAAAAATTGGTCTGCAATTTTCATAGTAAGTTAATGGGACAGGAGATTTCAGAGATACTAACCTAAGACCACATGATGCAAAGGATATAGAAGTGTTACAATTTGTATTTTCTGAGTTATGTCAATGTGCGTTCAAATCTTCAGATCTTTTAAAGTCAGTTTTATTTGAAAGTGTAAATTTGTATAAGTGTGCCTTATAATTTTTTTAACAAGGATAACAGTTTTTAATTGATGCATTGCTCAGCAGACAAATTTGCTAGTTCGGGTAGCTAAGGGTAATTACTATTAAATATCAAAAAAGTTATTTTGAAGGTTCTGGGAGTGCTCTTGTTAACTGATGAATAAATGTTGTGTTCTATTTACCTGCACCCTTCTCTCCTGGATGTTCCAAGGTAACAGGCATTGTCTTCAGTTTCCAGTAAAGTCATTTGTAATGTCAAATCAACAGTAGTTCAATCTTGCACCACTTTTTTGGAAGAATATATTTTTTTAAAAAGTAAAAATTAAGAAAGTCATTAAAATTGGGACAGTCAATGTCAGCAATGTCAAAATTTGCTCTTGTTGCAGACAATAAAAGTTACCTTTTATTTTTGTGACCAGTTTTGTACTGGAGATGATTATGTTAACTGACGGAACAAAAGTAGATATGGTTCTGTTTCAACATACCGTTGAGAGAAGTAACAGTACCAGTATAACAGTGGAGCTGTTACCACAAGTTGAATTGTGAACTGACAATAGCACATAAAGCTAAATAAAGTAGTTGAACAACAGCTATATTTTGGATGCTGTTTTGAATCCTGCTTTTATTCAGTTATTTTACGCAGCTTTAACTTTTATAGTCACACTTGGCTTTTTAACTATAATTATGAGTTTTTTTTTACATCGCACAACAGAAGAGTCAAAAGGCATCACTGTCCTCTGATAAATTGGGAGCCATTTCTAAGACTAAGATAAATAGAAGCCATTAGCTGAGTCTAGATAAAGATAGAAATCTGTGTAACAGGCCTCCCGCTGAAATATCACAATGTTATTTTCAAGTGCGTGGTGCTTACACTGAATGAAAAAAAAAAAAATAAAACAACTCAGACTATGTTTTGGTTTGCTTTGTCTTCCCAGTGAAAACTACATGCAGTTCAAAGGCAGTGCTCCGCCTCCTCGCTTGGCCTCAGTTCTTGCTTTCATTCTTGAGGTGCTTCAGCGAACGCAGACCACTGCACTGTGTGACATGGGCTTGGTTCTCCCAGCTGTGTTGAAATGCTTGGTGCTGGTTAATGAGCCACAAGGTGAGCCCCTTGTTTGCTTTTAATACATCTCTGTACACCTGTAAGACTTTTATACTGCTGAGCATCCTTCATCTCAATGTGCAAGTTTTCCATGGCTTTTAGAT
Organism: Anser cygnoides; assembly: GCF_040182565.1. Taxonomy (NCBI): domain Eukaryota; kingdom Metazoa; phylum Chordata; class Aves; order Anseriformes; family Anatidae; genus Anser; species Anser cygnoides. Next base: position 79,642,802 of record NC_089875.1, read on the forward strand.
GAGGAGAATGAAGGTGCATTAGCCAGATACACTGGACAAGCTTTGGCTGGTCATTAAGTAGGCTGGGACTTCTGCCTCCAAGACAGGAGTTCTTTTCTCAGAGTCACGTGCTGTTCTCTGATGAACTCATGATCAGCTTGTCAGGAATCTGAAGAGCATTTCCTTTCTCCCATACTTCCCACCTCATTTCTCCCAGACTTGGTAGCTCTGGAAGTTTTCTTGCACCTAAAGCTTTTAGCCCAAATAAGTCTAGTGCATGTTCTCCGCACAGAGGCATTGAAACCAATCTGCTACCTTTAATTCATTTATGAAGGGATATTTGAGTCTCCTTTTCTTTCAGCACGTTCTGGTTGGTAGTGATAACTTTATTTTTAGCTTCTTAAAAAATGAAGTACTGTGTTCACTCCACAGTTGTACAATGAATGTGAATGTGCCAACAATTTCCACTCCTTGCTGCCAGTAGAGGTATTAAGCAAAGTGGGGATTCAACTCTGACTTCTCCAGGGAATTTTGGCTAATAAAGCAATTTTTGATTCTGTTCTGTGAAAGTTTCAAGGACGAGATATGCTCGGGTTAGCTGAATTAGCACACACCTTTCTCCCTACTTCTGCCATCGTAGCCATATCTGTCTGAAGCTGAAAGTACCCACTTTGCAGTGTGCTGTGGGGTAGAGTGAGCTGAATGTCCCGTGCTGCTGTAGCCATCAACACACTGCCAGTCTAGACAGGACTGCACCATGCCCTTGTAGAGAAGTAGTTGCAGCTCAGTTCCACTGTTACAAAGGAGGAGCTGTATCCTGTCACTTGAATATTTGGAAAAAATAAATGGAAGAAACTAGTGATTTTTGTTGTTGTTGTCTGAAAAAAGAAAAACGGGTGGAATTCAGAACAATACCCACCACTGAACGTAAGGAGTAGATCTGTATAACTCTGGGCAGGATATAATGCCATGACTGCTCTTCAATGCAAATAAGAATGATTGAAGAATACAAACAAAACTTAAATTTAAATAAAATCCCTATTTCCACTAAGTGTGTGTCTCTGCCCTGACTTAGAGACAATATTGTACTTAAAAATCTGTATGTTTAAAAGATAATGGTGGTGAAAATAGGACTTTTGCGTAAATCTGTGATTCATTCTGTTCTTTATAGCCAATCTAACTAACTGCTCTAAGTCATTTCACTTGTATCAAAGTAAGATAAAAACCATTTTTTTCCTCATTTAAAAATTGTAATCTTCATGAAAGACATTCTCCAGATGGTCAGTTCAAGAGCTCTGTGTGAATCTTGTGATTTTTTTTTTACAGTTAAAAAAATATCTACAGACATTGTGCAGTGCATGGTAGAAGGCTGCCAAGCGGGGTCAGGAGGAGAACATGCCACCCAGCTGACTTCTGTATTTAGGTAACTAGAAAATATGCCAATTGGCAGTGAATCTACTGCAATCCAATTGACAGCAAACATGTTTTTTTTAAATAACTAATTATCTTTAACATACCACATTGTCTCTTGTTTATGGCACTTAAATTATGATACTTTTGGCACTGGTTTTAAACGTAGCTTGGCCAAAAAGCCAGAGCAAAAATATAGAGAAACATATCTGTGTTTTTCATGGATTAGGTACTGTTTTCAAAGGACTACAGTAGAGAGGGTACACTGCTGCTCTAAGGGGAAAATCTCCTCATGAATGGTGATGCTGAGTGTAAGGTGCTGTGCATGCTTAATTTGAATTGTATGTAATGGAGATCAAATCCTCATAGAACAAGTTTTGCATGTTATTTTATTAATTTCTATGATGAGTAAATAATAAGTTATTTTAATGTCAATTATACTTATTCCATACCTCTCCAACATCCTGTACCCTCCTGTTCCTCAAGCGGATACAGTAGAGGAGATATATGAGCTAAGACCCAAAGACCTTTTGCAAACCTGAACATTGGTGCTGTGTTGGGTTATGTCTAGACGAAAGCTCCAGAGAGATCCTCTGAATTCGGTGTGTAAACACTTTGAGGTGTTTCACTCCAGTGGTGTAACTTCTCATTCAAATGCAATCTGTGCTCTTCAGAGACCTCAAGCCCTCAGGAAGACAAATGGATAATGCTTCCACCCTGCTTAAGATCCAGTGGAACTTTACAAAGAAATGCTTATGTTGTTTCTGCAGATTTGAATCTAGATGCCTTGTCTTAATGGACTTCTTTTCGTTGTTGTTAAATAATAAATACATCTTTTAGTTTTCCATTCAGACAGCTGCATTACAACGTAAAGTGCTCTGGAAGAAGTCAGCCCTGGCGAAACAGCAGCAGAATCTGACAATTTGCTTGAAAATAAATGTGTGGTTTTTTTCCTCAGCATTAGCCTTCAAAAGCATGGCTCTGTTTGGAGAAGGTATTCCATGTAGAGTATTTCAGTGTAACAATAGGAAAATTTCCATGCAGCCAGATTGCTTGTTCTGATTAGACTCTTCAGTTGTTCTTGGCATGTTCTCTGCATCTAGTTTTGACCTTGCATTAAATGCCTCTGTGTCCCCCTCAGGCAGTTTATCCAGGACTACACTGCAGTGTATGATCACCGGGTTTACAGCATATTAGAAGCAGTGGCAGTCTTGGATCAGACTTTAGTTACCAGCCTGATTCCCACAATGACACAGGCTCTGAAGGATTCAGAGCACAAACAAGGTCTTGGAAGAAATGCTGCACAAAGGTTTGTTTTTTATTTAATACTGCTTTTTGATAATGAATAGTAGGGGTATGTTCTCTTGAAATAAGGCATTGTTAGACAGCATTACACATACTAAAAAATGAGTGATTTTTACAAGTGTTCAAACAAAATCTCCTTTGCTCATGCCTTTCATGGTTTTAAGCCATCTATGTTTGCTAAGTATTTTCAGAGATATTTTGACACTAGGGCTACAGACCCCCACAGAATTTCAGAGAGGCCAGACTGTCTCTGTTCACTACACTGTGTTATAAAGCATGCAATGAAGAAGAATTCCTGCCCCAATGAATTATCCTGTACGCCCCTGTGTTAGATAACTTTATGGCTTAAAAGTAAAATTATAGTATAATCAGATATGATCTCAGATGCTTGGAAAGAAATATCCATGGCTGAATTTTAAGAGTTCTCTCATAATATAAACTTCTGAGAGTTGTGGGTGTTCAGAAAAGGCTGGCCTCCTCTCCGACAGGCACAGCAGAATCATACTTTCTCCATTTGCGCCCCTGAGAACTCAGGGCAGAAATATTTGACATGTGAATCCATCTAGCCTTAGGAGGAAATGGCACGAGGTGAGCAACTCAGCACAGATGGTGGCTTCTGTTGGTGCAGATGCAGCAGTGAACTTTCAGCAACCATATAAATGTTGCTACAAAAAATCGAGGCAGCTCTGCACCTAAGCCAAAAGGGCTCCTTCCGTTAGATCTCCTAACTGGAATGCAGGCTCTAGTGGGTCAATGCCAGGAACTGGCCTCAGTGTCTGGTTACATATACTGGTACCCCTCAAAGGGTAGATCCTTGTCACACCTCAGCCTGGAGAAGTTTTGATGTACGCTTTGGCAGGGCCCGGGTTATTTAAAAACAAACAAAAACCAGTAATTTAAGAATGAAATTCATGGGATGGTAAAGGTTATTCAAGGCATATACATTGGCCATGCAATGAAAAATATTTAATTCATTTATAATTGTATTATTCACTTTTTATTAGCTTGGCAGTCTAGTATCTCACATCACTGTACCTGTAGCGTGAGTCACAGAGAGATTTCCTGTGCAGAAATCAGATAGTGAACATGGTGAAGTCTCAATGCAGATCTCCTCTAAACCCTGTTTAACTCCATGTTTTAAAATAAAACAAAAATCTATTTCACAGCAGCTCCCTACAGAAAGAGACTTCTCAGCATCTTCACAACACTTATAGCTGTAAATTATGCAACCCTCATTCTTCCTCCAACCCGGCCATGCTAAAAATTCACAGCAAACAAAGCTGTGGATAAATAGGGAAAGAAAAAGTTATTGTGGGTTCATATCCCAATGTGTTTGGAAATTATGTGCTTTTACTCCTCACATGTGTGAAACTTTTAACTAACACATCACTTTTTTTTTTGTTTTTCAACAGAGAAGCCTATAAAAGACTCTTATCTTACCTCTCAGAGGCCGGACAAAATGAGATACAAAAACTGGAAAATGAGACAGGTTAGCAGTATGCTGGTGATTGATCCTTTCCTCTGACAATGCTGATACCTAGAACTGCTCTGTACAACACACTAGCCAGGTTTTTATCTGTACAACTGCAATTATTTATCTTTTTTTTTTCCAAGTTATGTATTAATTTTAATGATTTCTATGGTATTTGAATATTGTCATGCATCTGAAGAGTAACTCTGAATATCTGCTGAATGGTGATTAAGAGGTATGGCAATTTTATTACATGTCCAAATGTCTACATGAGCAGAGCCTGTATTGCAACATACAAGGCAGGATTTAAAAAAAAATTAAATCAAAGTAATTACACAAAACTCAACACGGAGACCTGACCCTCTTAACACTGTCCTTTTGAAAACCTCATTCAGTATATTCTTAAGAAAATTGTAGCTTTGTAACTTCTAATTTATTATGTTAAGAGAATGAGAAATACTTTTCTGTAGTACTGAGCTTTTTGAATGCAGTGCATTCACCAGTAGTTGGGCCAGTATGGTATATATTAAGAAAGGTCTTGTATATATGTTGCACAAAATGTATATAGCTATCTTAACCTTCCACCTGTATTAAAACATTAAAGTTTTTCAGTTTCCAGTGTAAAATCTCTTCTGTTGTGTTTGTGGGTAATATAAGAAAACATAGACTCAGATTTCCTGACCTCTTCCTCTTCAGTACTGTTTTAAAATTAACCCAGAATTTAAAGGGATCCCATGTTGTTTTTCATTAGTCATGACACTGTTAATTACACATTTAACTTACAATTGGTGTAAATAGTGTGAGAAAAGAGAAAGAGGATAGTAGACCTCTGAAGGAAATACTCATTTGGGAAATTTATTTCATTTGAAATAAATACGCTAGCAGTTACTTCTGTCTGCCTAGAAAGCTGGATCTATCAAGTATTTTGCTGTATTTTGGATTATCTTTTGGGGCTTTCCAGAATGACTCTAGCTCTAACTTTTTCTACACGTTTTCCAAAGTTCTCAGGAAACTTCCATTAATGCCTATGGAATTCAAATTTTTCACTTCCCACAGTAACCCATATTTTTGCAACCACTTACTGGACTCTAGGAATAGTAAGTTTTCCCCTAATGGCAGCAATGGTGAACAGGCTGCTTCGTTTTAACGTTATTCAGATTTTAACTTTATGATATTAATGGGAAGGAAAGATTATTTTTGCATCTCAAAAATGCCACCAAAAAAAAAATATCTTGGTCAGAGCGGCTTTACTTCCTTCATGGTAATTTTATCAAGTCCGAATAGATAATCTTTTTCCCTAAATCAGCTATCGTTACTTCGGATAATGCAATAACTAAAAGCCTCTTTAGGCTACTTAATAGTGCAGAACATGAAGGTTCTTTTCATTATGAAAGTGACTTATTGAACTTGCATTGTAGCTTCTTGTAAGCTTCTCTGCCTGGGAGGAGTTTTATTCATCTCAAGAGAACTGTACTTCTAAAAAGCTTTTAAAAAATAAATAAGTTTTCCGAGTAAGATTAATAGAGATGTCTCTTCAAAATTTGAGTCCTACCACCCAGATTACAGAACAGATGTCTGACTGTAGTATTACTTCCTGAAAGTAAAACCTTGCATCTGTAAAGGATGGAGCAGATACAACAAATCATTTAATGATGTGTTTAGCAGATTGTTAAAGACACATTTAATACTAGCTGTAGTGGTTGGAAGTTTCTGAAAAAGCAACAGAGCTTTATGCAAATGTTAACAGATCAGTGCATAAGAAACTGATTTAAACAGTTTGGAAATGATCATTCTTCTCTGTCAGAAAGTTAATGTGAACAGAAATAAAGCATTTTGCATTATATTCATCAACCACTGCCAAATGGGCATTCTGGTTTGGTCTAATTATTGGGTATGGACATTTGCAGATGTGACTGACAGTTTTGATAATATTAATGAGATGAAGGCTTGCAGAGTATTACTCTAGACTGACTTACCAAGTATACACCAAAACAGCAGTCCAAAATTAGTTAGAAAATAGAAGAAAGTGCTAAATTTAAGTACAGTATTAAAAAATGGCTGATAACCACCACAAACCTAAACAAGTTATGTATTACCTTAGACAATATGTTAGACAATTATGACAGTGATTGTTTTATGTGTCTTATTAGATGCTGTCTGTATAAAGGTTAAATAATGTTTAGTGTCTGAAGTAGAGTAAACCTTTCTATATTATTTTCCATGCAGTTTGGTTTAAAAACAGTAAAAATGCCTACCTCCCCTGTACATAGGAAACTGCTTAAGCTAGAGCAGGAACTCCTGGAAAGCTTCTATGCTGGTTGCTACCACTGACAGGAGCAGGTCATCTGCATGTAGGCACAAAGGCTGCCTCTTTACTTTGCTTAATGAGCCACAGGACAGAGCTTTGCTGCAAATCAGGTAAAGGGGATGTGAACAAAAGACTTCCACCTGCTGGTAAGCCTGCAGTATCCTTAGCCTCGCTAAGAGGAAAGGAACTCAGCCCCTGCTGAGCCTGCTTTCTTCTCCCTTCACCAGAGATTCATCCCCGTGGTCATTTGTGAAATGGGTGGCCATCTTCTGAGGCATCTGCATTGGATCTTATATGTGGAACAGGAAAAGTGTCAAAGCAGAGGCTTTCACTCAGAGACTCACACTTTCATCCGTTCTGCCAGGGATCAGTATCCTGGTGGCATGGAGCTTGGTATTTGTGGCAGCTGAAAATGTCACCTCAGGGTTTAGCCAGCAGATACTTCAGTGTGCTGCAATTTGATCAGCAGCCAAGCAGAATTTTTTTTTAATCTCTCAGTGACTCCCTAGTCTTAAACTTAAGCTTCTTGCTTCCGAGCAGTTTTCCTGCCAGTATTTTTTGGGGTGGAGGGGTTGTAAGCATTCGTACTTGAACCGGAACCAGTAGGCACGGCTGGTATTACTAGCAAGTCATATACCAACCTCAGAGACTCACTTAAGTGATCATCACCTCTGCAATGTGTTGGGACAGGCAATTTCAGACATCTGTTTTCAAGGCAATGTAGATAGAAATCTACAGGGAGCATCAGAGCAGAAATCCTCTGTGAACCAGGGAGTGTAGATGTGTTGCTGCCTTGCCCTGCATTAGTTTTTGGAGTCTTTATTTCTCAGGAGAAATGGGCAGTGAGTTACCAGAAGCTTCCACTACCACTGTGCAGGTGTCTTTCTCTGCCAAGTCCCCTGTAGGGTCATCTGCCCTCCACTAAGTGATATAGATAACTGTTCTCCACAGTGTCTCAGGGGAGGATCCCTGGAAAGCTATTAAGCAAGGCTCCTGTGTCTGTGACAAGAATGTTGATAATTGGAAAATGGGGTCAAGCCTCAAATCTGAGATGATGTCTAGCAGATGAAGAAATTATGTCCCGAGATCACCTTCCCAGAGATGTATACCAAGCCTTACTCTGAATCTGTTAAGAGTGTTAATACAAGCTCATTGACTGCACAAAAGACAAGAACTGCCACTTGGATGCTATCAGCCCCTGACAGCAGCAGCTGTGTCAATCAGTTGGTGAGGGGGAGACACGCTTCCAGAGGCATGCTAGAGCTTAAAGAAGATACTTGCCAAAACTAGGTTGGGCATTGTAAATTATTATTATTTTTAGGGGTCAGTGACTCTTGCAAACAATTTGTCCTAAAAGATGTCTTCAGAAGGCATACGTGTTCCTTTCTCTTACCCAGTATTGGTATTATTTTACAACAACTGGAAGGTTTTTGCTTATAATTATTCAAATTGTTTTAGAGGATAATGGGCATTTCTACTATCTTATGGAAAATACTGTGGTTGAGCTCACGCTGTCCGTATCATGTGTGGCTCTAGACCTGTGCAGGGGGAGCTTCACCAATTTCACTGGCCTCAGTATGACCTAATCCAAACTTCCCAGAACTTGTGAAGTTACTGAAAATTAATTTAATTTTAATTACTTAAAATAAGGAAAAATGGCTTCCTGGAAGAAATGTTCAGTTAGCACCTGGCCAACTGCATATTCTTAGAGAAATCGGTGTGGTGACCACTGACATGTAAGCTTCATAGGAATAGTACAGCCTACTGTGCCCATCCATTTGTACATCTCCGTGTTGTTTTATTTTTAGCAGGCTGGAGCATTTTGGCCCCAATTCCCCAAACATTATTTAAAGACGTTGTGATATATTTGTCTCTATGTTCAAACGTTACCTTTCAGGAATAATCCATCATCCCAGTAGTATTTAGACAGGCAAATGCCACTGCAATTCTGCTTCTTTTACCCAACTTTTTGAGGCTTTTGTGGCCTCTCACAAGCTTGGAGCAAAAGCATTACTAAGGTTAGAGTTAATAATGAAATTCAGAAAGCCTTCACCAAACACTGAGGGTTACTCCTGCTCCCCTTCTACATATGAAAAGTTGATGGTATTAAGCCATTTTGAATCTTAATTACAGTCATGGCAGGATCAATGTATTTCAATGGTGTGTTAACAAAATATTAAATCTCCATAAGCTTTTTCTTCCCCAAAGCCTGCTGCATGGTCCATCCCCAATATCTCTTTGTGTTTAGCAATGCTAATGATGTTGACAAGAGCCTTCTTTAAAGTCCAGCTGGCGCGAGCCTTGTAGGCATTTTCTCCACTGATTTTAGGAGCCTGAGGACTATTGTGCCCTTTCAGCTCTTAATTCCTACATATTGGAAAAAGGAGTAGAAAGTATTTCTTTTTTCTATTTTCCCTGTTCCAGAATTCAGGATATTGATCACCTCTGACCCATTATCGTCCTTGTGGTGTGAAACAGATGTCCAGCACATCATGAACAATGGCAGGGAGAGGAAAGTCCGGTTTATCGTTCCTTTAGTAACCCTAAAATAACTGAAAAATGATGGAGGGGGGGACAGAAACGTTCTATTCAAAATTCACATGCAACTTCCATTAGTCCCACAAAGCTGTCCATCTATTTTATAAGAATTTCCCATTTTTTATTGTTATTAAAGAAAAGGAACACGATAATTTAAACTATTCCTTGCTTTCATTTTCAATGACAAAAAAAATAGTGGGGGAAGGCACTTGTTTCAATAAAAGAGTCTCTGAAATAGAAAAAATTTATGCCTTTTATGCTGGAATAGAGCAGCAGACCTGTGCAAAGAAAAAGGTTCTGCGTATCTTGTAATTGCACAGAAGAGGAGCTGCCAACAGCACATACTACTTACTGATAGTCATTTAAGGAACTTTTTTAACTGTCCACCTAAATGCAACGTATTTCCCTCAGGAAACTGAAAAGAGGTTTTATTGCACTCTGTTTTTCCTTCTCTTAGTAGCTTCAGAAAATAATGTATGCATGGGTATTTTCAGTTTAATCATATTTTATAATTTTTAACTATTACTTAAAACTCAAATTCAGTGTAATCAGCCCATCTGTTAGCAATGGTTATAAAATTATGTTGAAGATTAAAAATCTGATGCAGTGTCAATATGTCCTAGCATAATTAGACTTGTTTTATGATGAATGACTAGGATATGGCTTTTGTCTACTTGAGCAGCATTGAAATGGTAACCCTTTTGTAGGCTCAATATACAAAATGTAGAAGTACGTATAAAACAAAGCAAAACAACCACAGAACCCAGATCCTGCACTTATAGATGTGATGTCTTTGCAGGCCTTCGTAGATACCAACAGATTAATTCCCTGTCAAAACCAAATTCAATGAATTGTTCAGTCCAGCAACATTATCTCAGAGATAGTCTTGCCTGTACAGTGTCACCCAAACAGACATTAAAATTTTTGAGTTTGCTAGTCATCAATTTTAGAAAGGGCTGACATGACCTGTATTGCACTGGAAGAAAAATTAGCTCAGTTTTCAATTGAGGTTAGGGCATTGCTAAAAATACTTGTTCTGTTCTTCCGTACTTTAAGTATTGCAACATAACCTAATCTACCCATAGTAAGAGTTAACATTTTAAGCATTTTAATTCTGGCATTACTGTGAAAAAACTATACATAACCATCTCTATTGAAAAAACATCATGTGGATATTTTTTCCCTTTAAAATGTGTCCTTGAAAAAAAAAAAACTTAAGTTTTGCAAAATTAAACTGTAGAAGCCCTTTACATAGTCTATGTGCTAAACTTCCTGCAAAGTCTTCCTCCGCTACAAACTCTGACTGCAGATGAAGTGTTTTAACCTTGCCCTCTTAATTTATTCTACATTCTAATTTTCAATAAACAGATGCCGCCTCCTTTCGCGCTTGTTTCCACATTGTTCCACATTCTGCCTGTGTTGTTTCTGCATGTGTGAATATTCAATTATCTATTTCTCCACGATTCTGCAACTGATCTACTAAATGTCTGTACAGGTTTGGGGGAGGGTAACCAGGGAAGGCAAAAACTTAAGGAAAAAAAGAGTTACAAAAGTTTGATTTAGCTTGGGAGTCAGGTACTCTCCCTGAAAGCTAAGTTATAACAAAAATCGTAAGAAACTAGAAATGCAAGGATTACAAACACGCTACTGCACGGAAACAGACTGGCTGCACACTGGCTCATAACACATAAGCATTTCTTTGCTCGGCATTTGGGTGTGAAATGCTCAACAGAAACCAAAGGGGCAGAACAAGCCGTTGGTGTTGGCATCCTCTTGGTGCTGCTGCTGCTGCAGCATGTCAGCACTGTGCAAGGCTGCTTCTGGAATCTGTCTTTTTGGATAAAAAGCACGAAGTAGCTGATTGCTATTGTGGTTATTTATAGGTAAGACTTGCTGATAAAACATCTTAGGACTCAAAGGTGAAGTGTGCTGTATAAAGGACGAAATATGACTTTTCATGGGACTGACTCCAAAAAGGAGATCACAGGACAGGAGTAAAAGTGCAAAGGCTCTTCATCACAGCCCTTAAGACCTTGTGGCCCACAAGCCTAGCTGCAGAAATGCACAGAACTGCACTGGCTTCCAAACTCACCAGTTTACAACTGCTGCTGCATTATTCAGCTGTAAAGGTACCTCTTTCCTGAAGTGCCTCCTGAGTTCTTGCTGGCTGTAACCTGCTCCATTACCTTGCACAATTTCCCAGCTGGGAACCTGAGTGAATTGCGCTGGCAGCTGCTTTCACACTGCGCTGGTCTGACTCCGGGAACAGAATATGATCAAGCGTGGAAATATTCTTATTCTGGGCATCTTCAAGGCGCTGCAGAAAAACTGAACTAAACTGCTGCTCAGAGGTATGTACCAAAAGCGGTAGGCTGGGCAGGGATAGTGGTTGGGTTCAAAGGCTTACAGTTGCCAAACAATATATAAAATTAAGAAAAGAAGAGGTAGGCATGGCACTCATGCACAGGAGCCAGCAACTGGTGCACTTTCAGGAGTCATGGACACTAAATGTAAAACTGGCCAAGCAAGCACGTGCTGGTTCAGACCTCCAGGTCGCTGGGCAGCCTTTGCCAGCGGGTCCCCTGCACAGTTTCAGGCTGCCTGTGAAGCCATCCTTGCTCCGCCACCCACCCCCTGCTCCTCCCTAGCAGAGAATCCTCTCCGAGAGCAGAGCTGCTGCTGGCACCAGCCTGTTCTCTGCCTGCGCTTGCACTGACGCCCTTCTCTCTCTTTACCTGGTAATATCAAACCCTTTTGCTCACCTTGCTGGAACTACATGGCATTTTCTGAGTTCAGGTGCAGCAGAGCACCCCGTCTGTCCCGAAGGTCCTGCAACAAAAGCAGAAAGACCCAGCTAGGAAAGCGAGGCACCCGGGGTCGCCATGAAAGGATTCTCTGTAATCACTGGAGCCTGATGATTAAGAGCCAGAGCAGAATCCTGACACTAATAGGAGCATATGTGTTGTCCTGAGGCTCTGTGGCTGTGCTACCCTTAACTAATTTAATGCAATTGCACAGCTGTTTAAAACCGCTATTCACCAGTACAGACAATTGGTGATAACAGCCAGAAGAGTAAAAGTGTCTAAAGGGCAGAACAAACATGATAAATAACTTTCTTGCCATACACTCCTGCCTTTCAGCCCTTGAACCGAGCGGCACATGCTGCTTTGCAGAGGGACACTGCCCCCCCCTCCACCTCTCAGCTCCGGCTCCTGTCACAGCTTGCTGCCGCTGGTAAACGGCCGGGCAGCTCCGCCGTAATCCCTCGCGCTCATGAAGATGATTTCAGAGCTGCACCTGTGGGAAGCTACAAGGCCTAGGAGTAAAAGGATCAAAACTAAGTTTAGACACGCGAAATGTACGCCGCGCTTTTGTTTGGAAGCACGCTGCGTTTTACGAAGGCTAAGGAATTAATTTCCCCACCTCCTGCAAAACGGGGAGTCGGTGACGGTTCTGCAGAGCCAAAGCTGATCGCTCACCTGACCAGGCACTGCTGGGACCTGGCTCTCAGCCCCAGGGCTCTCCACACACCCGTGTCGTGATTATTCAGCCACCCTCTGCCTGAAAACAAGGCGTGTACCATGTCCACATCCCTGCAAATTGTACGTGAGCGGAGCTTCAAATGCTCCCCAGGCTTGAGCCCGGCAGCCCACACAAGGCAACACTCAGATATTTAAAGTATAAAAGGTCTGCTAGGAGAGATGGCCCTTGCAGGCTGATTTTCAGGAGATCAAAGGAATTAAAACTAAAAAAAAAAAAAAATCCCGATGCATTGCCTATAGAGCTCTTGTATAGTTAAAGTACTGGCTGGATGAAGCCTCATTTCGTGTGCAAAGGAAGAAATTGCTAGCACTCAGTGAAAGCTGCAGCTGGTGCTTGGTTCTATGCAACTACAGGCTGCTAAGAAAATCCAGAAAAAAAAGGAAAAGAAAAAAATATCTTTCTAACCTGAAAATGATTGGGAAAGGCAAGGTGATATGGTATGAGTACCTTGCCCAGCTAGAGACAGAGATGTCATGAAGTGATAAAACTCACCTCACTGTGCCACTAACCAGGCCCTTAAAGATGCATTTGACTTGGAATCGCTGCTCACTGGGCAACATCAAACCCGTTCCCGTCCAGCAAGCCCAGGCTCTTGCTGTGGCATATTCTGCACCTGGCATTTGCATGACTGTCAGTAGGAATTGCACAGGTCTGCTCAGATAGCACAGGGGCAGGGAACAGATCAGTAGGTAAAGCAGAGAAGAGCATAGTACCCATAAATCATAAATAGAGAAAGATTTAATTATATGCTTGGTTAATACTTACAAACATTGAAGGTGTTGTTAAATACGTAAATAAAGATGAAAATAGGAGACGGGGGCTGCAATAGCCAAGCAAAGCCAAAATATAACAGGTTAGAGTATTTATTGTGAATTGGCATATGCTTGGAGTATGGAAGGGAGACACACTACATAAACTGAAAGAATAAATAAATAAATATTGACATTGTTATACACCTGTTTAGCCTCTGGAGACCAGTGATTTGTGGGACCATATGTTGGACAAAATGAGACTGTTCATTGATAATTGTAAATGTGGTGACCCCTTGCAAACTGGATATTAAAAATATTAAGTAAATGGCACATTTTAATTATACAGTAAAGAGGCTGTTCTCCACCATTAAAAGACTGCAGCTGTCAGGAGGAATTGATCATATGACAGAAGGTAACATTTATTTGATAGTAGACCTTGGTAAATGACATCCCAAATGATCTTTAGATTCGCAGACAAACACATTCAGTTCAGACTTGTGCTTAACCGTGAAGCCTCAGTGTCTTTGTCTTTCACAAATTTTTGTGTGATCCTTATATACTACAGGGCTTGTTTGTTTTTTATTTTTTTGTTTTAATCTGCTTCACAGTATTTAAATTTCAAATGAAGTATTATTAAATGAGAAACTGTAAACGATGGAATTCGGAATTGGAAGTCAGCACATTTGTTATTCTTTTTGCCAACGGTATCAAGTAAGTTGCATAATTACCATAGTATTATATCATCTTTGTCAACATAAACACTACTTTCTATCATCTTTGAAAGTGCCATTGGTGAACAACTGAACGTGCAGACTCCAAAGAACAGCAGCCCAGGAAGGAGCTGAGAGCATTCACAATGCCTTGACGAAGTTGCATAAGGAAATTAAACAGAGACAGGCAGCAAGTAGTCACCAGCAGAAATGCCAAGTGCTCTCACATATATGCCTCTGCATCTGAGGCAGAGGAGAGAAACCACAGCTTTTGTAGCTTTCTTCCTGCCTATTGTGATCCAACTTTAAGACAAATGTGTGAAGGTAAAGCAGCAGCCCATGGGGATTGATTCTTTTCACTGATCCGAAGAAACCCTTCAATACACAGGGTCTGATTTTTCCCCTTCCATGTCTGATTGTATGAAGTACACGTTCCTTGTCTCACATTGTGCCGATCCTGTGGTGAGGCACTTGCAGAGTCTGAAGGTTGGGGCATGTGAAGTAAGGAGCTGGGAGAAAGCACGCCGCTATTCCATTGGAAGCAAATGGGAGTGTAGGCCCATAGAAAACTTCTTCCTTCCCTTCCTTGCTAACGTCCAGCACCTGCAGGTCAAAGTACAGAAAATATTTCAGAGATTGCAGAAGGAATCTGAAACAAACCCACTGGCACAGGCTGCATAAATGTACTATTAATCCCGACAGAAAGAAAGTTTCGGATCACTTCTAGATTCCAGTTATGGATCTGGTGATTTACTGCAGTCGCTATCACCCAAATCTTATCTTAGCTGAGCTACTTAGTGGCAGACAGTGGCATTTGATGGTGCTTCCTGGCAGCAGAATGTTGCAGTCACGCAAGTAGAGCACTCTGCACTGAAATGCTGAACAGTTTGTCAGCTTGGTTTATAGGGAGCAAGGGAAGCTCTACCAAAGCTGGAAAGCTGTGATTCATACCTGATTGACTTAAGGAAAATGAAGAAGTACGGAAAAGTTGTTTTTTTATTCCAAAGATGAGAGCAAACGCAGGTTTGCTGAATTTGAAGATAAAAGGGGTAGTTTCACTGGTTAAAGCCAGGCACAATGCCAACAGCTGAGAAGGGGCAGCACACGCAGCTCTGCCAGAGCACTCACTGTATTTCTTTTCCCTTTAACGCTGGGACTCTCTCAGGCAGGCTGCCAGTTCACGAGCAGTCTGGGGATGTGGACAAGTGTCCATTTTGAAAGCAAGATCCTAGGATCACTGTCACTTGTCACTAAGCAGTATTTACACCCAGGTGCAACGCTGCAAAGAACCTGCCGATTATAAACAAGTGTGTTGGTGTCGTACAGCCACCGCCTTGATGCAGTGATGTTTGTTACTCCATTTAGAGCACAGTACTTCAGGCAGCATTATCCAACCTGCCTGCGTGATGTTTTCCATTAACAATTGTTAGGTATGGTATCCAACAACTTAGGAAAACACAATTATACTATGACAAGAACATGGTTCTAACTGCTTATTGTGCATGATCTGTTCTTTACAAACTTATGCTAATGTGTGTTCATTACAAGATCAGCAGCTTGGCATCTGATACCTTCCCTTATTATGCTAGGTCCAACTTCAATCCTTATGGGACAGTTTGGAGGTTAAATCCTAAAATCCTTAGTTGGAAGCTAATGAAAATGTTGTTTATCAGCAAAAGTGCAGAAACTGAGACATAAACAAGAGTTTCTGTCTGTAACTGCCCAGCTGGTCACAAAGCAATGGCTGTGATGCAGATTTGCTCCACTCGGAAGAATGTAGGAAGATAAGAATTCCTAATGTCTGTATGGGAACATCTGAAAGACTCAGATCTGCAGGTAAGCCGCTGTGACACAAGATGAGAGAGCAGAAGAGTTTATTGGACAACCCACTACCTACAGCGGGGATCAAAACTTCCATTCAAGCTTTGAAGCAGTAAGCACTAGGGCAGGTTGCAGGCTGGCTGAACTTTGTCAAAGAACAACTCATTAACTCTGGCTGCTCTTCTGAAAGACAACTTGGAGAGAAAAAAAAATCACAAGAATGGCTGAAAATGTGTTAGCCCATGCCCCACTGTCCATTTCTGCACAGCTTTTCCTTTTGAACTCTACTGTGTACCCTGAGAATAATATATCCACTATTTTAGCCAAATCTTGTCAAAGGAGTGATTCCTCCTGCTTTCCTATAATACCTTACTTAGAAGAGTTACATCTAATGGCTAATCTGGAAATATTTTTTAATATCCACATTATTTCCTCTCTGGCTTACAGAGGTTTGGTGGCTGCATAAGAAACATCCTTAATCTCTCCACTTCACCTGCATTTTCCTTTTTGAATAACCTCAGTGCAAAGCATATCCTTGCAAAATTATTGGAAAAGACTTTAAAAGAAACCTAAATCACTCACCTGGATACATGCCAAAGGCTCATTTGTCCAAATCGAATAGCCGCCAACGAGATATATTCTACCATTGTGGACGGCGACTCCAGACTCGTTTTGACCTAAAGCAAAAAAGGAAAGAGAAGCCACTTCCAATGTTTAATTAACCCTTTTAACACTGAGTGCTGGAGTTCTGTAGTAAGATGCAAATGTACTTGGCAGCAAATTGAGAGTTTCAGATTTCACAACTTGCAACAATTGAGGTGAAGTGTGAGGGCTGTTCTCCGCTGTCTGTGGGAGCACACGACAGGGCTGTCCAGAGAGAGACCACAGATGAGCCAGGTCACAGATGTGCAATAAACTGAGGCTGTGCAGGGGACCATCTGCTCTCTTTTCAACGTTTTTTGTGCGCTTGTACTTTGTAGGTGATGGGCGAGCTCCCCACCTGCCTCAGCTTACAGGCACGTAAGCCAAGGGAGTGACCTCCCCTCATCGCCTGCCCACACCCATGCAGCTCCCTCGCTCCTACAGGCACAAGTACGGTGCAAGCTCACTCTCATAGCAATGGTCTCATTAAATTCATAAGTTTTGAAGGGTAAATACAGCCTTAAAAAATAAAATCTGCACTATATGGTACGACAGGCACATTTTCTGCCAGTTGCAGAGACACAGAGAAAAACTTAGATGGCTTCTCCTGGTGCTGGTTCTGGGAACAACCCACCAGGTCATGTCCAAGGAGAGGCCATTGTCTCACAGCACTAAGTGATATAGGGTCAGCTCCAGAACAAAGGTGCCTACGTGCCAGGACTTCTGCAATTGCAAATCGGATGTCCTTCTCTAAGGCAGTCAATCCCTCCAAATAATAAAATAAAATAAGTAATGGAGAGCAAAACAGATACAAAAAAAAATAGTTCTGTTTGACAATGTATAACTTTCTTTTCAGTCCATGCCTCTCTCCCCAGTGTCCACGAAGGGCTCTGATGACCTAACTCAGAAACTGAGCAACCTCCTGAAGACCCTTGAGATTAAGAAACCCAGTGCAATATCCTAAAAAATAAAGATGCCATCAGAGCAGTTTTTAAACCTTTCAGAAGGAAAATGACATAACATGACTGTCTTATTTGTCAGGCACTCATTTCTCTGACATGTTGCCAGCTATCCTAAGTTTCTAGTTAAGTTCCTAAATCTTTTCAGTGGTAGATCTCAGAAGTGAATGCAACACCAAATCAAGACAATGAAAAGTGAGGTAGTCTCAGTTCTAGGATTTCTATAGCAGTCTGTGCTGAAACCTGGTGGCAGACAAAGCTGTTACTAAGGGAGCTCCAAGTCTGCCGGAAAAGAGAATGGCCCCAACATTTATGCTGGCTTGCCTTGGAAATGCATTCTTGTCTGCAAAGCTTTTGTTGGTGCTGCTCTGAAATGTGTCACATGCCTGTCTCTCCCAGGGGTCTGAATGGTAGTACATCTAGGAATCACATCAGGTGGTGCTGAAATTCAGTGGACTGCGTTCCTCCTCCTAATGACTGTCATCAGGAAGTCCATAGATCCCGTAGCTATCCGAGCTACTCAACTCATCCCTGATCTGACAGAATTTCAACTGAGACACCTCCTTTCGGGAAACTTATGAAGAAGATGCTGTTTAGAAATAAGCGATGGTTAATAGATTTCAGTATAAGCCCTGCTATAATATGTCAGCAAGCAGAAAGCACTATAAAATTATGTTATTACAGTAGAGATGCATCTACCTGTTGCACACTGAAAAGAGGGATCTAAATCTAACAGTGCATACATACTTTTGGAGAATCAAAAATAAGTACTGGTAGTATTCGATGACGAAGTATTTTTGATTGTCTCATTAAATCAGATTTATGTGCATCATCTTAAAAATTTAGCCTACAGTGCCCTAAGACAAATGCTTTCTTGAACAATGAATGCTGGAACAGTAACCTAAAGTCTCTTTTGGGCCAACAATGGTCCCCTCCCATCCGGAGCCAACTGAAGCGAAGATGTATAGTTCCACATACCAAAGGCATCTGAAGGGCAAAGAATTGATGTTTTACCTTAAGAGTAGCAATTTTCCTCTTTTGGTATACAATACTTGCCTGTCAACATGTTGAAGCTGCAACGCGTCCACTGGTCAGTGTCTATGCTGTAAGAGTCTATGTGCCGAACCAGGATCCGGTCATTGTTGTAGTCCAGGTCGTTCCCACCTAACACGTACAGTTTCCTTTGGACAGCAGCCATGGAGTGATACACTCTCCTCTGCAGCATTGGGCTACGGCTTAACCACTTATTCTGGAAACAAAAAGACAGAAGTTGTCTCAGCACTGCTTGTACAACAGCATTAGCACTTATTGGTGTTCTCCTTGGCTGGAAATCCTGGGTGTATATACTTGTGTTATTCAAATGTTAAACATGCATGTTGGTTACAACATTGACTAGATATAATGGACTTTCAACACATGGTTTATACTTCTCACATATAAATTTGTTAATTTAATAGTATTTCTTGTTCTGTTTTTCTGTTTAGCTCATCAGGCTTCAAAGCTTTTTTACTTTTGCAGAATTCAGTAGCAAATACTCCTTAAGCAAGGCTATTAGATGTCTCCTTTGTATACAGCGCTAACATATCTGTACCAACTAGCTCTGTCAAGAGAGAAGCGAGATTCTTCTACTTTTCGTTATTCAGAAGCTTATTTGATCTTATCCTTGGGGAGTGAAGCAACAGGGAAAAATAATTTCCTAAAGAATCTTCTGAAGTGATTCGTGTATTTGGTTTAACGCTAACCCTTTATTTGTGGGCACTCACAAAGTAGCATCCTTTTGCATATTTTTCCTCCTGGTTAACAATATTCAAGAATTCTACTTTTTGAGGGTGGGGGTACAGAAAAGACAAGGGATTACAGCACGGTATTTTAAATGCAGGAAAACAATTGCTCCTGCCATGCTTAGAGAACCAAAACAACCTGGCAATCGACAAGATTAATTTATTTAAGTGGAGGAAGTTAAAATCTGTGAGGAAATTCTTTGTGTTACACGTGCTAGTGCTTGCAGTAACTCAAGGGCCTCTAATAACACTGCCTTTTAACCTCCGCAATCTATAGCTATACATTTCAATGTGTAATAGTTGAATATTAGGCATTAATGTTTGCATTAGTAGTCCAGTCTCTTAACACGAGGCTATAGACACCATCTGCTTTGCAAAGCCTGCCTGCATCCCCTGATTATATCTTTAGCTTCCTCCACTGCAGTGCCTGCCAGGTGAGCCGCCAAGCACTGCAAAGGCAAAGAAACCGAGGGGCCTGGTGGGGTCATTTCTAATAAGCCAGCGTGTGAATACTAATCAGTGGTGGGGAAGCAGAGGTCACCCCAGCCGGCTTGTTGGCAGGTAGCTGTGTGCTCTGTGGCAGATGGCAGGCATTATCGACTCGCCACAAAGGCCTCGCGCAGAAGCGAGCACGAGCGCTGAATGATGGAGTTATTGAGATTCTGTGCAAGATGCAAGCAGATGTGATGGTTTCCAGTACCCACCGTAAACAATATGCCAGCAGAATTTTTAAAAAGAGCATGTGTGTACAAACATGAAGCAGACCTCATTTGAAGAATGCGAGTGCACACTTCCTCTTTAACTATTTACACGTCAGGCTGGCCTTCTTGCAACCGGCACCGAAGTTGCCGCTGATATTTTTGGGGGGCAACTTTCAAAGCTGCGAACCGAAGCAAAGGACGTGGGATAGAGAGACAGGATTTAAATAGGAGCGTCTCCCTCATAAGCAAAACGAGATTGCTGCCCGTAATCACCATGTGCTTGGGTTTGGGACAGAATTGGCATTTATATAATCGATGCCTAAGACTGTACCTCAAAAAGGATGAGGCAGGTTTGTCAGTGCCTGCTTTCTGCTTCAGCACCCATATGTGGTATGCCTTAAAAAGTCAATGGGGACCACAGCAAAGTGTCTCCTGGCAGAATTTGGTTCCAAATACAGCAATCAAAGGCTCTATCCTGCAATCAGAGAAGTCAATACCTTTCTGTGCAGGTGTAAATCAAGCTATGCAACTCTGATTGCAAGCTTAGGACTTTTATTTCCTAATACAAGCAAGAGGGCATAACCATGCCCTAACCCTCTGAAATGGTTACTGAACCATGCTAACCTAATCAAAACACATACATTATGTATGAAATAATCCCTAAAAGATATTTTTGGTGCTCGGATAATGAAACGATAGGCACCCTTACAGTCAGCAGAATAAGTCACCGGCAGGTAGCACAGTTCTGAAGGTATACAGAAAACAAAAAGCCTGTATATATATAATTGAAAGCAGAAATGTCAATGACAAGAAGCAGTTTTGTGACACTGACTTTGAGTCATACATTGCCCAGGGCTGCTGGATTACAAAAAAAAAAAAAAATGAACAAGCAAAGTAAATACTGATAAATAGAGGGGATTTAAAACATATTTATTCTAAGTATTTAATCTCAGATATTTCTAGCACCTACAGGCTTCAAAAATATAACAAAAAGTCAGGGTGTCCATTACTCTGTTAAACATACACATCAGTACAAAGTGAATTTAAAATACCATCAACTCAAATTAAACTTAAGAAATTATTGTATTTTATGCGTTTGCTAACAGACCCTTTATAAGCAAAACACATGAGAAAAACACATACCACACAGATACTCACCTGCTTGGGATCATAGACCATAAGCCTGTTCTGATACTGTGCGGTGTTTGTTACTCCTCCTATGAAAGAGTTTATACAGGTTAATTTTTTTCATACTAGCAAAAACAGGACCAAGATCAGATACAGCAAAATAACCAGTCGTGGGGTCCATTTGCTGACAGGATTACACTGCATAGCCCCGGTTACACTCACATGCCTCTGCACTTTTTAATCTGGTTACGAGGTATTAATTAGCAGGTTTGTCAAACATCTAGAAACATGAAGCAGAAACAACCCCAGTCACTGCCTTGTAAAGCTAATTCTGAGGGCTAAAAGCAAGATAAAAATTGATTTGTTCAGGAATGACTGTGCGGTCAGCCATCTCCAGGACACAAAAAGGTAAGCCCCGTCCCTATTGCCAGGAGCAGGCAGTGCCCGACACCCTTTAAAAACGAGGAGGTGGCTCTGCACTGCAGGGGAGAAAGTGGTGAGAGGGGAGCTGTGCTCAAACGAGAGTGGTGGCGACACTAATGCCAACAGGATGGCACAGTGCAACCTTCTGCAGCTGCATTCGTGTGTGTCTTTGAAGAGAATTTTATATTTATTATAGTTATCCCATATTGCAGAGAGAACATCTTATGGTTTGGTTGTAAGACTTACATTGGGAGGTTCCTCCACAGCAATCAGGAACCAGGCTAACCACTTGGCATAGGAACTTCACAATAATCTGTAGAAAGCAGGGTATAAAGCCCAGAACAGTCTGCCCCAAGCAGATGTTGCAAAAGAACTATTTACCTCATCACAGTGCACGTGTAATGCCTGCTCATCCTGTACTCTGGTTTTAAATGGTAAACCTCACTGAGACAACTGGTGGAAAAACCCATCTGTCTCAAAGCTGCAATCTTAGCTGAGGAAATGTATTTCTGAGTATGCTCAAGCGTCCCATGAGCTTGGTGTCCCTGCAGCTCTGCCACCAGTGCCCGTCCCCGCTCTCTCCCCACACGGGGCTATGGGGAATAAGATGCTTTTATCCCCCCTGGTCTCAGCACACCTCCACGCGGGCTTTTGGTACAGAGCCGTGCTGGCGTTATGGACCAACCCCCCCACCTCTCACCCATCATTTCGTTTTGTGGGGCACTCCTGGTGAGCGGTATCGGTACTCCCCTTTTCTGGAAGATGTTCAACCAGAAGCTCCACTCTGGATGTGTACCAGCTCTGCTCCCATTCCTGTGCAGTAACAACCAGTCTTTGTACCACCTGAGTGCTGGGAATATTCAGCCCAGAGGACCAGAGTAAACCTACCCCAAAGCAAAACATGCAGACTGTATGTAGCATAGATACAGAAAACTTGGCACTAACGTTTTACCTACTGCTCTGCTCCTGTTGGGGTGAATTACTTACTAATAACAGTCCTAATGTTTAAGGATGAACTGTCAGATTGCTGTTTTGAAAACTAAAAGTTGCAGTTGTTTGGATGGCTGCCTCCAGAACACTAATCTACAGGAGATGCATCAGGAACACAGTGCTGGGTCTCTTACTCTCGCTCAGAAAGAACACCTCAATTCGGGTGGAAAGATGCGGAGGGAGAAGACAAAGAACGGGGTCGCTTCCTTATGAAATAATCCAATAAGCAAAATTATTTTCCTCTCTTCACAAAGGGCCCCTCATATCAAGTACACAGCTTACATTTTTTCCCTGCAATATTGCTCATCTGTGGTGTTTTATCATTACATTCCCTTCACATACCGCTCTTCACTTTTAGATTAATCTGCCAAAATGAGATGCTAAGGATTTGCATACAGATTTGACTACACAAAAATAGATCTGGAATTAATAACAGTCTCTATATGTTTTAATTTCTTCTAGACTGGAGTACCCTTGCCTCCAGCAGTATTCTTGGCTTTGAAAGTCATCAAGCTGATTTGTCTGCTCTTAGGTTATGATGCCACATGCTGCTACACTGTCCCCTGCAATCAAAGTGCTTGCAGAGATAGATTCCATGCCTTCCCCTAACAAGTATATTTTATAGATTGGCAGTTTTGATCTCCCCTCCCCAGGGAGATAATCTGCATCTTAACAGGTTTCTATAGATACATCTGTCATTAAATATGCCATCTTATATCTGCATCAATTTTCAAACTCGAGTTCCTCCTAACTTTGAAGTGCTATAGCAAAAGTTTAAAATTTTCTGCCAAAATTCACATTTAACAAGTCTGTAATGTCCTCTTGAACTATTCTTTTAAAAATACTCCAGGCAGCTGGGAAAGGGCAGAAGAAGATTAATATGCCTCCTAAAAAATAGGACAAGGAAAAAAAGTTTAAATGGTACTAAAAATAATACATACTTTCTCTCAGAAAAAGCTGGGGTAATCCTAAGATGAATTTCTTCAACTGCTCAGCAGAGCTTTCTAAGAAGAGGGAAGGGGGAGGTATGGGAATGGCACTTGAAGATCTGAAACTACAAACCATGTCATGAAAGTTGATGTTAAGCAATAGCAGCTAATGTCGTAGCAAATTGATTAAGGAAAGTGAAAAAAAATCTGCCTGGGCGAATGGCAGCAAAACCCCCAGCTTGGTCAGAGCTCGGTGGGTTTTACAAAGCAAGAGCGATGACCACACCGCTCTGACAAGGGCAGCTTGCTTTGAGGACTTGGATTTCAGGAAGGCGAGGAATGCCCTCAGGACAAGCCTGGTTCTTTCTCGTTCTTGCAGCTGTGGCACCAAACTCATGGCAAGCGCAGCACCAACCCCATGGACTTTTTCACTGCCGCAGCCACTGTTGCTCACTCCTCTTGCAGCAGATGCTGTAAGACAAGCCACAAACCCTGCTTTCTAAGCCCTCCAAAACCCACAACCTCCCAACTTCCCCTCTGTGTGGAGAGGGTCCTGGAAGTCTGAGATCCCCCCTTTGTCCAGCCCTTCCCCAAACATGCAAAATGTTTGTTACAGCCCCCAAACCGTCCACAAAGTGCACTGAAAAACGCCTTCCATAAAGGCACCTCCAAAAGGAGAAGGGTGGTAGGCAGTAGGTTTAACACAATTTTCCCAATCAAACATTTATAATCCATATTTATAATGTGTCCTAGCAAGACCCCCATCTGACTTGAGAAATCTCATTCAATCCAAATCCCACAGAAAATCTCACCACTCTCTCCGAAGTCCCCAAGTGCTAGGCTGTGCACACGAATCCGACTTTGCTGGGAGATGTGTAAAACCACATGTTGGCAAAGAGCTCCCCGTGTGTACTCCTTCCAGCAAATACATGGAATATATCGAACTCATGAAATGTGCCCTACGGTACTCTGCTGTTTTAAAATAGAAATCTCTCCTCTCTCTCATGCCCGTGTGTTAAACACAAGATCAGCCTTCCTCAACACGTGAGCCCGCTGCCTTTTACTCAGCCAGCCCAGGTACAGCGAGGGCAGCTGAGCTGGAGCATCTTCTTCCACCCAAATGAAATCCCTGAAAGACACCAATGGTAGCTCCAAATGATGCTGTTCCCCTCTGGATGCAATCTGGGTGCCAACAAGAGGGGCACAAGCCCTAGGTTTTTTGGATTTAAAAAAAAATAAAAGCTTTAAAAACAGATGTTTACTGTCAATCTACGAAGAATCAATGACATCAAACCTACAACATATGTGCTTGAAAGGTGTGAGATCCATTATCTTTATTCAAAGATAATAATAAAAAAAGAATATCCCATATGCAGACTAAGATGGGGTCACAGAGGTGATTTACCTCCTTATTAAGCCCCTGTACATGGTAATTTCTGTGCCAGCTGCGCCATAAAACTGGGTTTGGTCAGATACTGTAAACTCCTATTTATTCCAGATCTATTTTTCATAAAATAATATTATAGGCATTTACTTGAGGGGGGAACCCTCCTCACATCATATAGCATACTAATAGTAATGTAGTGCTTTTCATGCCAAATGACTTGCACACACAATAATTCTCCAAGATACATGGTCATATCTTTGGTCAAAATCTCAACGTTAGGGGAAAAAAATAAAAGTCTTGAAATTAAAAACTTCATTCTTGATTTTTGAAGGAAGAAGTTGTTAAATATGAAGGAACTGTAGAGGGTCGGTTTATTTTCTCCCACAGAGCCAAATTTTTCTGTGCAGGACAAGACGTGACTTTAGCTGACACATGTCAGGTCAGGCAACTTGGGACCTCTGTGAAACCACAGCCTAATGCTGGGCTTCAGACCGCACTTCTCACATGCTCCTCTCCTGAGCCCTTTACCAGGAGGGAAGCCTCCTTATCCCCCGCTGCAGATGCAGAAATGGCACCGAGCTGGCAGAGGTTCCCCCATCTCGCCCCGGCCTCCACGTGCGGGGCACCTCCAGGGGAGGAGGACGGAGGACGCATGTAGGAGAGGAGGTCTCCAGATCCGCACGCATGCGCCATGGAGGACGCAGGGAAATGGGCACCGTTCAGGCTCTCACCCCCACAGAGGACATTTCTCTGCTTTTATAGGAAGCGACTGTCAGGGATGGTGAACTCCAAAGGGTTTGGTGCCGTTTGTGTCTCTTTCACTCAAACGTTTCACTTGAAGCATGTGGCATGCAATTCGCTTGTGAAGTGGGTCAGGGTGTCAGATGTTAACTGCGGCCTGCAAGATTCATCTCTCTATAAAATTTCAGAACCATCTGCCCGATGCCATACTGTCAATGCAGAGGACTTGTTTTAATGAATTCTCATACACTTTTTAAAATAAGAAAATAAAACTAAATAGAGGGTTGTGAGAGAAAAAAAAAAAAGATGAGAAAAAAACGACAACACAGATGTAAAAATATATTCCACAATATATGGAGCTCAGAAAACTTGAGAGCTGAACCCATTTTTGCTCTCTAGAGGATAAGACTAGTTCCAAAGTGCAAAACTGGCAAGCTTTGGGCAGGTAACAACCCCAAAGGGGTGGGGGCAGCTTAGCAGTCCCTCCATCACCTGAGCCACTGACCTCCCAGCTCCTGCTGTCCACGTCTGCATGTCCCTGGGCACCATTTTGTTACCACACTTCCCTTCCCTGACATCTTCGCAACAATTTTACCCTCTGTGATTTTTGATTCCTTCTAGTATTTGTCCCGAAGTAAAGCCAACAATGAACCCCAATAATAATAACAGAAAACCCTCAAGTCTAGTCAGCCTTTGATCAGCAAAGCCTCAGAAGACATGGACTTGTAGTGGGGGCACTAATGCTTTGACTATAAAATGAGTAAATGGTTTGCATGCAGGTCATGTTTTGATTACTCTCTCCACAAATACAAGGGCTAAAAACTTTTATTATCACTATTTAACTTATTCGCTTACTAAAAAAAATGGGCAAATTTTCGTAGCTGTTGTGCCAGCTGGTAGCATCAGACTAACTTTGAGAGCTCTTGCTGATGACCTGTATTTCCAAGAAAAAGCTGCAGGGATACAGCTCAGAAACCCAAACTAATTTTTTAATTACTTAATTTTAAACCACATACTTGAAATTAGGTTCCCTCCTGCATTACCAATTACTCTTACACTAACACCTTATATATGATGGTAAAACAGCAGCTTTTTTCAGCAGTGACTGTTGATATTTCAGCACAAAAGAACGATTCTCTGTGCTATTCCCCTAGCCCTGGATATACATATACACAGCTAGTTTGTGGCCCTCAGCAATTAGTTAATAATAGAAAGCTAGCTACAGTTATAGCGTCTCCATCTACCTTTATTTTAAAAATAACACATAAACGCAGTATTCAATCTGTGAACATGTAATTCAAATCAATAGCCTCTGAAGTATTGCGGAATGTGTTCCCATAATCCACAATCAACTGTTAGAATCTAGCACCTCCAAGCTGCTAAGCATTTTCTCCAAAGCTATATAGGATACAACCAAAAAGTCCTGTCTACTGCCAAAACATTGCTCCTTTCTGCGACTATCACACACTCTCAGTTTTACAACACAAGCTATATTGATACCCTTTTCAAATACAAATACTGGTAAAATATGGCTTGTTTGTTCGTTTATGTTTCCCATTTGTTCAGTTCATCTAATAGACTTCTGAGTCCATTAAGGGCATATCCTTGAACACAATATCACACTGCTTCATTATGTAAAGCAGACAGCATTTGAATGTACAGGTAAGCATGCATTTCACTGATATAACTAGGCACATTAATTAATCCCCAGCACAATATCCCTTTTCCTAGCATATCAGGAAAGATTAAAAGAATTATTCAATCAAACTCATATTTGACTTTAAAATCTCTAACAAATTGGGTAGAATTTCTTTACTTGTTTTTTAGTAAGTGAATTTAAAAAAAAATAAATTAAAAAACTTTTTTTTTTCATATACTAGAGGCCAAATTCTGATGAGTGTTTCTAGAGCTCTTTCAATAAAACTGTATGGTATAAAACCATACAAATATGTTCATCGCAACTCCCTAAAAAGCACTGTTTTCCAAAAATAGAAACTGACAAATGTAAACCATTTAAGGGGAGGGAAAAAATAAAAATTAAAAAATTGGGACACAGAAGTAGTAGCATCCATGTGCTTCGACTTGCCCATCACAGGCACTCATCTCTTTCCACCGATGGACTAGAGAAGGTAATGAACAAACAGGGGACTGCTCTGAACACCCAAAATCAGAAATCTTTCTGTACCATACCCAGGTCTCAAAGCACACTGTGTGCACACTTAAGGATTAACACACAACACAAACTGTATGAGACTCCTTCAAAGCCAATTGTAAAGAAAGTGACCCAAAGTGCCTGCCGGGGACCACCATGACTCCTTGCATTCTCCCACGCCTTTCTTTCAAAACACATAGTCGTGATTTCAGTGTGTACGTATGAAAAAAGGTCTCTGCTACTTCCCCTGCCAACGCTTGGGAACCCACTATGCATATGGGCAGAAAGATGCATCTGCAAGGAGCTCCACTAACCTCAGTGACATATGTTGAGAAGCACAGTGAAGGCCTAAGGAGCTAAAAATCTTTTATTCATGCATCATCTCTTCACCAGAGGGATCCCAGACCATGCTAAAATCCCCCGAGGCTATCTGCTGTGAAGGCAGCAAACACTGAACTTTTTAAGTGCTGGTCCCATTTACTCATTAAGTTCCTTGATAGATATTACAACTTTATAACCTTCCATGACACTCTTCCTACTAAAAGATGTTGTTTTTTCCTGTCACACCTTCTGTAGACAGCACCGACCTTGTTCCAAAGCAACCGATACTAGAAAAGTCACTGCAAAGATTGATGACACAATGTCTTCAAATCCCATCGTTGTGCACAGGTAAAATAAAAAGTATATCAGATCGAGTTGCAAATGATATGTTAGCTTAAGATCACAAGGCCTATACTTTTGTCTAGCTGTACCATAATGCTATGATTACAACCAGGCAGTCCTGTGCACGTGTTATTGACAGTCAGAACCAGGCAGGATTTCTAACAAAGGTCGTCTTGGCCTGTTAATACACCCTCAAGAGCAAGTGGGAGGAGTTCATACACCTGCCTTCAAGCTCTGCACCTACACAAACCAACAGGCACTTATTTCTCCATTTCATTATCAGGAATCAACACAGTAGTACCTGATCATACTACAGAAACTAGGTTTTGTTTTTAGCAAGCACACAGACTTTGTAATTCAAAACTTGTCAAAAAGGGCATTATCATTTTGATTCACTGTGATTTATGAACGGCGAATGGAGGCAGTACACGATATATGCAGCTTTGAAACACAGAGGGATTTTTAGTAGAAGTAGACAGGTGTGTTATGCCCCTATACTTCTAACCAGGCTTGATTACATGCTTCTGTTCTTAAATTCTTTGAAATACCCAACTCCTAAGGCAAAAGTTATCCTGACACACAAACCAAAGATGATTTATTAGTTTTACTCAAGACCATATTTTGGTGTTTTGTTAGTACCTCAAACTGTGTGAAACGTTTTCTACCTGATATCCAAAGAAGACCATCCACCACATATCCTGCATGGCACGAAAGCGATCGATCAAAGGACTGCACAAAGGTCCACTTGTTCTTCTTGGGGCAGTAGCACTCCACGGTAGGCAGAACTTGCCGCAACTCATTTCTGCCCCCTACTGCATAGAGGTACTCGTCCACCGCTCCCAGCACAAAGTGCTCCCGACAGTTCTTCATCGGAGCTATCTCGGCCCACGAGTTGGTGCGGGGGTCATAGCGGCAGGCAGTTCTCACCGCACAGGTGCGGCCCGTGGAGTGCTCGGCCTCTCCACCAGCTACAAAAAGAAAGTCTCCCATGACAGCCACACAGTGGTGACTTCTCCCTACCGGCATGGGTGCTAGCTCGCTCCAGTTTGCGATCCCCGCGATGTGAACGTTCTCTTGATCGACCGGGTTGAAGTATCGCAACTCCTTCACTTTACAGACTTCACGCTTTTTCCCACCAATAATGTAAAGAGTGTCTGACTGGAAGCGAGGTTTTGTCCTTCTGGTTTGCCAAACCGGCTGTGCATAGATGCTCTGGTGGTAAGCCAAGGCCTCATTAACAAGTGCTGTCGCAGTTTCACTGGCTTGGACAAGTGGATGAGAAAGAGCTACCGTATGCAGAGTATCCACATCCATAAGGCCAAAGCGGACATACTGGAGAAGCTCATCCATGTACTGGTAGCGGCAGTTGTGCTCCAACCACCTCACGGCCAGCTGGAAGTGGGGGGGGAGGAAGGGAAAAACAAAACACCAATTATTCGTGTGCAATTCTGTCAAAGTTTGGTCTTTTGAAAAACTGTGTTTGTATTCCAGGAAGAACTACGTACCTGCCCCAACAGCGATATAAGTCAATATGAGAAGTAGTCATGAATGTATGTGACTCAACATAAAACATACATACTAATATTTCACCTATAATATACCTCAAAGCACTCTATTGCACCATTCCCCCCCAAAGAATTTCCACATTATCAGATTGTAATACGGCTATGCAACACTCCTGCTGTGCAAACAGTGATGCTGTAGGAGAACACAATTCAGGAATCAAGCTGCTGGAGCAGTAGTACAAATATGGGGACTATGCGATCATTGGAGACCACGGGTCCACTAGAAAGAAAAGCAAGAATCTGGTTAGATGATTAAAAAAATAAATTAATTAAAAAATCCTTTCTCCCACCTTTCATTCTACTTATGACAAAATATTGAAGGAATATACAAAATACATAACGAATCCTTCAATTTTTTTTCCTTCTTCATTTATATCATTCATAAAATGAACAGAAGTGTCAGGGGACCAGAAATTAAAGTCAAAGAAGAAAGGTGCAGAGAATAGGTTCTGCTGGTTTGGGATTGAGAGAAAGAGGAGAAGAGGTCTCTGAAACTGCTTCAGCAATTGCAACTGGTATCAACAGCCATAAATAAACACAGACTTTACATTATGTAAAGCATACTGAATCCCACCAAAAGTCTGAAAAGAGGCCAGGAAGGGTCTAATCCATTACAAGAAAGGTATAGATTATTCTTGGAAATCTCCAGTGAGGAAGATACCCTAACTTCTTCAGGAAAACTGTCCCCATGCTCAGGTATCCTCTTAAACAGATTTTCCTTTTACCTGTGCTGAACCTCTAAACTTTCCACTCACTTGATTCATTTTCCACCTTTGGGTTTATACCCCAGAGCCCAGGAACCACCAGTCTAACACTTGAAGTTGATGATCATCGCATCCCATCTGTCCAGGATGAAAAACAGTCTGCAACCTGCCTTCTCTCCTCCATCTTCAACGCATTTGAAGATGTGTGTGAAAGTTTCCTCTCCTCTGAATGAAAAAGTTTGCTACCTAAAACTGGATAAAATCTTTCTCTTAGAGCTGTAGTAGTAGTGAATAGATTGGGAAGAACACTTTGATTGTAACAGTCTTTGCCATTCTTGTTTGTATATCCCTACATGAGACTGTTAACACACTATGATATTGCTGTTTCATGTTTAAGATTATGACCTATTCTTATTCCCACCTCTTTTTCTGCAGAACTTCCACAAAGCGTCATGCTTTCTCTGTCATTACTGAACTCTACTATTTACTTAAGGCCACTGCTCCAATCTGTCAAGATCATTCTCAATCCTAATTTTATTTTCAAAAGCGCTTGAAGACCATTGCACCCTCTGATTGTCTGAAAACATAAAAAAAAAAATATATTATTACATTATCCAAGTCATTAATAAAGACATTGAATAGTTCTGGATGAGGACAGGCTCCTCTACTTGATACTTCCTATCATCCTGACAAAGAACTCTTGAGTTTCCAACTGTTCATGCAATAACGAGAGTTTAATCTAAAACTCACTGCCCTGTACTGATGACAAGAATGTCACATGGAACAGCTGGAAAGAAAGACTCCTGCCTTACTAAAAGCTTTCATATAAGCATGGTGTATCAAATTTATTGTTGCTTCTGTACTCCATCAGAGAGGGAAGATGACAAACTAAAACCACTTTCGTATTAAGATTAATTTGAAACACTTTTTCTGCACTGTTGTACTCAACTCCTGTGAAACAAAGAATCAATGAAGGGCATCAAAATTGCAACTGTAATTCAGTGAGTTAAATGCTGAATTGAGTTTCAAACTGTGCATTAGCTATACGTGTTTAGGCTTGCTAGTAAAAGGGAGTTAATTAAATATGTTATAAAGTGCTTATGGACTTGAAACCATTGAGGATTATATTCACATGTTCTAAATCCACCAAATCCACACATCTAGTGTCTCCTACTGAGAGGTTTTAGGTAACTCCCTACTGCATGTCTTAGGACGCGTGCATCATTCACCAAAGTCTTCAGAGGCACTCAGCTCACATCATTGACTAGACGCTTGAATTTCAAGTGGAATTCAGACTATCTTCATACTAACTGAATGATTTCTGGCTTGCTATATTAAAGAAGAATTCACAAAACTTACTTTTTCTACCTGTCATCACTTGTGTCCAACAGATTGGTTTCTTTTGCTTGGAGTCCATGACCTTACTCTTATCTAAAATGGTGTTATCACCTGTGCTTTAATGACATATATTACAGACTCATAAAAGACATACACTGAGGTAAATAAGGTCTTTGTAACCACAAGGCTTTTAAAGGAAGTTTAACATTAATGCCTGTTAATATCTTAAAACTTCATGCTTCCTCTTTCCTTTCTTCTCACCCCCACCTCTTGTCCCCTCCAGTAAATACTATATAAACAGAAAAACAACACTACATACATTTATACCTTTCACTATCTGCATTCATTTGTACATATGGGCTGTGTGAAGATCTGCAGCAGAAAGGATGGACATCTCCACTGCAATACATTTTCTCTGCTGCTGCATCAAGTTTGGCAAAAGCAACCTGGTTCACACTGAGTTTGATCTGTACTGAAAGTATTCCTGGAGTAGTTGTAAAAAAAAAAAAAAAAAAAAAAAAAAAGCTTCACTGAAATCAGTACTGCTTAACATTTCACTAAAATCACAAATTTCTAAACCACCATAGCGATGGCGTAAAGTGACACAAATATTCTGTTGGCACCCACTGGAGATGTACAATCTATTCCCGGCCTTGAACCACGACTTTCTCCATCTTTTCCTACACTATTTCATCCCCAGCCATCTGTCCTGCATCTTTCTCTTCATTTATGAAAACTTTTAAATCTTTCTAAATTCAATCTATTGCAACCTCCTTGGGATCCTCTAAATGCAGCACCTAAAGGTATCGTTGGTCTATACTACTTCCAGGTTTCCTTTCTAATGAGCAACTGCAACAGCAGCAGGAGGAATAAGGTCTTCTGTATAGGAGCTACTAGCTGTAACCAGACTTAGCAGGTCAGAGGTTAGTTTGCAGAGGATCACTACATTTTACTGTGCTAATTTAGGAGGCAGGGCTCAGAACCCAGGCACATCACTAAATCAGCTGGATGGTCTGCAGGCATTTGATAATCAGCAAAGAAACTCCATTGGCTCTTAGTGAAGCCACTAAGATCTGGGAATCGCAATGTGTACAAATTCTCCCGTCCAGATCAATTCAAGCTACTGCTCAACACAATTTGACTACAGTGTCCTATGTTACACACACCTAATCTTTGGTACTCAAAGGCAGAGAAAAAGTGGTGCGAGCTAAAAGCTATAATGTTTTCATCTCCTTGTCCTGCTATTGAAAACAATGACTGTTACTTGACTTTAAATGCCATAAATTCATGTTGGGATACTCCTTAAAAATAATATGGCTGTACTAAAACTACAAATGCAGGTATTTATATGTATATTCATAGAATTCATGTCCATTTCCTAGACTGTGACAAAGGGCTATGGAACAAGTTCTGTGGCGTTAGGGGCACTCACCAACTGAGCCTTAGACTTACACATTTCTGACGCAGCACGCATTGTTATGGTGCTCTCTAGCAGAACGTGGTGTCTCACACCATGGAAGCATGGAAGAAAATTGAGTTATCTGGGAGGCGAACTGACACTCTAGTCAGCAGATGGTTTGGCAGCTATTGGAAGGCTGGAGGGGGAGAAGTTCAAAAGAAAGAAAATTAAGTTCCCAAACAAGTTTTTTGGATGTAGTAGAAACAGTCACTGATGGACTGTAAAACAGTTCTAAATTTCCTTTAGCGTTAAAGGAGGCAAATATAACTCTCATGTACATATGGTGGAAGCGGAAACTTGTAATATATCAGCAAACATCTGTGTATTTATCAACGCAAGTTCCATCACCTTTACTCAGCTTTTGTTTAATCCATACTTAGAAGCCTGGTGCCTTCATAGAAACTCCAAAATTTATCCCATCTATGCACCAATTATAGTACCTATTTATCCTCTCTGGCAGTAGTGATTAGAAACTACAATCAGAATTGTCAAAAAAAACTCAAAGCCATTATGCACTGTATGACACTGCAAGGAGAGACAAGCAGATGTCCCTGAGGAGATACTGACAGCACTTGAAATCACAACTGTGTTTAAAACACAAACAAGCAAGCAAGCAAAAACAAAGAGACTGTCCACAATTGTGAGTTTTAAAATATTTGTATCACTGCTAAATAATTTACAAAACTAAGGAAAGACTCCTACTCCTAGTGCCATATAGGCACACTCTGTTTAAACTGCTAGAAGCTTCTTTTCCTATTAATTTTAATGTACGAATGTGTGTGAAAAAGAAGCTACCTATATCAACTTTAATAAATAATATATTTTGCCATATTCATCTTCTGAACTATGTAAATGACAAAAGTAGACCCTCAGAAGGACAGGGATTTTCAAGCTAGATTAATTCTCTTATTCTGCAGCCTTAACCCAAAGAACATCTCTTCTCCAAGGTTACATTATTTGATTTAGCAATGGAGTACATTCTCAGAACTTCAGAAAACAAATGGAAAATACGCTGTGGCACAGTTGAAGGGTACATCTAAACACACCTGCAGGTTGGATTGTGGTTTCATTGTTTGTACAATGGCAGCTTCTGCTTCAGCACAGTGCTTTAACAGCCTGACTCCCAAAGCCTAGGAATGCAGCTCTTCCCTCCCAGCTATTAATGTTGTACGTACCATATGCGTACCACAGCTGGAGAAGGTACATGGGCAGTGGAGGTTAAAGCTGAATTAAGAGTTTCACTCCTGCTTAAGATAGCCCTGAAACAGATAGTTATCTGGTCTTTTGGGTCGCCAACTATAACTTTGCCTTGCCTGTTCAGCATCTCCCTAGAATCATTCTCACTAACCAGAAAAGCCAAGCCACAGTGCAAAAGTTTGATATACTTGTTAGACACAAGTTCATTTGGAAACTACTTTAAGTCACAATGTCAGCAACAGGGAGAGTTTATGTCTACAGAGTAAGTACTCCTTGGACTCTGCAAGGGGCAGGGGCCACAGGAACTCCATTAAAGTCATCTTTGTCTGGTCTTTAGTTGATGTATTCATGTCACAGACCGCAAAGGAATTATGCTAGTTTATACCCTCTAAGGTCTCTAATAATTGAGATGAAGCAAAGAAGTGATAGCTGTGGAAGAAATTAGTGGGTTTTTGTTTTGTTTTGTTTTGTTTTTTAGAAACAACAAATAAACAGAAATGGTAAAATTGTTAAGGTTTCAAAACAATGAATTCCCATTTTCTCATTAAAACAAATGGAAATCTTAAATAAAACATTAGAGCAAACATTCTCATTTTAGGAGAAAGGATAATTTTAAACATGGAAACAGGAACAGAGGGAAGAATTCTCCTGGACTGAGACCAGATATATTCAACATCAATTATCAGCTTTCTGCATGATAATCCAATGATCATATGTAACAGGAAAAAGGAAGAGGAGGAGGGAGAAAAGAAGGAAAAAACAATACCCATAAATGTCTTATTTCAACATAAATGTCACCTAAGCTGTTTTCCTATTGCTTAACATAAGAAAAATTTTAGGCCATAAAAATCAAATTCGTATCTTTGTGCCATTAGTATATTGGACAGTTCTATAGATCAGCTCCTATTAATAAATAAGACAAAGCCAGTCATGAGAGCAACACAGCTACTGCA
This sequence comes from Anser cygnoides, assembly GCF_040182565.1. Lineage (NCBI taxonomy): Eukaryota > Metazoa > Chordata > Aves > Anseriformes > Anatidae > Anser > Anser cygnoides. The sequence goes on from NC_089875.1 coordinate 79,678,351, forward strand.
GCAAGTCTAAGGGAGCTGGGGAACTTCAAAAAGCAGAATTGGGTGTTTACTAGTTCAGCATTTGGAAAACAGCTTACACTGTATTGCCACATGTTCTTAAAACACAAATTTTGACTATAAACTTGAACATGATTTGGCCTCTTCTTGAAGTTTACCTATTTCACCAAGTCTCCGACTTTCCAGACAGGAACCTCTTGCCTCAAAACCACCACCTCTCAATGTTGGCTTTCTCAGTGGCTACTGTCAGCAGTCTCCTGGCTCTTCAAATCTCAAGGAGATTTGAATCTACAGGAGCAGAACCTATGGATAAATCAGAATTTTTACTAAAGCTCTGAAGCAAAGTTCACTGAAGGCTCAGGAGGAACTTCCATGTTTTAAAATGGACAGGGATTTCCAATGGGCCTGAATTTGGATCTCTCAGTCCTCCTCTCTCTCCAGAGACTACAAAGGAGGTTTAGGATACTGATTTAAACATTTTAGTTAAGGTGAGCTAAATTGGACTGTATAAAACTTAATAAAAACGTATGGGTGAAGAGTTGTTTCTGGGGAAAATCAAGAACGCCCAGTTTTTCAAAGCCACAGGTTACACACAAACATTTTTAGAAAGCAAGCATGGAAGTTAGTAAGTAACTGCGTGGCACAGCAGCTGTACAAACCAGGCAGTACCTTACATTTGTCAGTATGGAAAATGAGGGACTTAGACCTAGATGTCACAGAGCCTTATAGATAGAAATCTTTTTCTTCTTTTTATTTTGAATTAAGAATGTGCATAAAAATAAGACTGTAATGAGCTGCATGTAGAACAATCAAAATTATGAGGTATTTGCATTTCTTTGCACCTTGAGCCAAACAACTACAAAATTATGCATAGAATTCTCTCAATATGAACCCAGTAAATATTAATAATCTCTGAATCAGCAATGATACGTCTTTTGCCCCTGAACCCTGAAGAGAGACTTTCCAGCTCAAAAAGTTGTACTGCACTGACTGAGACTGTATTTACAAGGTGCTAGGTTGAGGCATACGTGTGTAGTCTGTGAAAATAATGCTGTGCCATCCCCCACCCTCTTTACACAGCGCCGTTTTAAAATTACCTGTTTGTCAGTTTTACAAATGTGTGTGTATGTAAGCAGCCCCCAGTGTGGCGCTGCATTTGCAAGCAGGCAAGATTTCATTTGCACATTCCGATTTTACAATCAGAATTAAAACATTTACTCTGTTCGGGGTGAGTTGATAAACAGGGATTTTAAATTTTCCTTCCTTTTTTTTTTTCCTAATGCAAAAAATGAAAGAAAAATGTTCCTCTAGATGTATTATGCCTTTGGGCTCCATTTGAGGGAAGGGAAAAAAGACAGAGAAAGCTACTGTGAAGGTCACAGAGCGAAAGAACTTCCTCAGGGCACAGAATAAATTAAATCCCAAGGAAAAAATAAAATGTGATTTCCAGAGTGTGAGGCACAAACTCAAAATGACAATGATTGACAGCCAAACTATATCCGTGCAATATCGAAGACTGCACGTTCTCATTTACCTCAGTGTAGCCAGCAAGCGCCCATTAAACATCTGTCTGATGCCCAAATTAACCTTCTTGGCAAACTGAAAGAGGCACAAACTATCATAATCAACCTTTCATTATCACAGCAGCCTCTAGTTAAAGGGTCAGAATAATTGTGCCATCAGAGCCCTGATTGTTTTCAATCAACAGACGACTGGAGTGACAGCTCAGTGATGGAGTAGTTTGATGAAACCGCACCAGGCCTAATCAGAGCAGATGAAAGGAAGGCATGATTGGTGCAAATGAACAGTCGTGCCTCTCTTTTTCATTTACAATCTGAAATTACTCTTAAATTTACAGGGTTTTTTCTCCCTTATGAGTACCTCTGAAAGAATGTTTGACTTATTATGAGTTCTGACAGTGCAGAGTTATAAAACACAGGTAGGGTTTTCAGCTGAGGCTTTAAGTGGGTATTCAGCATAATTTTAACAAATTCACTCTTGAAAAGCACAAAATGACTAAAGACTTCCAATGACCTAACCTTTCAGTGCTGTTTGATTAGCAGAACAATTTATCACTGCTCACATTCTTCATGTTAAGAGAAGATTAAAAAAATTGGGCAAGGATCTCTTGCAAATGTTTTCTCTTAGCCAATATATTTATTGCAGTATGCTCCTGTTCACACACACACACAGAGAAGGAAAAAAAAAAAAAAAGAAAAAAGAGCATTGCATTAATAATCCTTTTCCTCTTACAATGAATAACAGAATACAAGCAAAGGATTGTTTGGAGATGAAAGCAGAGACCAATTATCAGATGCAACAGACAGCATCAATATTTAGTTTTCCGGTGGGTTGTTCATTCCCACATTCTAAAGGATGGGCAATGAACCTACCCCACACTTACCTTACCAATTAGCACAGAATCAGAGTGCCATACAAATGAAAATATATCTATATATATTAAGGAAAAAAAAAAAAAGGCTGCTCTGGCAAAATTTGGAAAGAATGGAAGACTCAGGTTTCCTGCATCTCCTCAGCTACAGTCCACTTCCACTCCTGGCCTCACCCATCTCCAGCCATGTGCTGTCCCATCCTCCCAGTAGCTCTGTCAGGAAGGTACTGTAAATCAAAAGAACCTCTTTGTACCTCTGCAGGAAGCAACTATGGCAAGTGATGAGTGGTAAATCTTTTGTTCTCTGATCATATGTGACCTAGTCTGTTAGGCATCACAAAATGCATGCCAATGCTCGGATCAGCATACCAAAACAAAAAAGCAGCTTAGAAGCAGGTTAATGTGAACGGGGAGTGGATGGAGAAGACTGACTCAAACACCAAAGGCTTCTAAGAAATTTTGCTTCTTGTATCATTTCCTCACAGTACAGAATGGAAATTTTAATTCCTTAAAAGCTCAGAGCTGGAAGCAGAACATTTATCTAAATGGAAAACACACAAGTGTCCTAAAACGAAGAAGTTCGCACATCCTTGCAGACACAGAGGATGCTGCTTTCACTTGTTCTTGTTTCACTTCAATTTATTGAAGTCTACTGGTGATGTAACTAAATTCACAGGACCAGGTTTTCTGGAAAGAAAATGAGCTGCAAATTGATTTTAAATATCAAACTAAGTAATCAGCTGGTATTTTCAAGTTATTGCATATCCCACTTCTGTAGGTTGCCTGCATTTTCCTCTCAGCCAGCTCTGACCACTGTCAAGGTACAGCCTGCACATAATGCTGTGGAACGTGGGTGCTTTTTCTATTTTACAGTGAGGGAATTCTTAACACCCTCAGATAGCATGGAGGCTCCAAAATCAGCCCAAATAAGATCCATTAGCTCCAAATCCTAGATAAAGGAAGCACAGCAAAAGTTGCCTCGTCTGCAATGGCTTGGTGAGTATCTCCCCCTCAGCCCTTCCACTCAGCTGACAGCTGAGTTCCACCTTTCTTCCTGTTCCAAATATTAAAAGCCCAACCTTTTCCAAGTCTAAAGATGCTATTGACAATACATGCATAGATTTAATGAACTCCTGGGAATGACCCCAGAAAAATCCTAACATGTTAATGGAGATGTGAAATAAAAGTTTGGGAAGCTGCCACCGCTCTCTTAGATGGAGTGAAGGGAAGACTCAGAAGAAAATGTTTCTTCAAGTACTGGTACAATCTATCATTTTAAAGCATATCAGCTATGATGCATCAATCACCAGTTGCCCAGTTTCCTCATACGTCTGTTAGACAAATACATTCTACGTTGTCCTCCACAGTCCTCAACAGGTACAAGGAGGACAAAAAACCTACAAGACTTTGGCAGACTTTTTAGTCAAACCGCTCCATTAGTAGCAATTTTAACAGCTGTATCTCTGTCTCTTTTTAAAAAAATAAATACTTCCAGAAAACAACCTTATGAAGAAAGGAGGAATTCTTCATCCCAAAGATGAACTCTCATGAATGTGAGCTTTCATCCTCCCAAGTACAAGATAATGATACTAGTCTTCCCAAAAGGGCTATTACTTTATGAAAAACATCGTAAGAGAGTAAGTGGTAGGTTCATTTTACAGGAATTTTATACAAACACATAGGAAAAAATGTCATTTTTGTAGAAGGTTAGGAATTGAAAGTATACTTTTCAAAACTGTATTCACTTCTTCCAAACATTTTATTGCTTGCATTTGTTTTACTATTCCTAATTGTTAATGGAAATGAGACTTGACAGAAGCCTACCTAGAAGACATTGACTAACTCAATAAAAATATTTCAGCTCTTTAGACTTGTGATAAAATAGCTATGATCAAAAATCAGCTTCATAAAAGTCTAACTGGACTACATTAATACATAATATTATATATGGTAATGCATCATACTATATTAAAGCAATAAGTTGCTAAAACAGAAAAACTAAACTTTTCATCTAGTCAAGCATGAAGTGAAGTAAGGTAGGGACAGAAGGTAAACTCTCAGCTGTTGTAAATTATCACAGCTCATGGAAGTTTGCCATTTTACACCTTCTGGGGAATCTGAACTTCAAAATTATATAGCACTTTCCTTCCAAGTATCTCAAAGCAATTTATAAGCACTAAAACTCAAGTTTCTCTGTGAGAAGTGTACATTTCAACCACTTTCTAGACATGGGAACTAAGAGACAGAAAAATTAAGTGATATGACAGAAGACAGCAATGGCACAGTTGACACTTAATCAATATCTTCTGTCCCTTCAACCTGCCCACAACTGAATCTCTTGTCTCCACTATCAAAATCCTGTGGAGATTTTGTGCTTCATGGCACAGAATGAAGCCTGGTGAGATGTGGGTACCTGAAACAGAAGACAAACTAAGTCCCTAAGTATCATCTGACAAAAGTATTTAAGAAATTTTGAAGCTGAAAAGCACATCTCCATACTGACTGCAAAACACTGTATTCTTTCTCAACTTCCTTAGAGCAGCAAAGACAAAACTATCTTACATTGCGTTTCAAGAGAATTGCATTCCTGTGCAATCAAGTCCTCAAACCATAGAGTAGCTTCCTTTATGGTCATTTGGAGCTTCTATACAAAGACAGACCTAAAAACGTGCTTCTTACACCTAACCCATTCTTCTGCTGTGATGGAGGGAACAAGCAAGGCCCAATGCAACCCCAAGCAATGACGCTCCATACATACAACTGATGTTTAAAACATGTATAAGCTAGTGTGGAGCCCCTGTTGCAACAGCCTTCATGGGTACCCCACTATCGACAACCTGTGCCCTGCAATGAATATCACACCTGGAAGCGTACACCAAAAAAAATAAATGAACTGGGACAGATCACACCGGAAGGGCTCTACGTACTTCTTCAACCAAAGTAACTTCTGTTTTTAACAGGATCATCAGAAAAGAGCATGGAGGGTGACAGTAAACTGTCACCCAGTACTGTCACAGTAAACCAGTGCAAAGCAAAGCAATAAAACCCAACCCCAAAACTGGCATCTGGATATAACCTTGATTCTTCCTTGCACACAGGTCCAGCCATACGGTGACTTAGAGAAGAGGAGCAACCCTCCAACCACCATCATAAGCATTCCTAAAATACAGCTTAACAGGTTCCTATAGATCCTAACAGATCTGCCTCTCTCCTTGAACTATATCAAATGGCAGGAAGCTCTGAGGTAACAACTCTTTGCCATCCATTTTCTAACTCATCACAGAATGCTCCAATTTGGCCCCTCCATTATTCATCATAATAGTAAAAATCACACTGCTAGTTGTATTTATCTAATATGGGGTGGGTTTGTTGTTGTTGTTTTGTTTGTTTTAAAGTTGCAGTGAACAGAAGGTTATCTCTTCATAAACAGAGCTTTCTGACTAGGACCCTTAACTATGATTTGATTTCTATTTTAAGGAGATCAAAATTTATGATAGCATTACGCCAACTTAAATAATGATGGATTCTCTCTTCTCAAACAAGGTACGGAAAGTGTGCATGGGGGGTGGAAGAACACCCCCCCCGCCCCCTTCCCACCCTACCCCAACTCAGCAGCCATCATTTCAAAATCTAGAATTGTTCACCTTTATTTTTAGAGGAAACATTCAGGCTGACATCAAATGCACTGAAACTTTACACAGGCGGCATGCGTAGCATTAAAGTAAGTTGCTGGTACATAATTGTAACTGGAAAGGACAATCTTTCACCACACGATACATGTTGTTTTTATTGCTATTCCTCTCTTTTTATTTTTTCCCTTGAAATATATTTTTAAAGTACAGCAGCTCTCTAATGAGACAGGAATCGACAAGCTTTCATCAGTAAAAATTGTTAGAGAATGAAATAGGCACAAAATAGACAAAATTCTATAAAATATGCAGTACAGCTCTGTGAAAATTAGTCTAAATGGGTCTTGAATGTTAAAAGATTCCTATTCCTTCCTTCCTTATTGTTAGGGTATAATTTTCTATGAGTTTAATAGGCAAATCCAACAAATCACATAAAAATGTGTCATTTTCTATAATAATCTTGACAACAGCTATATAGGACTTATATGTCATTAATATCTCAGGTCACACAAAAATGAACATCAAAGTAAATACTCCTCTTAGTCCGTTTATATATATAGGTATGCTCTCAACATGCCACGTTACTACAAAATCACTGAGGTCAATTTTTCCAAGTGAAATCACCAAGTATTTTGTTTTAACAGTGATATCACCAGCATCTTCACTGCAAGAATAAATTTATTTCTGTTTTGTTCTTCTTTACTATTTTAATGAACTAAGCCCTCTGACAACTACAGCATCAGTTTACCCTTACCTAGGTCTCAGAGCCAAGTGCTGCCTGAGTTCCCTCTGCTTCCTCTTATCCACTTCACTCATGCAATCATCAAACACCAGCCACTGAAGTCCATGTTACAAATTAGTAAACTTGATTCTTCAACTCTGAAGCACTGCTGAAACTTGGAGGGGACCACTAATATTAACTGTGGGAACATTTAAGCCTTTTCCTGTGAGCAGACAATTTACTTCTGTTTTTTTCAAATTCCACTAAGAACTTGATTTAGCACAACGACAATAAATACACATCTATTTTGGTATTTATTTCAGCTGATTTTCCACTTAGGAATTTGTTCCCCCATTGTTTTTTTTTTAAATACAAAAATAAAAAGCAAGTACACTAGCAGAAGCTCACTCAGATTTTTTTTGAGAACAGAATAATTTCCCTTTCAATCAAATAACAAATTCTTAACAATATCAATTTAATTTATTCTGATTTAGATTCATAGAATGGTTTGGGTTGGAAAAGACCTTAAAGCCCATCCAGTTCCAGCCTCCTGCCATGGGCAGGGACACCTCCCACTAGACCAGGTTGCCCAAAGCCCCATCCAGCCTGGCCTTGAGCACCTCCAGGGATGGGGAATCCACAGCTTCTCTGGGCAGCCTGTGCCAGTGTCTCACCACCCTCTGAGGGAAGGATTTCTTCCTCATATCTAACCTAAAACTATCCTCTTTTAGCTTAAAGCCATTTCTTCTTGTCCTATCACTACATTTCCTGATAAAGAGTTCCTCCCCAGCTTTCCTGTAGGCTCCCTTTATGTACCAGAAGGCCACTATTTAGTCTTTAATCCCCATATAATGGGCTTCAGATTACTGCTGGACTCATTGTTTTTAAGCAATGAGTTTTTTCAAAATCAACTAATTGTCCCAAGAATATAATTTATTTTTAAAAATGACTTAAATACTTGAACGCATTTGCAAACAAGGCTTTAAGACCCTGACTGTATTCCCATGAAATGGGGATGTCAGAGTTTACTTCCTGCAAGATTAAAACAAACATTAATTTATTATTAAAAATCAAATTTTATCTGAAGCAAAATGAAACAACTGCAACCACTGAAAGGCGAACCTCATAAAATTTATATGGTTTTAGTCAACCTGGAGTTTAATTTTCTTTCTCTGTCTTCTTCGGTTTCAAGGTACAAATAGAGGCAATGCTTCTACCAGCTCTCAAAGGAAAACTGAATGAAATGCAGAGCTGGGGATTCTCAAAAGAGCTTCTCATTTTCTATCATTTTCAACAAGCTTAAACCCATCAGAAACAGTATTAAACAGCTTTACTAGGATTTTGAAAGGGAGGAGATTACTGACATTCATATCTGAAGGTAAGATGTTAACTAAGATTGTAGCACTGGACTGTCTCATTTGATCATTTGTATCTGTGAGTTTTAGACTTTATTTATGCTGTTCTTCACCTTAAAAATGAAAGTAATGGGTATTTCCAACCATGTCTGCCTTTCACAACGCTATGAGCTATGCAACTTTCTATCACGTAACCACGTATCTGCGTACTATACAATTTTACAGTTGTACTTCAGTTAATCTCTAACAGGCCAATGCCACAAAGAGCAGAGCAGTCAACACAAAACCCACCGTAACAGACTAATTCAAATGCAGAATGCAATATCACAGAAGCTGTCTTGCTGTGTGCACACCTTGGTGTCCTCTTTTTGGCTTTCTAAATCAAAACACGCATCCATTGCTTAGCTGAAGAAGTGACCTAAATTCAAGAGCTGTGGGCACAGCAGCCCTCCTAAATACTGGTGTGATGCTTTATGCTTTTCTGAAGTTAATCTGGGATAAATAAGGTGAGACAATGTTACTGTAGGACACTGAGGCAAAAGTAATGCCCTCCAGTAATTCCTCTATTGCTCACAGCAGTGGCAGCAAAATAATCAAGTTTTCTGATAGGAACTGACATGCAACAAGAAGAAAGCCTAGGAGAACACACAGTTGCTCCTAATATAACCTTATTTTTAATACAGAAAATTCCATTCAATGCCGCCATTGTTGATAAAAAAATAAATAATCAGATTAGCCAATATTCAAGAAAAAACATGCAGAAACTTTGAAAAGTTCAGACCAAAGGAATACATGAAGTTCACAAAACTTTATGTAAAGTACCAGATTATGAGAACGCTAGATTTAAGCTAAGGAAGACAAAGGGGGGAAGGTGTTTCATAAACTAAGGGGAGAGCATAAACAGGGGCAGCACTCATTTCCACCATAAGCCAAAATGCCAATACTGTTATGAATGATGCAAAAACTATCGTGAAAAACATGTGTGACCTGAGCACACCAGCAGAGCACAGCATAAAATTCAGCTGCCTACATCCACTGCCTCAATCCACTGCAGCAGGTACATATCCTGCCCAGTCTCCAGCTCCAGAAGGCACAGATCACCTTGAAGCTCCTATACCACAACTGCCAGCTTGCCCTACATGTCAGGGACATCCTACCAAAAATGCTGCACACACCTATGTTGACAAAAATGAATCCTACCCGAATAGTCTGGAGGGACTGCAAGGAGTATTACAATTACAGTCAGTTCAGGGGAGGTACGTCTTATTTTGATGAGCCTTATGAAAATGAAACCTACATCCTATCACAGGTTCTGTTTTCATGCTATTTTTCTTTTATGTTTTATTAACAAAATCTTGCTTGCAACTAGCCATGATACACAGCACGACCATCACAGATCCAGCACAGTGGACACTGTGATTCACTAGAGGCTCTTTGGCACTTTTATGTAGACTGCTCATGAAAAGTGAACTAAAAAAGGGTTGAAAACACAGTGAAATATGCACAAGAAATATGCTAATTTTCCCATGTAGCTTTACCAATTCACCTTGGCCTTGATATGCATCAAACTCCTTTTTTCTCTCCACTTCTCACGATGAGAGGCTGACAGCCACATTTTAGTATGGTGGTTTTCTACTTAGGCTAAATACTCACCAGGGACAAGCATTAGACCACCAGACATGATTTTACTTATTGCCCAAGAGAGCACTTAAGCTTATTTCTTGAACAGCGAAAGGCTAATGCACTGTTTAAACACAACCTTGATTACTGAAATGCTCTCCTTCGCTTGATATTTCGTATCATTACTTGTTTTGCAGTAAAACTTAAGTCCCCATTTAGCAAGGCACTTAGTCCACATTTTGTCACAACATACATGTGCCATTAAGAAACACAAATTTTGCTCTCTTCGTATTAAAAATTGCTCTGTAGAATCAAATGATTGACAGTGCAAAAAAACTGAAGTACTGCACTGATGGAATGGCAAGTTTGTGCTGGAACATGGCAACCCACTTCTAGACACTGCTGTTCTGCGTAGGAAACTGTGGGCATCGCTGGAGATGGATGGAAGATGTCAGAGGGCCTGTCTTTGGCAGGGAGCTCTTCCATCGTAACAGCCTGCTGTAATGTGTGCACAGCAAAAGTTCTAACAGTGCTAAACCCTGTGGGATTTCTGCAGGAGAATATACCTGGCCCTCCACAAGTCACACCAAGAGATTCAAAATGGAGCTGAAGTGCCAGAAAAAGGCAGTTAAAAATTGGGCACTTTACCCTTCTGAAGAAGAGGATAAATAGGTGCGTAGTGAAAAAAATAGATTTATACATTTTTATAAAACAGGCACTTAACAACTCTTATTGACCTATGACACTGTAGTCTTCCTGTCCTTTATTTTTCTACTTATTCAAGCAATGATGCTTCTTTAATATGGAAACCAAAGACTGCTTTTGCACTTCCCGTTTATATAACAAAAGGAGTAACTAGTGCTACACTTTCACATGTGGATCATCGGCTTCATGAACACGAGTTCACAAGTTGCACACAAGTTAACAGGCCTGGAATGCCTTGGGAGCCTAGCCCTGGAAAAGACCCAGCACAGCTGGGTCATGCTTTCTAGCTGAATAAACTTTCTGCCCACTGTTCCTACGTTATTTGCTTAGCAGTTGATAATCAAGAAAACAAGTTATAGGTAAAATAAAATCCCACCCCCAAACTTACTAATCCTAACATTGGAAGCATTGGCAAACACTACAATTGATCTATTTTTAAAGTTAACTGTTTAAAAATATCTCTCTTTCAACAATTTAGTTAACCAGCAGCAGGGGAGGAAGAACCCAGTCTATACTGATCTCATGTTAAGACTTTTTGCCTAACATGACTCAAGAGATCACCTTGCATCAAGTGCAGTGTTTAATACAGCATCATCTGACCAGTCACAGAATGGCTGAGGTTGGCAGGGATCCCCGAAGATCATCTCGTCCAACCTCCCTGCCAACATCCTGCTGGGAGACTGAATGATCCAGTAGATATATCTACCTATTAGCTTGATCCTTAAAATATGAACACTTAGGCCTCATGACACTGAAGTTTTTAATCACAAATGTGACAAGACATAACTATATTACAACTAAGTCTAACATTAGTTTATTATTACTTAAATCCTGGGCTTGCTTTCTACTTGCTTGGTTCCCGCAAGAAGCCCTCTCCTGCTAGATTTCTCTGAGAACACGTTCTGTTGTACAAGGTTGGTTACCTTGCCAATTATCAAGGGAAAGAATTCATCTGCTTCCTTAAAGTAGAGCCAATGAGCCTTTTTAGTAATGGCCAATTATGAAAAGATTCACTTTTCACTTCGTGATAAACTAGACATTTATGTCCTCATCATGACCATTTTCTGTGAAAAAAGCATGCACAGCTCATGACGAAAAGAAAACGTACCAAAGAATTTGCTTTTTCCCCCAGTTTCTTCAAGATTTTCCCATTTTCCTTCATTTTAATACTTTTTTTCCATGTCACTGTTTTAAGTTTACTGACACCTAAGTGAGCTGACAAATCACAAATGATATCTCATAATCTCACACACTAGTAAAATGCAAAAATCAATATGAAAACAAACCGTGTGTCACCTAATAATAATAGTTACTGGCTTAGCCTAGTTAAAAAAATAAAAATAATTAGATTGAAGCTAACATGTTTCTCTGATTTCCCATCCTACAGAGGGTTTCTGGTCGTTTTTCTTTCTGCTTATTTAAGAAATATATAATTATATTCATTGTCTATTTTCTCCACTAAGATACCTACACGAGACCAAAGAGTTTCATAAGACTTTAAGAGGTAGAAAGAGGAATGAACTAAGAAGTTTGTCTACTTTAACCTGGTTTGGAAGTCACCTTTTTCCTTCTGAAAGAATACACAGGAATTACTACATTATGTTACACTAATCCACATCCTAATAAATTGTCATTAATGTTACTGTTTAATTTTCTCAAGCTTGGTTTGTTCAAGGTTGTATTTTACAATATTCACTGGAATTGGGCAATTCATAATTGATAGTCTAACAAAAATCCAAAATGTGACGGATATGAGGTGCAGTCCCTTCAGTTTAAATCACATTCCAGCATCACCACTCTGTGTACTTTGATGCTTTAAAATAACTACCTTAATCTTTATGTGCATTAGGATCGAATCGCCCAGTGGATATTGGGAATTTAAACTACTGAAAATAACTGAGCTCTGCAGACAATGACATCCTGTCCAGAGGTTCATTGAGGGAAGCTTTAATTTGTGCTTAGGGCTTCATGGGAACCCTACCAGTAGAGGTGCCTTGGGGACATCGTGAACTCATACTGCCATAACATGCACGCACGTGTATGTGCAGGAGGCCACACTAGTCACAGGTAAGACAGACAAATGAAATGGTAGCATCCCCCATCAGTTTTTCTATTATCTGCCCCACTTTGTGCCAATTTCCTCTAGCTTCCCCAACACCTCTTGCTTTGCTGTTCTTCCTTAAGACATGGGATGGGGATTTGTCAAAGTCAATGAGCACTTTATTACAGTGAGAGTGCTCAGTAATGAACAATTCAGCAATTTAATGAGATTCTGTAGATCTGTCTCCAACCTGTCCATCAAGTTTCACTTCTATAAAGCACCCTGACACTAATCCTCTGGCATACCCAATCTTCACCCTGGGCTGAATATTAGATTCTTCCATGGTATATTGCATTACCACTATAACCTTAGCAAAAATGATGAACTTAACTACACTTGAGGCAATATAGCCAGTCTGATTTGATTTTCCTCTATTGGGTTGACTATGAGGGAATTACTTATTTACTAAGATAAAGCAAAAACAGCTTCTTATTGCCTTCTGAATGCCTAAATTGGTAAATATTTATGTATGTCTTTTAATTCATCCTGGGGACCTGGAATATTTATAAAATATATATTTATTCCTGGTTGTACAGACTGAATTAAAAGACACACACACATTTCGCCTGCAGCAGAAAATCAGTTTAAAAAATTCTTCATAACAGCATTAGTAACCTTTGGAGAGGCAATTATGATAACACTTAAATGGACAGTGTGGAGTTTGTTGTCACTCAGAAAGCAGCATATTACCTATAAGTATCTCTCTCCACTATGACCCTGCAACAGAAACATAGGCTTTGTCAGATTTGCCTCATGAAGTTAACTAACTGTAGTGCACACAATTAAGAATATTATTTCTGAGTTCTTTCTGTGGGACAGGACAATGACACAGGATTTAAAAATCACTTTCCAAACTTTATTCCAGTAGCCTGCATGGCACACAGGATCCTGTGTATGCTTGTTCGTTATTGAGCTGGCATTAAATAATACCTACATGGCTTTCTGTAGCAATTTTTCTAGCAAAAGTATCTCCAAGCACATAGCTAGTGAACCTGCAGCGAACCTGCAGAAAAACAACAATAAAAGCAAATTGGCCAATCAGCCATGCCCCATATATGAACTTGTACATCAAAAACTTTTCTGATAAACAGAATATGGGCTAGGACTCCAGAGTATCCTGCCTAAAAACAAAACAAAACGAAACAAAAACCTATCACAGGTAGTGTGCTGCAGGTTCTCTTGTAAAGACATCCTCTAGAGAGTAGAGCAAGAAAGAGCCTATCTTTATATTACTATCTGCAGAAAATACCTTTGTAAAATACTCCATAATCTAGCCTCAAAGTTTTGGGAAACGGTGTATCAGTTGTCAGACTGAAGAGTTAAGTTACACTTGCATACTGTCTTTGTGGTTTGAAGAGCTTAACTAGGCATTTTTATTTTTTAAGAATACTTTGTTCCTGCATGACATTATTCATCCACAGAACATGAAGTGCCCTACAAATGAATACACGTTTTACCTTTTGAGAAAATGATGGCATATACATGAAATAATTTGCTTTAAAAATCTGAAAGATAAGTAGATAAGTAACAGAGATTGAAATAAATATAAAACACTCTTCTGACTCTCTGTCTTCTCTGCTGGGCCAAGATAACCCACTTCCTAAAAGAAAGCACAGGTGTCTTTCAAGCAAATTGCATTCTACCTTGAAATACCCTGAAACACTTTCCTTCTGTAAAACATGACGGTGAAAAGGAAACCAAAAAAAGTGTTTGGGTAACAAACGTTACAGAGATTTACTTCCACTATATCACGAGCTGCAATTTTTGCAGACATATGATGGGAATGTTTCCAAGGACAGATTTTGTTTTAGTTTTTGTGTTTCTCTTTACAGACTAGACATTTTTTCGTAATAGGTGTTTTTTCCTCCCACACTATAGGTTACAACATAATGCTTGTATCTTGCTATTATTCTATGGCAAGCAACTTGGTGCTTTTCTGGATCCAACTTTTTTTTTTTTTTTTTTTGAAGGAAATGTTTGCCACCTCCAACTTCTTGCCACAAACCTACTGAAGCCTCCACTCATCTCTGAGCAGAGCAGTCTGTGTGACAATCCTCAAGTTTGATTCAGGCAAAATCCGTTGCGGTGGCCTAAACAATTTCAAGGACTAACGAAGTTTCCCTGAAGTGAACGGGACAGACTGTGGAAGCAGGTTTGTCACCAGATTTGTGGCACTAGCCTCATCGGAGATGACAACAACAGAGTCACATGCATTGGCCATCTCTTCCCACCAGCAAAGTTTTGATCTGGAAGAAAATCTCTGGCCACATTCAAACAAAACAAGTTAACCAATAAAACACAGTTCTCTTTAGAACAAACTAACTGCATTAACACAACATGACGTTTTTAAAATTCATTTAGAAATTTCCCTCGGTTGTTACTCACAGCTTTTCTGCAAGCTTTTAATTCTCCCTCAAGATTGCTCCAGGGATCCAAAGCAACAGAGCATTGTTATGGTTTAGAGAGTATCACACATTCTGCTTGTTAACCAGTCTCCTTACCTGCCAGATTTGTTCTTCACTGAGTGAAGTGAGTCTATCACTTTTAAAAACCTCTCGAAGAAGACAGTATGGGAGTGCCAGGACTTCTTCAGGATGATTCTTCAATAGCTCAGAGAGATGTTTTACTAAGAAGTCAACCACTGCATTCTCCAACAAAGTGAGGTTGAAGAGGTCCGCAAGCTTATACAGGTCCAAGTAATTAAAACTATTTAATTCCTAAATGGGTGAAGCAAACAAAATATGTCTCAGAAAAAAAAAAAAAAAAACAACAATAATGCCAAAAAAAAGGGGAACAAAAAGCCCACAGGTCTCAGATAATGAAGAAGGTTGTTCTTTTGGAAGCTGAGAAGAAGGAAGGTAATACAACTTGAAATTAATTAACACAGCTTCATTCAGAATCTATGTGCAAATGTTAACAGTGCATATGCAAATATATATGATACTACTCATTTACTTTGGAACTGCTACAGTTACATATGCATACAGCATCTATAAGAAATATGCCTTAGTACATAAAATAATAAACCAGCAGGATTTACACTGTATGACGAGAGCTCACAGGAGTTAACAAGTGGATTAAAAAATGTATTTGTTAACTACAATAGTTTGTTACAAAACAATTGTTTCTCGTTATTTACTGTTCTGATCGAACTAGAGCACCTGTGCAGTACGATTTTTAGTTCCACGAAACCTCACAAAATACAAGACTGTGAGCTACATTTTATTGTGCGTGCATTTATCTTCAACGAACAAATAGACCTTTCTTTTTCCAACCACTGACAGCAACTTATAGGGGATGTTGGTCTCAAATTCTTTCTCTCCCTCCTTCTAGCAGCTGAAAACCTGCAGAGACAAAAGCTGCAGTGACTCAGGGAAAGAAGTTTTTTCATTCTGATAACAGGTAATGTATATTTACAGGTTAATGTTTTTGTCTTGACAGCCCTTGGAAAACAGTGTCTGGACAGCTAACTACTGCTACTCTAGACCACAGGCTCCTCATAATTCATCCACAGTAGAGAAAAGCACCCAGGACGTTTGGGAAGGCAGCCCGTGTATCTGTTCTCTCTGTTCTCGCTGTATGCTCACACGTCTCTTCCTCTCCCCTCCGCAATCCCGGTTTTCATCTTCCAATTTACCGCATTGCTCCCTCTCAGCAGCCTTCTCCTTGACCAGCTCCAGGTGTGAAAGTGACAAGAACTGTTGTCAGTTTCGCTCCGTGGTTCGTTAACACAGGGACTAGAGCAGGGAAGAGAAACAGACTGAATTAAGTCAATTTCACTTTCGCTGCTCTGCTGGATGGGATGGCAGAACCAAATGAAACTGACAAGAAATCTTGTAAATGTCAAATGAGCTGCACGGCTGGCAGATAGAGCAGAGCAACAGGGAAGATGGGAAAGTGCGAAGAGGGTTTTTTTGGAAGGTTTTATGGGCTACATCTCGAACGTGTGAATTGGGTGGCTGTCCCAATGACTGTGGAGCTGTTTATGCATATGCAATGGAGAGTGGAGAAAGAATTTTTTTCACCTGCTTAGAGAAGTCAGTACCGGAGGAAACTGAATCAAATTCCATCGCAGGCTCCTATTTGCTGCATTATCTCCCAACCTGAACGGTCCACCTTCACTAGCACTGTCGTAGATTAAAGACAAATCCTATTCATTACCTACTTAAACTGCAGCATAGGAGCTTCATTTTGTTTTCTTGGAAGAACAAAGAAAAGTTGTTTATGTTGTCAGAATAACCACTAACATCCCCAATGCCACAGAAATTCGGAACAGTTCTATGGTGTCACCTTCTCTTCACATTAACATAGAGGAGGTAAGGATAAATCCTCTCTAGTTGCAGACAGACAGAAAGAAAAGAATGAATTTTACACGAGAAGTATCCGGTCTGTGCACTTGCCCCGTGACTCAGTATCTGCAGATCACAAACAGTACCTCACAACACCACATCGAGGATAGCCACACAATGGTGGCACCAACGTAAGGCAGTAGGCAGTAAAATCAAAGTGAATCATAGAATCATTACGGTTGGAAAAGACCACCAAGACCATCTGCTCCAACCATCACCCTACAACCAATGTCACCCACTAAACCATGTCCCTAAGCGCCAGATCCAACCTTTCCTTGAGCACCCCCAGGGACGGTGACTCCACCACCTCCCTGGGCAACCCGTTCCAATGCCTGACTACTCTTTCTGAGAAGAAATGTCTCCTCATTTCCAACCTGAACCTCCCCTGTCACAATTTGAGGCCATTCCTTCTTGTCCTAAAACATCACAGCATTTAACAAGCAAAACAATGGTGTTATCATCGCTGGTTTGGAAGACTATTTTTTCAAAAAACTTCTTGATTGAATGAATGTGAAACATCCCACAAGAAATTTACTATAACTCAGTGTATGTTTATTGAGCTCTTTGGTAGTAAACAGCTAGATTTGGGAAGGATAAAATAAACAAATAAATGATCAAGCATTGGGATCTGAGGAGCAATGTTCCAACTAAAATACAAGCCCAACCAAACTCCACTAAGGGTCAATGGAGGTGGCTTATGGTGGTCTTCAGAAGAGGACTGGAGATAATATAGAAAAATCTTTCCTCATTAGAGAGTAATGTGACACACAAATGCAAATTTTCCCTGAAAAATCTTCACATTTTCAAATCTGAAAGATACCAATACACCTGCATTTTTTCATTTGGGTACTTCTGATGATCCCTCAGGCTCCCCTACCCCTTAAATCAACACCAATTGAAGTTTTTGATGAAAGCTGTCATACATTTGGAGAGGCTGAAGATACCTATGGATAAATAAACAAACTCTCATCAGCTGTTTGTTTACAATATTATTTATTTATTTCTATTTTTAAGTGTTCATTTACTCCAGATGTTTATTTATTTATTATATGTCTGCTTATTTATTTATTATGGGGTTTATTTGTTTACTTATTTTTATTGGTAGGCTTCAGCAGTCTTTTGATGCTTTGTCTAACATAACGTGTTAATGACTTGCTGGACACATGGTTTACTGCTTGATGAATACTGCAAGTATATTTTGTTAAAAATGATCTTGGCCTGTAATCAGAAACACTTATTTCTGGTTTTGCAAGGTCAGAATTGATCTACGGGCTTGTATTTCACAGCAAAAGAAGTAAGTGGTGCATTAGCTTTTACAAATGAAAATTATCAGACTGTCATACCAATATTCCAATCAAAATGACACAGTACTATACATTACTGCCTCTGTGATGATACAAGAGGGCCAAAATGTCATGCGGAGATTGCAAGATGTATACCACGTATCAGATAACCTAGCTCTCAATAGCTGGAAAGACTTTCAAAAACATCAGAATAAATGCAGTATGTAAGTTGCAAAAAAATACAGCTTATCTTCTAGCTTAAAAAAAAAAAATGTATCAAAAGTATCAAAGCAATCACTATCAATTCAGCCTGATTGGCTTCCTATGAATAGATTTGTAAAAGTTAAACTCTTAATTGAATTTAAAAATTGTTAGATAAGTGAAAAATGAAATAGGATACTAAATAGGAAATTTATTTCTCGTCATGAGTTCTAGCAGTCTCTGGTTTCCATACATTTTATTATATTGTGTTAAAGGAGCAGCTACAAAATTTTAAAGTTGTGCACATCTTTCTTCTGGAACTGTATCACTGCATAAGTTCTTTAAAAAACTACAAGACAGTCCTATGTAAATTACTGTAACTTTTAATCTCGTTTATAAAAACTTTAAAATATATGCCATCTATATTTTTTTAAATGAAGGATGAAATAGGAACACAAGCAGAACTGTCACAGAGAATCAGGGAAAGATAGTGATCCTTCTCTCTTCTATGATGCATGTTACACTGAAATATGCAAACTGAACAAATGTGTCTAAGATCATATATACAGATCTTCAACTAACAGATTCTAAAATCTCACAGTGTAGTTAAATCAATTTAATAAATTGGCCAAATTATTTATCAGTGTCTACTTCTAAAATGAGAAACTGTCTTTGATCCTGTGCATTCCACTTACTATACTTTCCTCCTCTTCCCCACTCCCAGAAATAAGAGTCTCCATTGTTCTACATTACTGGCCTTCTGTTTCAGTAGCATCAGCCTCTAGATGCTGACCCAATTCAACAATGAGCTGCCATTTAAAACCCGTGTAAAAAAAATCAGTTTTCCAAACAAACATAACCTGAAAGACGATATTAGATATTCAAAATAAATGATGTGACATTGTCTGTGTTTTGATACAGAGGTGTATTTTAATATAGAGATGTGATAAATTGTCAAACAGGGAAAATTATATAAATATTGTATTTAAATTACTTCCAAATCCATCTTCATTCGTTCATACTTTAAAGAATAATTGCATTGCAAAAGGCACAGAAAAGGATGTAAGTAACGGATTGATAAATTAGAGTTAATCATAACCAAGTACACAGTAGAGTACAATATACCTCTGTTCCTGTGCTCCACGTTATAAATAGCAGAAAAAGCACAAGGAGAACTAAGGGGAAAGAATGCATTTCTTTATGACCTTATTTGAAAGATAAACTCCTTGGGGAAATACAATTTATTCAGATTATCAAGACCCTGCTGTGCAAATCTACAGTCTGGGAGCACACTACAGAGATCAAAAAATATTTACTTTATTCTGTTGGGTATAAAAGCTTTTAATGAATGCATAATTAAGACAGAAAAAGTATATACAGCTTTAGAAATTCCACTGCCAAGCCAAGCCATTAATATCCGAAGTATCATACCCAGTTGTAACTCCACCTGCTTCCTATTTAGATTACAACACTGTTGTAAATCAAGGTACTAAATGCCTAGCCCTGCTGCTAAAGCTGAGAGAGTTGCATTGTGACACTATTTTGTCTTCTCCTAAGAGGGGTTCAGCCTCTTTAAAACAAAAAACGAGCTGTAAGGTCTCTGGGACAGGGATGTGTTTGCTCTCAAGCAGCACCTAGCACAGCAGGGTCTTGACCCCAAGTTCTCCTGGTTCTCACTTTGTTAAATACTACAAACCAGCTGCACTGTTCACAACAGAACCTTGATGTAAGTCATAGCAAAGGCAGGCTCTAAATAGATCAACAATTCTAACAAAGTGAAAAACTGTAATGTGTAAAAAAGTAATGTGTAAAAATACACTTACATGGCAACAAAAGGGATCAACTCAGTTTTAAGAGAAAAAAATGCATTTTTGTTGGTTCTCACTCTTTCTATATCAACATAGTTCCCCAAAACCTCACTCTCTTACCTAAGACCTGACAGATGAGGCACGTAGTCAACAGCACAGCAACAGGCATACATATTTCATACTAAGCATATGCACAAATCCCTCAAAACTACATTTTAGATCTTATTTGAAGTTTTCCTGCACCAAGCACCAGAGCCATCCAAGTCAAGCATGAAAGACATTTTTGATGAAGTCCAGCCACAGTGGAACAGCTGGGTCAGAATTTCACAGTGTATAAAATGGTGTTTACATTTATTACAAGATCAGTGCAGAGGGTAGGTATATTTATAGGCACTGTAAAGGATAACTTTTTAATTGACTTTTTTTCTTTTTGGTACATCACTACTTTCTCAGCACTTTATTTAATTCTTACTTTTGTTTTCTTTTCATGCTTAAAAGCATGAAAAGTTGTTTTACATCCTTGCTGTTATTTCAAAGTAGGTCTCAGACTAAGTACAAGAGCAGCAATAACAAAACAACTCAAGCCTATTATTTTCCCTCCTCCTTGTGAGGACATATCTCCCTTCTCACTCAGTATTTCCCTATATCTGCTTAGCTTTCAGTTTCTATCCTGCTGACTGGCGTTAGTGAGCACCCTTTTCGAAGGCATGCAGGAGGCCTGTGACCTTCACTAGTGCAATAGAAAGCTGTGACATTCCCAGATTGCCCGGGTGATGAGATGTGTTTAGTCTTTGAAAATCAAAGTGAAACGTGTAATATGCAGACACTCAAAAGTAAAACCAAAAAGTCAACATTTTCTAGAATCTCAGAGAGATTCACTTAAGTGATTAAACAGTACAGGTATTTCCAAATGGCAATCCATCTGAATAAGTGATCCTAATTATGTTCTTATATATTACATACACGCTTGTGTGTATAATGGAAAGAAATATAATGAAACATTAAGACTACAGCTAAAGTTTCATGGTACCATTGGAACAACCACTAGTAAAGTTCTGCAGTGTTTTCAACAGCTGCTTTCCATTGCTAAGCAGATGTTGGTGTAGGAACTTACGTACCTGGCACAAATACTCCCCAGATGAAAAACTTCACTGCTTAGAAAGGTATTCCTGGTAAAACAATCATAACCACCAGTACTATTTAACAAATAAAAATACAGAGATGAAATGGAAAGTAAAGGTTATCTAACCCTTTGCGTGCCTCTTTTATACTATTTCAGACAGTGTAAGCCCACAGGAAGAATTTCTGCAGATTTATCAACATTTTAGTTTTTCCGAATTATGGGAACCTGGTCTCTTCAAACATTATGAGGAATGACATAATCCTGCAGTCTTTACTCTGGCAGAAGTCACAGGATTTTGGTACATCATCTTCAAAAATATTTCATTACTTTACATTTTTGCTAACTCTTCAGAGAGACTACAGTGAACAATAAAAGCCGTAAACTTTGGCTAATCCATCAACCACCATCAACCTTGTATGCTAATGCTGACTTATCCCTTTTTTGTTGCTAACGATGTCAAATCCAGAAAGAGCAAATTTTGTCCTCCAGAAATCCAAAATTCACAGGAGTAGCAGTTAAAAAAATATTTACCATCTTACTAAAGGAAAAAAAAAAAAAAAAGAACTGTGCAACACCATTGCTTTCAGCTCTTTTGTAGAGCTTAGTAACAGTTTCAGGCCATGACAACACAGGAGTGGGAGCCAATTCCCCCTACTATACCAGACAAGCTCATCAATCACAAATTAAGAAAGATCCAGCTTAAAACAGACTTTGTTCTTGCTCCCAAGTACAACTACCAGAAGACTCAGCTGATTTTGAGACTTTCTTCTCATTTCCAGCTTAATTTCCTCCGACAGTTTATATGCATTTGTTCCTGTGCCAATATTATCTTTTAGTCTAACAGCTCTCTTTCTCTTCCCCCAGGTATTTATTCCCTTGACGTATTTACAGAAAGCAATCATATTCCTCCTCAGCCCTCATTTTGCTAGGCTAAAAAAGCTAAGCTCTTTTAATCCCCTCACGTAAAGCAGGCCTTCCCGATCATCCTAGCTGTCCCTTTCTACACCTCTCCCAGTCGGACTTCATTTACTCTTCTGCATGGGCAAAATCGTCACAGTATTCCTCATGATGTTTCAGCAGTACCTTGTGCACTGCCATTAATACTTCCTTAGCTTTATAAATTACCTTGCATGAAATATCCTAAGCTCAAGCTGCCTTTTTCTTGATGGTGTCACATTAGTAGCTCGAAGTCATCCCATGATTTAATACATGAAAATTCTCTGTAAACTTGCTCCTCAAGTGAGACACAATAACAGCCCTTCTGTCTGTCAGGCAGGACAGAAATGATGTGACATGTTACAAATGGGAATTGAATATGAGCCACTGAAATGCAGCAGATTCCACTAATGATGCTCAGAAATGATTTTCCAATTGCTTCCAATTTCATTTCATTCTATATGTGAGTAACAAATCTCATAATTGTCCTGGTACATACCAGTTACTTACTGGGGAAAAAATAATTTCAGTTATTTTCGTAAGACTTTTTCCAAAAATAGGCAAGAAAATCCCCTTAACATTCTGAAACACAAAATAAGTTTAAAATCAATATTAAGTATGAAAACTTTCACATAAAGTGGAAATGCAAGTAAAAATGTTTCTAACACACAGTATGTTAAAAAGTGATTTTTATCATTCATCCCTGTTCCTATTACCAATGAGAAAAAAAATCAGCATTACTGTTAGACCTGTTAACAAAGGTATTCAGGTACCTGAGAGTTTCCTTTTCCAATGCCTTTTTTTCCCCCATAACTTACTATTTTGCCAAAATTTAATACTTTAAAACTGAACTTTTCCAGCCTCCAGATGAATCTCTTTATGAAAACATCTCAAAAAGTTTATTACACATTATTAAGAATGAGACTGACAGGAAAAGACCATTTTTTTTCCACATTAAAAACATTCAGAATGGAAATAGCTCGCAGGAGTTGCTGTCACTGTAGAAAACCTCCACAGACCCCCTCCATCAGCATCTTGAAAAATAAACAGTTGGATTTGCTCACTAATGGCTTGTTTGAACTTTGCAGCTAAAATCTCACCCTGTTCTATCTGAGCTGTCCATAACCTCTCCCAGAACTAACCGAGACCCTGTCTGCATCATTATCTATTGTGGGCCAAACGCAGACTAGAAAACCTGAAGCTGAAAGTCTGTTTCTACTGTGCTGCCTATGAACTGCTTTGGAGCCCTGGCAGGACAAAGACACTGCCACATTCAAATGCAGATGCATGAACAAAACCCAGACCGGAGGAAAGAGCAGGAGAGCACATGCAGACAAGGAGCCCAGAGATAACAACTGGGAAGCAGTATGGAATTCAGCAGCAGATTTACTAGAATTACAATTCCAAAAAGACATGGCTTCTCAAGGAGGCTGGATGTTAATTCCTCAAGTAGGCCTGCATAAATGCAAACAAATAATGATGAAGATGGATTACCAGGGTAGTCACTAACTAAAAAAGAAAGTCAACATTCATAATGTTGCACTAGGAGACATATAAGCAGAATATTCTATTACCAATATTTATCAACTCTTACCAATATACTAATGTTTACACTCTAGGTATAAATAAGAACAAGGGAGGTGTTCATGTGTAAGGACTATATGAATCAAACAATTCTGTTTCATAACCTTTTTATGACATTTTATTTCTGGAACATTTCAATGATGTGTATGTTTGCTGTGTAATAAACCCAGCGAGGGACCGCTCTAGTTAAAAATCTCTCTGCTTCAGAATCCCAGACAACAGCCTTCCACTGAACGCTTAAGGATTACAAAGCTAATAAACGCATCTAACGATGGAGAACGGGGAAGTGAGGTAGGCATCTAATCCCACCAGAGAATGAAATAACTGTCTAAAACATGTGGAACGACTGGTTAATTAACACAGATACATTCCATCTCAGACACATTTGCTAAACAACTCACAAAGCATCAAAACTTCCCCAGAATTTTAAGGTACTATGCGATATTCTAACTGCAGAAAGACTGAATCCAGTGCAAGATAATTCAATATTGAGTATAATTTTGATAGTCAAAGTAGTCTATCGAGTCACAATTCAAGATTAGTAGCTCCTAATGCATCATACTAATCACATCACCAGAGCTTTCTAATAGCATTTGACTTGTGTGAAAGGAATATGGCACCAGTAGGGAGCTTCTCTTGTGGAAACTGTATAAGAACTTGCTTCTCCCAAGTATACAAGAAATATTGGCAGAATAAGATGGGGCAAATTTAACACAATAAGTATTAGAGAAAGTTGGGCGTTACAGAATTTCATGAAAGATCAAATATTGCTGACAAAGGTTTGTGTGTGGTCACTAAATGATCCTGTTGCTGGTGAGTTAAATGAAGATGTGGAAGCATCAATAAAACAGTACCAAAATCGATACAGTAAGCATGGAAAAATGTGAAGTAAACATAATGAATTTATGACAAGAAGACATAGTCCATTTTTAAAAGTAGATGATGATGTCACAAAGAGACACAAAAAGGGCAGAAAATTTCAGCACTTATGTCTCCACTACTTTTATTTTTTTTTTTACAAATAAAACAGAAATCTATCCCACATATGCTCCTGCTGTTTCACCACAGTTTTTTATCTGTAACTAAGACAGATGTGAACAGAAATTATATGCCTTAATACCACCACCATGGACAACAAAGCAAAGAATTTTAAAGGAACTAGCTAGAGAGACCTCTAATCCAGAGTAAACACTGAAAAAGAGTAGGAACAATGGAGAACCTGCAAGGGATTGCAGATCATGTCAGTGAACTGTACATTAGTCAGCCTAGTGTCACATAATGGATGGAATTAATTTAGGAGTCTATTTGCAAATACAGGCAAAAAAAAAGAATAAAATAGTAAGACCTATCAGGTAAGCGCTGGAAAATAGTATCTGTTATCTCTTCAGACCAAGCATGGTTATTTACATCAACTCAATTGACAGAATACTGAGTTCTCCAAGACATCCAGGTAATATGTATACTTTCTTTTTTATCATTACATACATTTAATAAGATACATCTTAGACGGATGAAATATTTGTTCAATGACAACCTCAAAGTAAGTTATCAAGTGTTGTACCTTTTTCCAGGGAAGTCCTCAAGGAATTGATTCTTGATCCAACACCACTAAAAGTATAATTGAACTAGACAATGGTAAATTTTGCTATTAGAGTTTGCAAAAGACTCCATAAAAGCAGTGGGGTCACAAATTATCAGAATGACAGAATATGAGTATTGCCTGGCTTTCCCAGCAAAATGATCACTTTAAAAAGCAAGCAAACAAACAAAAAGCATTTCTGAGAACCAGGAACATAGCTGATATAGAAAATATAACAGGTTCTATTTGGAACAACACTTACAGGCCATCCAGAAGGGACTGAGAAGCTGTCAAAATAGCAACATGAGTTCTCAGCACAGTGCCGTGGCAAAGAAAAGGCTCATGTCATAAAATGCACACTGAGTGCTGTCTAATAAAAGAAAGAAACACGCTTGCTGCTTCACATAGCAGCTTTAAGAATACTGCTCAAATATTGGTCCCAGTTCTGAAGTCCACGCTTTAAGGGTATGAAAACAATATACACTGGAAAAACAACCTTGTAAGATTTAAGGTGCTCAACTCTTTTTTTTTTTTTTTAAAAAAAAAGAAAAAAAAAAAAGAAAAAAAAAGAGAAAGACTCCTAGAGGATTTGATCTTGTGCAAAGATATTTATAACATGGAGACAATACAAGAAAGCTAGAAAGTTCTGACAAAATTTTCAGAAAACTGTTTTTGGCTTGTGGATATAGGATCAAAATTACCCTGGTCTTTGTACTAGGCAGTACAGGACTGCTTGCACTACCTTCATGTCATTTCAAACATTTTGCAGCTCTGCATCTCAAGAGACTTGTTGCAGCTGCGGGAAGATACAAGGGTACTCATCAATTAATAATCTGATCATAAGCATCTGGACGACAAAAAGGCAACATTAACGGTGTATCAGAATATATTTTATTTGGAAAGCTGTTCCCTGTTCAGGTAGCTCTGTACTCCTGCAATATCTAACCACCCAAAAATAACTAAGAAATTTTGTGCTCACAGCACTAAACCGAGAGAAATTTTCATCTTACAGAGAAAAAGGCGGGCAGAAGGATGGTTCAAGAAATTGCCCGTGATGCAGAAGAAAAAGAGCTACAATTGTCTAGAACCTACTCCACTATTTCAGTTGTTATAGAATTCTTCCCCTGTCCCAACTGTAAAACAATTTATGCAGTTTAGTGTATCCGCAAAATGTCTGTAACATGTATAAGCAGTATGTCCTACTAAAATAAAACTTCTTTACAACACTGTCCTTAAATTTATGCAGTGAAAAGAACATCTCTCTTTTTCACATGACTAGTAGCTGTGCTGGTTGGTAGGTTTACTAAATAATAGTCAGAACTGGTATCAGGAAAGAAACAGGATTTATTTATTTATTTTTATTTTTTAAAAAAAGAGTAGTGCGAATGTGGGAGGAAAAGTGAAAGAATGAAAAAAACATGGAAGCAACATTGAATAAAATTAAAAAGTTCATTAAAATGAGTTCACCACACTTTAATAGGATTAAGGGTTTTTTGTTTGTATTTTAAGCATTATTGACCACGGATTCACTTACCACTCTCTTGGTCAGAAATTATGACAAATCTGACTCTCAAAAACAGAAAACCTAGAAGGACCAAAGTTCAAACATCAAAAATGGACCTTGAGTCCATGTTTGGCAGTTCCTATATCTGACCTTCATCAGTACCAAAAAAGTCACAAGTTGTCACAAAACACATGAATGTTCACATTGCTAAAGGTGCAAAGCATCAGGAAAGCATAAGCCTTCAAAGATCAAGATCAGATTTCTTTATTTAGTTTCTAGCCATTTTTAACAAGGACAAAAAACTATCCTACCAGTCTCAAACTGGTAATAGTCAGAATCCTGTGCTTTACCACCAAGGCATTTTTCCACAAAAATACATGAGAGAAATATTTAATCAATGTTTTATATACGTTAAAACAAAACAAAAAAAAAAAAGGTAAAATTATCATTGGCTTAAATATGTCACCTTGAAGCCACCACCTTTATAAGCAGAATGGGTCATTGTAGAGCCAAACTCCAAGTGTTCACAACTACATGTGCTTGCCAATATCTCAAAATTCAGAAGTATATGACGTGCCCTCTTCTGTATCCCCTCAAACACTACCAGAAAGAAGTGAAGCCACAGACGCCCTTTAACAAAAAACTGGAAAGGCATTTAGAGCATGGGCATACATTAGCTGCAGAAATAAACTGTTTTTGGAGTAACTAGGCTAACAGTAACAGTTATTAAAATTGACCAAAAACTCAGTGAAAAAAAATATTTTGATCAATGATTATTCCATACAATGTTAATTAAAAATTAATCCTTTTCAAATTCAAGTTTGAATTTGAAAAATATTTGAATTTGAAAATATCAAGTTAATGATAAATTTTGCTAAAACATCAAAATTTCACAGAATTCAACCACCTCTAGAAGCAAAACTCTAAAAACAGGTTATTAGAGACTACATATTCCTGATGTTTTTGTTTTGTTTTGTTTTTTTCCTTTCCTGAATATTTCAATTCCCCATGAAGATGTAAAATGAGTAGAAACACTGTGAGGCAGGCAAAAACAAAATGCAAGCACTAATTTTGAAGCATATAACATTGGGCCTTTTCCCCTAGCTTTCCATATCCACAACATGCCATTTCAAGCCAATGAGAATTCCAATCCTGATGCTTTTTGGGGGGACTAGACCTGTCTGTAGTTACTACAATACTTTCCCCATGATTATCAGTTATGTGTAGATACTGTGAAAATTCAAGGACTTTTACATACATAATTAGAACAGATGTAGCTTATGGTAAACAAAGAAAGAACTCTGAAATGGAATTCAGAAAAAAGAAAAACAAACAAAAAAAAACCCACCTCCTTTGAGCAGCTTTGGAAACTTTCACAACACAAGTCAAAGTGTTTATAAGGAAAGTCCAGCCAACATACTACTACTCCTCTAATCTAGAGGACACAACCGCTGCCATAAATAGTATAGTAGAGACAATGCTATGTGATACCATCTCAATTCCCCCTGAACTGCAAATAAAAGTCCTGGTTTAAGCAATTCAAGATCCAAAACTTCCTATGTAGCTACACACACTCTGTGGTACAAATCAAGTTCTGAAAGACTCTGGTGAAACAGATGGGAAATTTAGCAGCAACTTCCTCCAAATTAATAAACAGATGTTTAGAATAGATTACATAGGAGAACAAGCGAATGAAGTTATAAACATTTTTCAGTTTGGAATAGCACACTTGCAGGACATTAGTAATGGCTAATAAAGTTTTTCATACCACTAATCTTTAAGTTTCTGTCTTTAATTTTGAGAGTTAGTGAGGTGAATGAGGACAACTTACAAGTTTCAGAGCTTTCATTACACATTGGTTGAAGACTCCAGAAGACAGCATGTATACATTTACATTCACTCTGGGTTCAAGACCTGTTCACTACCCCACTAGACAGAAATGGATTTTTTCTTTTAAAAAGAATTAGTCTAGATCATAATCCTGAAGCAAAATAGTGTTTCCCTGGCAAATTGCACTACTATGCAGTTGTGCAAGCAAAACACTGTACATGATGGAAAGTGCTGAAACGCTGTCTCATTTACTACTGCCAGCAGACCTGCTGGAAAACATCAACAGCCTTACATGGAACTTCTTTCCTTCTTTTTGCTACCCTATGAATTGAAATGTTTCAGTGAAGAATGTTTCTCTCCTATCAGTTTTTAAATAGCATTTAATAGTAGTTAAAACTAGATGTAACTTGAGGTACTTATGTTTTGAAAACTACTTATGGACACCTTGGGCTTTGTATCTGGGCATTTTCATTGCAAATTATTCTTAACTAGTGCAACATACTAGTTGGGTGTGTTGTGAGCAGTTAAGGTAGATGGATCAAACAGCAATAATTAAACCATCAGAAAAAAAACAAAATAGGGGGAAAAATCAACTATACTGATTGGTATCAAGTTCAGACTTTTTACTTTGAAAGAGAGATGGTTGAAATGAAATATAAATGAAAATAAAATTTACAATGCCATTTTAATATCTTTTAAAGATGGACCAGACTGAGACATTCAGTATTCTCCTTAGTTTAATACTTTAAGTGTCAAGATGCCTCTCAAATTCTATCGTACCTCTCCTCCTTCCTTTTCTTGAGAAAGGTTCAGCTCCTACTTAACATTTAAACTTGAAATTGTTCCCTTTAAAAATAATAATAGAGCATTAAAAACATGAAGTATAGAGGAAATAAGAGAGAGTTATTTTGTAACTAAGAAGGAAAAAAAGCAGTTCTATTTTGGCTAAGTCAGTACAGAGAAAAGAAAGGTTGGACAATCAACTATCTAACACAGTGCTACTTCTGAGATAAAATCAGACTAACTCACTTCAAGCCCAATACTCTCTTTGGGTTCATAGGTTACAAATGATTTATAGTCGTCACTTCGTACTTAGCATTCTATTTTTTTCCCATATTGGTAAATACTTCATAACCAAGGCACTGTCATTTTTCCAAAATACCTTTGCTAAAATGGCTTAACACAACTCAAATTGTTTTAGATCAATGCAAACTTAAATAAAACATCCCTCTGTTTCTTTACAGGAGGTTTAAAAAATAAAAAAAAAGGCTGTCTGTCTGGTGCCTGTATTCCCGTTCTTTCACATTAGAGCAGTAAGTCTCCTCTTTCAGGTCACGTCTTCCACATAAAAGTGCTAAACTAATGCTGCTTAATGACAAATTAATGTCCATGAATAAAAAATACACCTCTAATAGCATAGAGTAATTTGCCATTACAATATCATCATTGGACATGCCCCTGGTTTAATACGATGTATTTAATTCATAACTTAATGAGTGATATATAAAAAGAGAGAGATGAACCCTGCAATTACATTTATGTGAGTCTGTCACCTTATTTGTAAAACCTTAGAGTCATTTACATTCAAATTAGAACAAATGAGTGATTTCACAAAGTGTAGTGATAAATGACCATTGCTGCACAAGACAGAACTGTATTTCCTGTGAAAACATTAACAGTTTCCTATTATTTGTTAAAAATTACAATGCATATTGCCCAGTGTTGTGTGAATAATGACTTTTTTACTGATTAGGTCAGAAGACTAATACGGAGGAAAAATAAATAATTTTTCTTTTCAGTTTTTCTGATTTTAGCTCCAATTCATCTGCTCAAGCTGCTGTGGACTTACACTGCCACCTGCTGCCCACGCCTGGCTGCTAGGAGCCCGGACTGCCTCATTCAGGGGAGTGCAGTAATTCAACCTTTTGGTTTTCACCTCTTACAACCAAATTTTCCTGCCAGACCGACAACTGTGCACGTCGCCGATGACGCCAGCAGATAAGGGTAGCTGCACTACCCATGTACAAATAACGCCATTTTTTGCTTCACGCATCTGAGCTGCCCCACTTGGTTAAGGATAATTAAAAGCTGAAGACACGGGGTGGGAGGGGAGCATAAAACATTAGTATTGATCAGATGGCAATAAAACCAGAGAAGAATTTCATACACTAAGCATTCTGGGATTCATCAGCCTCTCTTTATAGCTTTATAAAACCACTTGAAGGCTCCCAGAAGCAGAGGTCTTTCAGGGGCTGAGGGACAGGAAGGTCACGCAGAGTAGGCCACATCAGCTAGAAAAGCAATGTGAGAAGGGAAGGGGGGGAAACAGCGAAGCAATATAGGTTCTTTATTATTGTTTAAAACACACACCAAAGCTGCTCTGCCATCCTGACAGACATTTCTAAGAAAAGAAAGAAGTAGCAGTCCCTGCCTCTTCCCAGTTTGTCACCTCTCCTGTGACCTGATGCAGGCCACTGGTTGCGTGCGCCCACACAACTAGCTAGACAACTGGATTTTTAATCTTGCAGCAATGCTTAACCTAGAAACTCCAGTGCCGTTTTTCACACATCTTTCACCAGGTCCAGTTCAGCCTTGTCAGCTATCACTGTGTTAGGAAAAGCAGAACACACACACCCAAGCTGGAGGGCTCCCAACCACAGTGGCACCTTGTTCTTGTATTAGCCAACTCTCCAGGGGGACAACGTCCACTGTCACATCACAGCTAAACAGCAGCACGTAGGCCACAGAAAAAATGGGATTCAAAGGGCCCATTTTTACTTTCCTCACTGACATCAACTGAAAAAAGGAGAAAAATACCACTTTTTTTTTTTTTCCTGAGTCCCATTCTAAGTTGGAATCCTCAGTAGTGCATTCTCATTATATATATATGTAAACCTGTATCTCTGTAATATGTTTATGTAAGTTAAGAGAGATGAGCTAAATTCCCCCAAGTTATTTTTGAGCTCTCGGCACGAGCTTTCCTAATGACTGTCAACAGCTCAGTGACAACGGCTGACAAAACACACACCCTCAAGAAACAGCAGGCTGGCACAGCAACTGGTTGCATACCACCGAAAACCAACAAAACACAAGAAGATGTTTCTTCTGTTTACTTCATATTCTTGGTATGCGAGGGTCACTCTCTCCACCACTAGATACAGTTGGGTGGCTTTATAAAACACCACTCTAATTCTTTGTGTATATGTAGATTAAAAACTCAGTATTAGTTTAAAAACAAACGCACACTCAAAAACACAAAAAAAACCACAAGCCTTGGTTGTTGATGACCTTTAGATTTTTTTCCAGCAGTTTAATTTGCTCTATATGAAAAATCCAGGAGCTAAAATCCCAACTGAGCTGGGGCTTCTAGCAATACAAAGGTGATGCTCTCAATCTCTGGTGTAAGAATTGATTCATCTCTGAAGGACTGTATCTTAGTGAAAGCTGGGATTGTGTTGCTGGCACAGCTCTAAATAGTGAAGTTGGGTTTAAGAAAAAGAAATAGCTTATGAAACTCAGGTACCCACAACGTATCTAAACCATACACACTCTTTTCCTTCCACAACTGGATTCACTTGCAGGTTTTTCCCTTTAAAGACAGTAGCAAACATAATTCAATCTGTAAACACATTAAAATAGTTTAAAATTAGTGGAAGAAAAGATCCAGACCATTAGTTGCTCATGCACTGCAAAGACAGATCTGTTTTATAAGCATAGATTGACCATTAGGGTAGAAGGTTAAAAATCAAATGCCCCTACCCAAAACCATTTGCCTGCTTCAGTTATTACCAAAAAAATATTCCAGGTGGTCTTATTTTATCATTTGCAAGCTCATTAAATCAATCTAATTTATGCATTCCAGGCCTGGTCCTGCTCACTGTCTACTTTTGTATACAAGAATCCAGAGCACACTGCACAGAGGGGGAGGCTTCAAGAAGATTCTGACTGCTGCTGTACAGTGCTGTGTTTTTTCAGGCTCGTTTTATTATTCATCTAAACTGTTCTTTTTAGCTTAAAGTATCCCTCTTTATGGATGCTGTGGTTGACATTAGTAGCAGTCAAGCAGACCTGTCGGAGAGTCCTATCCACTGTAATGAAGTTTCTAAAAGGTAACTTAGAATGCGTATCATTTAGCAGGGAACTTAATGCAGTTTAAAAAAATGGAAAATTTGGCATCAAACTTTTAACTTCTCTTGACACTGAAACATTTATGATCCCAAGAGCAATTTTTAGCAGTCAGAAGAACTTTAATGGCAATCAGGATCACCACTCATGCTTACTGTACTTGCTGCTCCTAGCTACTGAGAGAATAGGAAATGCTGGAAATCATCGAGTACAACAACAGTCAGCTAACATTATTTCTAGCAAGGCTGCATTGAACATGAAAATATGCAACTGTCTAACCACTAAATATAACATAAATGATAAGCCAGACTCTTTCCAGTATGTAACTGGTTGTTCATAAAATGTTCCTGATCTAACAGAAAGTTAAATGTGAACAATCATGCCATACCCTGCCTCTCAGACTGAAACCAGTGGGTTGCTTTAGGCAGTTCTGCAACTTCTAAACCCTTCACGCACACCTATAGTCTTATTACCTTGAATGCAATACTAGTGGTATACAGAGCTCCACTAAATACAATAAAGACTTAGTCTTCAGAAAATACAGAAAAATCACTTAAATCTAAGATTTCAGAAGTGGAAAGTCCAGGTCTGAATGCCAGTGAAAATCGACCTCTGGTTTAAAAATTGATTACTAAAGCTGTATCTACACAAGACTGAGCAGATGTTATTCAGTAGAAGGAAATTCCAAGAAAACTCATATCCTCCATAGCATTTCCTCCCTATTAAGACTCTTAGATTGTAGAAATAATGTGCAGTTTGACATTCTCTTTTCTACTGAAAGTGCAAACAGTTGAGGAAGATGAAACTTCTTACATCTACAATCAGCTATGAAACTCAGACACGTTTCTGAAACAAACATTTGTATGTTCTGAATAAATCTCTCAGCACGTATTCTGTTGCATGAGAAAAAAAGTTGACAAGTACCCTTTAAAAAAACATTTACAAGCTTTAAAGTGCAAGGTAGGTCATCACAAATACACTACCTAATACCATGCTCTCCACAGCTCCAAGAAGTCCCTTCTCAGATCTCCATCTACACAATTAAAGCCTCCCACTCACTTTCTCTTGTGTTCTCCAACGTCATAGTAGGACAGCTGTGGTCCACTGGAACTTTAAAGGATAAAATTCTTAAAAGGAAATTAAAACAGTCGAATAACCCATTCCCATTACATTTTCAACAAACATCTACCTGTTTGTTGCAGCTGTCTGCCTTAGCCTCCTTGTAAAAACCTCAGCCAAAACTGACAATCAATTTTAGCTAGAAGATGAACTCAGGAAATGAGTCTTAAAGAACTGGATGCACACTCTGCACACAAATGCTGTATGCATGACCCATGGACTTAAGTACAATTCAAGATACACTAAGCTCATGTCTTCAGCTTAGCTTTCCCTCACCTACATAGCAGCAATACAGCTAAGAGCAATCAAGTTGCCTTACCGTTTGTTTAGGCTGAGACGGATGTGTGAGAACTCAAGCCTCGCTTCAGTGTTTAAAGTACCTGAGAATTATGCAGACATCATAATAGGAGAGATTCATGAATATGTATGTATCTCAACTAAGATATATCAGCATACTTCAAGAAGTCCCTATCTACAAAAACAAATTAAAACCAAAAACCCCCAAACAGCAGAAACTGAGGAATAGTGGCAATTCAAGACATGACACTGCCAGGGTGAAAGTCTGCACAACATAAATCTAGAATTATGATCTAAAATAGGGATTGTTTGGGCATTTCTTTTGCTTGCAAATAAAGAAAATATGAATTAGATTTTTTTTAAATAAAAATTAGTAAATTATCAATCCAAAGTTAGCAAAACATTTTCCAGCAGAAAATGTAATCAACATTAGATGCTACAGAACATTTGATAGTGTGAAGTCTATGAACGATAAAGCACACCTAGTGAACCAGCGCTGTTGTCAGAAACCTCCATTGTGTCATGTTATCATAAATGTCTTAGATATGGATATTACCAAATTGGGGGCAGGGGGTAAGACTGTTCCTCTCCTTTTTTTTTCTGACATGCCTTTGATCAAAAGCTCTTTGTAAAAATACCATTCATATGACTGAAACAATTTGTTATAGAAATCTTTTTGAGATCTATCAACAAATTAAACAAACTGCTCAGCTTCAGCTGGTTGGTCTGAAAGAAACAGAATGTATCTTAAATTCAAATTAACTTTTTTTTTTTTTTCTGGAGACAACTGAGAGGAAATTCCTTAAAGATATCAGGGAATAAAAAAGTTAGTGTTGGCTAGAAATTAGTCTGACCCCAGCGCACCGCAAATCATCTTTGACAAAATAAATTAGATCGGTACAGTCTTCTGTGGTACCTCACAAGCTATAAATAGGCCTTGGTACAAATATGGACCAAGTGAGTCGTATTTTTATCTAAATACAATGCTCATCGATATCTATGGAGTAATTACTGGCCCCACATAACTGTTAAGAAGAAATGAAAAAATATATCTTGAACTCCAAAAAACTGATATACTTTTGGAATATCTAGAGAAGAGAGCAGCTTAAAAAGCTCTAACAGTAAGAACAGCATCCATACAAGCTGTTCCATCCCCAAAAAATAAAGACAATCCTAACAAGTTAAAATTGTGCATCATTATTCCACAACAATAATAAATGACAGCTAGATCCCACATATTGTATTTCCTGAATTTACTCTAAACTAAGCTAAATTAAATTCCATGATAACAGAACAACTGAAAGTAGCAAGAAAAAATATTCACTGTTACAATAAACAAAGAACTCTGCAGCACCCTGGGACTCAAAAAAAAAACCTAACATTAGAAAGAAAAGAAGGGGCAAGCATTATTCCCTACACAGCATCTGTATCATAGCATAGGAGGTCAGATGTGACAAGATACCCCGGTTCCCAAATGCAGTAAGGATAAGTGGTTTTAAGGAAAACTTCTCTAACTATGCTGCTTTTATTTTTACAATAGATATTTTTAAAATCACTCAATTGTATGTAGAACAAACATGTATTTGATAGAATTAATTTAGACCCTGTAAGATATCACACTCTTTATGCGCAGTACCTTGTTGACCTCTGCTAAAAAGGCTTACACGACAACTCAAGGTTGATTACTTGCATGGACTGTAACTCTGTGGAACAAACAAGGCAGATAAATTATTACGCTGATCTTTTCAGGCCGCAAATCTGCCTACAGATATGCCTTGTCTGGGCAAACCTGTTAAGTAAATACAGAGCCTTACTTGATGTAAACTACAGTCATCCCACAGACCTCCACACCGATTCAAAACCTTACAGTGAGACCAATTCAAAAACATTTACAGAACTATCACTATAACTCTGTCTACCAATACACGTTCTGCCCCTTATTCACTACCTCTCCTCCCTACCTTATTCCTAACCTCCATTATTGTAAATCTTGACACGGGGTCTCACTTCCTCTTGATTTTCACACCAGCACAGATTCAGTTACCCTACCTCGGTACACTACTCAGAGTACAACAGACCTCTCTCGCATTATTTGAGTAACTACTTATTGATCATCATCTCCATAGGACTTTTACTGGTCTGTTAATAACAGAGAAATTTGGCAGCAATGTTTGCTCACTGGCTTTTGTTGCTGTTTTTTGTTTGTTTGTTTTACTAATTCATTAACAATCTGTTCCTAAATGCTTGACTATGGCTTGCATATCAAGGACTAGATCCAAAGCACTGTTAATACTATACCTATTCAATGATTGCTTCCACTTCAGTGACCTGCAGATCAAAAAGCATTTAGACGGTGCCAAGGGAAGAGCTACTAATACCAGAAGCTGTTCCACATAAGTCTTCATTCTTTCATGACCTAAATTGGGCACATACCTGAACCTTTCTTACAGTCCTCTCATGTCCCTACCTCACCTGCACTACAATACTCGGCTCCATCCCTACTTTAATTTCCTAACTTCTTTACTGCAATGGTTTCTTTGGTCCAATTTCTGCTAAAGAGCACGTAAGCTGCAAACAAATGCTCACATGACTGATTTAGTTATGGGGGCATTAAATATATTGTATGATTGTCAGTTTTGGACCTGTGTCTTCTTTCTTGTTATAATACCCCCTTCCCATGCATGCTTGACAGCTGGTAGGCCAAATGGTTTTGTGGGTTATTTGGCATCTCACAAGTCCTGTTTCTTCAAAGGCCATCTATACCATTACATTCCATGTCTACTTTCTCACAAAAATTCAATTTTTCCCTACATTCCTGAAAACAGAACTGACACAAATTGCAGTCCTCTACCAGCTACTTTAATTTCCTAATCATTTTAATATGCACAAATTAATACCACATTACTGTCTTAACATATATTTTGAAGGCTTCCCTGAGGCTACACTCAAAGAACAGACTCTCCATAAGATGCAAAGCCTTCAAGTACATCCTGAGGCTCTTAACATGAGATTCTGCATGCCTATGGTACTCAGCAGCTCAGTGTGCTGCCAAGCACACTCAGCAGACTGTTCAAAGGCAATTATGTTGGTGGAAGGCAAAGGCATACAGCAAGCATTGTGCTGACATGCACTTCCATGCCCAATTGTTGCACAGATAAAGCTAAACCACCCTATTCAGAAACAATACTGAAATATTACAAAGAAAAGTAAATGGTTCTGTAGAACTGGTATTACTATTTTTTATAAAGCTTTTCACTGCTGAACATCAAAGCTATGTTCTTGCTACCATCATGAGCCATCTCCTACACAAGCCAAGCACAAAACAGGATTTTACTGCATTCAGTTTTGTTTTTTTTTTTTTCTTCATAATGACAGCTTTAATGTTGATATTACTATTAGCATTATGGGTGTGAGGCCAGCTGATAAAAAGGTGCCACTGTAATTCAGTCTACCCATTCAGCGAGAGGTAGCTGTGCCCTGGAATATACGTCAATATTCTGTAGTGAACACTTAAGCAACTGAATGCTTCACAATACTCATGATCACCAACAGGGAAATGCTTAACATTTGGGAAACTGCAGAAGAAGAAAGCAAATTCTCTGATGAAGGCTGGAATCAAACTCCTGTGTGCTGATACTAATCAATGGAGCACCCTTGTTTTCAAGACTGAAATGGATAAAAGGGATGGAGGACAAAGCACCTACCAAAAATTAATACCCATATTGCCCTCTGAATTCAGGTCTCCTGAGATCCAATTTATTGCCACTTAGGCTACACCAGGTACTTCACTAATGCTCTCCTACTGAAATTAGGCTTGGAACAAAGGTTTACCAAACAGAAATGGCCAATAATCATGAAGAGAAGCCTCACCTGAATGAGATAGTGAGAACATAAACTGAGAAGCTCCAGCAACTGTAAATGACTTCCAGCTGCTAGCACATCCTGTATCACTCCTGGCTCCAAAAGGATCTGTAAAGAAGAAAATAAAAGTTTTGTCATGCAGAACTCTGACTATTTGTAGAAAACACTACAGGCCTTTGGTACTTCAGACATTTCAGACAACTTAAAGAAGAAAATAGAAGCACACAGAAAAATCTTTGCAGGATAGGGACAGAATTTTTAGAGTACATTTGACTAGCAAGCAGATTTTCCTGCAAGAGTCCATAAGCCACACTACCCCCATATGCTTTAAAATGAAATGCATGTTAGTTAGTTAAAAAGGAGACTTTTCAAAACAGCAGAACATCCTTTTGTTGTATGTGTGTATGCTATACCTGGTTATTTCCATATATGCTGATAAATCAGACCAGCGTAACTGACAAGTCTCCAGAATTAATATTATTCATGCCTGTAAAAATATACAGATTAGAAACTCCCTTCCCATTCTGCGTGGTACACCACTTCATAATTTTCCTAACCACTCTCTCCATTTTACAGAGCAAGGCTGTGAAGGCACAGAGTGTGCATGCTGCTGGGGAAGTGCCAGAAAGGGCTTAGAAACCAAGACTGATTATCCTGTCACTTGTTCACACGAAACTCCTACTCATTTCAATTAAAATCACGCACAGGCAGCAACCAGGATAATTGGGCCTCAGCTCCTAACCTGCTGTCTTGGGGTCAGCTTATTAGAGCATCCCTCTCAGGACACAAAAAGTCTTTGCGAATATAGACACCGGTCAATCTCTTTTATCAGCAAGCACATAACAAACTATCTAAACCAATATTATTTAAAGATAACTGATGTAGCATCAAAGAAAAATCAGAAAAGGTTGAGAAATATTAATTTTTCAAAGATAATCCATTTATTCAGAGTTTTATGCTTCTTGCGTTTCCCCTGTCAACTTTGGTTTCACACCACATGAGGTCAGTCTCTCACTGTTCCAGAGGGAAGTAAAGCTTTTTTCAGATCCCTTTTCTTCTGCCCATACAATTTAGTTATAACTCACAGTATCACTGTGTGTCTCAAACACAGTGAAATATAGAGGATGGCACACAAAAAGGAAAGACACTGATCTGCATCTTTTGCAGCTACATTTTTTCATTTCCCTCAAAAACATACATTTCTTCAAGCAAAAAACACAAGTGATCCCCAACATAATGGGTATCTTAGGAACAAGAAATGATTCTTATTTACTTGGCAGTGTATTGCATGCTTAAAGTTTGTGCAAATCACTATGTGTTTGTACTAAGTTTTAGGCAAACATACAGGTAATTTACATGCAGTGTAACAATTTCTTTACCTAGCCAGACAGACGTGTAAGATGTTAATGTAAGTAAGAATCAAGCCCACCACTACGCAGATTTTTGGCTGATACTAATTAGGTTGCTATGCATGATGAGAGGTAGTTGAAGGGAAAGACAGAAAGGATGTCAGTTACAAAAATATCTTCAATAGGTACATTTAAAAAACTGTGCAGCACTGTAAATTATTTTCAAGTGAGAACTCAAGGTCAGACTGACAAAACATTGTTTTAGACCTTGCAACGTTTGTTATTCAGACATCATTTACACTGAGCAACTTCTGTCACCTGAACTGATGCTGTATTACTTATTAAATGCCAGCCACCGGCTTTAGTATTGTTGAAGACACGGTATGAAGAGAAACAGAACACTAAGCAGATTACTATCTTGTAGGCACAGACAAACTATATTTAACTGTGATAACAGTAACGCATTTTAAAGCTACAGCAATCCATTTATAAATAATACTAGTAGTGTTATGAGATGAGAAGTAGGACCAGGGGCAAGGAGGATAACTTGTTACTTACTTAGAGGTGATCTGCACAAAGTCAGCAACAAAGTTCATTTCAAGGTGGCAGAACACGTGTTTTTTTGTTGATTGTTTTTGTTTTTTCCATTTCTTACAAGTTTTCTACATCAAGCAAGATGTATTCCACTGAGATAACATATTCAACCTTTGTATTTCCCAAGAAAACTGAAGAAAGTCTATTTTGTCTCTTCCCATATTTCACCTTAAGTTGAACTATGTGAATTTTTATTCAATACTCATTTGGATATAGGCAAAGATGTTAATTAACCACCAGCAAACTGATGCTGGGGAGACCCACAGGAAAAAAGAAAACAGTAAGTAAAGAAGGAAAAAAATATTGCAAGCCCTCCTTCTACTGAAACTGGGGCAATCCACAATTATTCCAAGCCTCAACTTCTATTAATACAATTACATTTCATTAATCACCAGTATAGCTGTTAGTTTGCTATATAGACTATCCAGCTGAATCTTAACAGTAAATGCACATGAATACCACCATTTAGTACACCACAAGTACACAGTGACTGACTGCTCTCTGTCTAACCCTCAAAACAACAGCTCTGAGGTCTTCAGAACGACGCCAATTGAGAATTAAAGAGAGGGAATCTAAGATCTACATTGGATTCACACCTTCAGAATGAATCACAAATTATTACTGTGGAAACTTAAAGAGAGAAACTTAGTCCTTTTCCTTACTCCATTCTCAACCCAAGAGTTGTGTGGCATAATTGTCAGGGCAGAAACTAGGTTGGAGTAATTTGGAACCATCAACTTCAGACAAATCTTGCAATTAACACCAGCAAAGGATGTGCCTTTGTATGACACATGCCACCTTAAAACTGGTTTCTGTGCTGTTTGTATATTAAGATTAATTAGATGCAATTCATGTATTGCACCTGGCTGCACCTTGCAATCAAACCTCTATTCAACCCTTGTTTCTGAGAGTTAATTTTCTTTATGCTCTCAACTTTCATCTGGCCCACTGATGCTACCCAAGAAAAACAGCTTATGCTTCTCCCTTTATACTATGGCCAGACCTTGCAGATAGCCTCAGCAGCTTACTTTCCAAAGCCCCTGGTGTGATATACTGCTCATTTTCAAACTGATCTCCCTTGTCAAGTTACTTTTTTCCTCCAACACAATCACAGTGTTCAAACAGGAATTTTGTTCTTCAAGGCAGTCCTTCTATACCATTCATCATCCCACAAACCCTCCAGGAATTATGTATTATACCCCGTTCACCCACTCTTGTGGTCAGATCCACAAATCAAGGGACAGAAAATATGCTAAATTTGGTGTTTCTTTGCAACAGAATTTTCACAGCATCAGGAAAGGCAGGTTACACAATTTCTTAGACCCACGTTTCTTAGAGGTACTACATAAATCCATGTGAAAATGCATCCATTTATGCTTGGTTGATATATTGAGGAAAACTGTTCTTCATATGTAAGAATTAGAACCTTTTACAGATGAAACCTGAGCTTCTGAAACACAATTCTGAGGCAGAAGAGGTCGATTATAATCAATCCAATGGTCACAAACACACAAGGCCCTGAACAACCCCTTTATGCATCCACCCTCTGAGCAGTACTTCTAAACCTGTAATTCATTCCTCTCCCCCAAGATTTATGTTTTTACTTTCCAATTCACCGTGCATTCCCTCTAGACTCTGGGCAACTGTGGAGAAGATTAACTGGGATCACACATCTTGCCTTTCTCTTCCATCTGTTTTCCCTGGGACACTTCTTCACTACACAAAGCAACTAGTGGGTATGA
This sequence comes from Anser cygnoides, assembly GCF_040182565.1. Classification (NCBI taxonomy): domain Eukaryota; kingdom Metazoa; phylum Chordata; class Aves; order Anseriformes; family Anatidae; genus Anser; species Anser cygnoides. The sequence goes on from NC_089875.1 coordinate 79,720,155, forward strand.
TTTCTTGGGCTAGGAGCAATACATGAAGCACCATCCTTTCTCAAGGACAATGCTGGGACAACTAGTCATGTCTCACTTCCACGCTGCCCAGACTAAGAACCTTCTCCTACTTTTCTAATGCATTTTTTTTTTTTAATAATCAACCAACGAGAATAAGCCTACAAAAAATTGCATGATTGTAGCAAAGAGGGCAGTAACAGGAGAAAGTGAGTGAGGAAGAAACCTCCTTAAGCTGTCCTTCCCAACAAAACTTACGGCATGAGGGAGAAGGCAAGGTCCTGGTTAACTACCGCTTCCTATGGAGTTTCGTAGGTTTATATCTGGACAGACCAAACAGATCTATTCTCTTTATACTGCAGGCCGTTACACTATGACAGTAAAGAAACATGTAATTTCATGTCAGAAAATTCCAGATAGTAAACCATATGGAATTTATCACAGAAAAAAGAAAAAAAATCCTAAAATTCCTGACAGCCTGATGCAAGAGAAAATTCCTTCCTGACTCCCCTTGCAGTGATCAGCATTTCAGACGAGACAGGCATCTAACAAAAGCACCGCTTGTTTCTCCCCTCCAGAGACCATTCTGTGTGCTTCAGAGCAATCGAAAAAAAGTAACTTTTCTTTTAAAGCAATTTAGACTGCATTTCACTCACAACCAGTTAGCACTTCTGCCTGTCTCTCTGCTCACTGGTGTTTCAGCTGAATTTTGGGCTCCCCACATGTTGAGAAGAGGCTGCTTCAAAAAAACGTGAGCGGGGCAAGAATGTTCCAGTGCCCTGCAGGCAACTGCCCAAAGCCTGGGCACGTAATGTTTGATAATACTCACTGCAAAACCCAGACGTCTCATTAGCCAGTGACAGCAGGAATCATGACCAGCATTTCTCTGATACATATCATAGCATTTTTCCAGAAAACTCTATGAAAGTCTGTGTTAAATGCTTAGCATATGAACTAAGACTCCAAGCAAACTCACTTTTTCTTTGGTGAGGTGTTTCAATACTTTGATTACTTTCAGCCGTGTCCATACCTTGATACCTATCCAGAGCAAATACCATGAAATGTTAAAGCTCGTCTTAAAAAACTACATAAAGTCAGTAATTATGGTCCACATTATTCTAAGCCTTCTGGACAATCTCTAGCTGAACTATGAACTGAGACCTAGTAGCTATACCCTTAGTGCTAGGCACAGAAACAAGATTATCATCCTGATAGCACTGGACACTTCCTTTTTGACTTCTAAATATCAAATTTATATTTTTGGCTTTGAAATCACATTGAAAATTATGTGATATAAATAAACATTTACTGTAAGACATAGTCCCACTGCAGATATATTTTTCTAAGACCTTGGCATGTTGTGCCTGGTAGAAAAGAACGAGGATATTTGTAGTCACCAGGCAGTTTAATTGAACCCTAAAATTCATTATTTTTTTTTTTCCAAAAGGCAACCAGTAGAACTGCAACACACAGGAGGCCATTTACCCAGGAAAATCACCCACTCACAACACTGCTTTGCAACATACCTCATCCACAAGGGAGCTAGAAAGGATTAGCAGAATAAGAGGTGCTAAGATATTGACAGCCATCTCCCCTCCATCTTAACTGAAAATGGCAAATAAAATACTGGCTAATCACTAGAAAAGCTGTCACTATCAAAGGAGGGAGATTCTGATGAGAGATGAAAGCCATGATTCTATGAAGGAATCAAAGCAATTGTCAGGAGAAACAGTTGTACTTACAAATATTTATATGTACTATTTCTTTACTACCGAGAACACCTTTCACTCTTCCACATTTCCTGTTAAAGGATAAACCTAGCTGAAGTATTTAAGAAAAAAAAAAAAAAAAAACAGAAAAAAACGTCAAAACCAAAAAACAATTTCACAAAGGAGCTATAAGATAATACTTTAACTAACTGTAGGTTCATGTGTATGAATTTGAAAAAAAAATCACCAGATGGTACTCCTATGAATTCATGAAACCTGATTAGTAAAGTGATATAGTGATATGGCTGTTACAGAACCACATATTCAGTTTTCTGTTGGTGGTAGTGGTGGGTTTTTTCTTCTTCCTCTTTTTTTTTCTTTTTAAAGTGAATACAAGTTGGTAAATAAAGCCATTAAATAAAAAGAACTTAGATAGTAAGATAGATAATGTGTAGATAATGTGTTAAAGTAATTGAGAGCAACCCAAGCACATAAAATATCTGAAAACAACACGAAGTTCTACATTTGTAACTAGAATGATATATTGATATCACCTTTAATAAAGACTGCTTCTGTGTTAACATTTGGTGAGTAAAAGAAAATTTGCTGCTGTTTTTGTTTTTTTTTTTAATATGTAAGTAACAAAAACATGAAGTCACAAAAGTAAGTTAAGAGTTTAAAGACTATTTTCAAATTATTATAAATGCAACTTTGTATGTGAATTTCAAGAAATGGAAACATTTCAACATTCTGTAGAAAGACTTGAAGGCTGCACTAATCTTGGGCTATCTAAGAAGATACCACAGCACAAGGAACACCAAAATTTGTTTTTGGAGAAATAACCGAACATAAAACAGCCCTTATACTAGGGCTACCTCTATGATTCCTTCTTTTCTCCTTTGGTAATTTGAATAATTTTATAACTTCAGGGAGACAACTTACTTTTTATTAATACAAAAGCAAAACGTGATGGTTTAGAAAACGAAAACGGACAACTGCCAGTTAGAAAATAGGAACTGGTCAGGAGAACTATGTATTAAGCCCATTGAGCTGCTGGTTTCCCACATGGCTTTTGGAAAGTTATTTACATCAGAGAATGAAATGATTTTTGAAGAAATAAAGTAAGGTCAGTGATTACTTGATTTTGTAATGTATTTTGAGGTCCTCAAACACAACTCTACCTAAATGCAAAATATAATTTATTACCATAGATTAACGACAGATGATAGAATTTAATTACAAAGAAGAGAGATCCGAGTCTGCAAAGCATTTCGGTATACATAGAACTCCAACTGTGTATTTGTATTTTTGTTGAATTAGGATCACAATCACCTACTGCAAATTAAAGCCACTGTTCTCATGTGGTTCTTCTTTCTTGAAACTATACTACTGGACCTGTCAGATGACTCAAATGATGGTGTCACTTAAATAAAACATTAAAAAAAATGTAGTTTGCTGGACCTGAATATGAGGAGGAATGCAAGAGTCCCATCTAAAATGAGGAGCCTCAGAATTTCACTTTAAGCCACGTATTCAGTCCTACTGGACTTATACTTCCTAAGACTCTGTTTTCAGCACTGAAACTTTTCAGAGGCCCAGAGATGGTCTTCTGATCAAAAGCAGCTTTTCTTGTAATGACGAGTGATTCACCATCCAGCTGAAATGGCTTAATCATGGGTTATCCCATTCCTCCATGTCTGATTATGCCTCTTGGTAAAAGAAGAGTTAAAGCTCAAAAACAAAAACAAGAAAAAAGTCAAAAAGAGCAGACAACAGTGCCCATAATCCTTTAACCCAGTGGTTAAGGCTCTTACTTAGAAGGAATTATGAATTCCAAGCCCTGCCCCAAGAACTATTTCCTTATATTAATATCTAAAATATTTCTGTCTTGATTGTATCTCATCTACCTCCATTCCAACACACATCTGATACTTGCAGAATGCCTCTGTGAGAAGGAAGGGTGAACAATCCAATTACTGACATTGCTGCCACTTTGAAGTATGAGAGAATGACCCTAAAGCCCTTTTATGAAGAAAGGAGAGAGACAACTACAAAAGGGAAAGAGCTGTATCACTGAACTGTGAATACGTGGAGTACATGGTAAAATGCCTGATCCAATAGGGAAGGTATTTAAGGCACATTTTATTTCAAACTTCAGTATGTCTTCATTTTTCAGCTTCACCCAAAAAGACTGAAGGAACTATCCGTTAGACTACATTACAGTCAATCAGAAAAGTTTTCTTATTTTCAGACAATGTAGATTCAACTCCTTCTAAGAAAAAGGGGGAAAATAAACCCCATTCTTTCATTAGGACATTACAGACATGGCAGTAAGAGCACCAAAAAATGATCACGATCCTGTATTAGGAAGGACAGTTAGGACAGTGACACGTAATTCCAAAAGAAAAATCATGCCTGCAAATCCTGACAAGAATCTGGAATTTCATCTTTGTAGGCATTGGATTTGGGCACTGTGGATTTGGAAGAGAAAACAAATCAGATTTGAGGTTCCTCTCTCTCTTGATGCAGAAAACAAGAAACCTTAGCATCCTCAAATTCATTATGGAATAAGAAACCATTAGCTGCATATCACAACACTCACTCACTAAATTCAACTTTTGCCTTGATCTTTTGCAATCACATATAACACTCTGGGAAGAGCCTGTCAAAGGGGCAATACCCCTCCAAATAAGCCTGCTGTATGCCTGTTTTAAGTAGATTGTCTGCTGAACCGCTGAGTAAGAAGAAAGGTCACTTTTGCCAAAGATTTCATTATTAGAGAACTACTGAGAGTCTAGCTGCACAGAACAAGCTAATGAAATTGTATCCGTTTTTTGTCTCAACTTTACTCTTGAGAAAAAGCAGATACAGCAACATCGCATTCTGCTACTATTCCTTTTGTGAGTTTTTATGCATTTCTATATCAACATTTCTTTGTTGTTATATGATAAGGAATCATAGTAATGCATTAATTCGGTTGGAATTCTTATATTATTTAAATTTAACTTCAGTCTTATTACAATCTTTTCTTCTATTGAAAAATCAATTTTCCCTTAAAAGCAAAAGATTTACAACAGTTATTACAATAAAGCACTGTCTGCCTCAGTACACAGGACGATAACATCAGTAATTTAAGTCTACAGTCACATTTCAAATAAAAAAAAATAATGCAAGGATATAAGAGATGGATATCAGATTGCAATATCACGCTAAAAATTAAATTTCTTAACTTTGATAATTTTAAACAACTGTAGGCATCAAATATTGCTATCATGCAATATTGAATATTTCCACCAGATGTCTCCAATACACTGTTTTATACAGATTACATTTCAGTTAAAACACATTCAAACTGAATGCAGATTTAGCAAAATACTAAGGATCAAGGATAGAAGGCACATATTATTTACTACGCAGCCGAGGATACTATCCCAGCAGCAAGGTGGGGTGGACTGTTGGCTTAAAGAAAACAAATCTGTCCTTTTGTGGTTCCCAACGTATTTTACACAGGTTTACTTAAGTTTCAATTTTGCCGAACAGCAGGGGAGCATACCTCTATTCACAGCAGACAGAAATGGTCAGATACAAGTCCATTACAACCCATCTTTTTAAAATTGGCTTTAGAAAGTGTATTTTGAATACTTCCATTTAGCAGTAAGACTTCTCTTTTCAGAATAATAGGCCCATACTCTTGAATGACTTTGAGCATGGTACAGGTGCTCAACAGCACAGGAAACATTCACCTTTCAAAACTTTCAAGTGAGAGAACACAAAACATACAGATGACAAGCCATACACTGATACCTTCAGCCAATTCAGTAACATGGTACAGTATCTTTCTGTTTTTCTCTCTCTGTCTTTCTTTCACTCTCTTTTTAATATCAAAGGGAAAGATTTGAATAAGCTGTGTTTTCCATAAAAGCAGAAACACAAGAATTTCAAGGGTTAATCTCTAAGGCCAATTGTAAACTATTAACTGTTTTGTGGCAATACATATAAATCCCTTATTTCTATTTAATTCCCTATGAAAAAAAAAAAAAAGGTCCGATACTCATACCGTAGTACAACCCATAATTAAATAATATAATAATATTAATATTATTATTATATAATATATATTATACATTATATATATAATATATTATAATATAATGATAATATGGAATAATTAGATATGGATTTAAGCTTTTCTTTTCAAATTTAACATATTCAATTATTTTAGCAATAATTCCAGAAATCGTGTGTTTATCTAGAGCGTTAAAAATGCACAGCAAAAACAATGCAACTCCAAGCTGGGCGTAAGAAGTTCTCAACTCACTGAACTGAGATGGCATCATATAGCAGTGCTGACCAGGTATGCTGTGCATTGGCATGGCAGGAAACATACATGTTTTCTTTGTGCTGTTTTGTTTTGTATCATTGTGGAGAGGGCAACAGGGGTGGGAATAGGAGCATCATTCCACATTCTCCAATTCTCCAAAGTTTTTTTTTGACTTATACACTAGTAACATGCTATCATAAAACATGAAAAAAAAAAAAAAAGTGTATTACCTGTAAGCGTTTACAAAGACTTGGACTGCATCTGCCCAAAAAGTAAAATACTACATTTTCCCTCAATTATAATTTTTCAAGCACAGCAATGGTTTATAAATATTTATTTTTAGAAAAGCACCTAGTGTGTTTTTCCTCCCATATTTAGCAGATAGATCAACTTACGTTAATTTTTATGAGCAACCAGACCACCATAAAAGGGGCATAGGAGTCCTGTATGGTTCACTGCCTAGATACAATGCACATAAACAGTATATTTATTAGATAATCCCTCTTACGGGGAGAGAGGGGGACCACCAACCACCACCCCAGCCACCCCCACACCACCATACAGACACACAGACACAGCAGTATATCCAAAATAAGATCTGTTAAACCAAAAGACCTTGTACTGGGCAGTGTGAATAATAATCATTTATAGTAGTTCTTTAAGGGTGATCTGTTATTATTGCAAATTGTTTTAACTTCTCTCTCTCAGTTTGAAGAACTGTACAGTACCTGTCCAGTATATGCAAAGTCCAGGGCTTGTTTTAAACCTAGGCTTGTGACACCATGCAAATTCACCTCATCAGCTTCACTTTCAACCATGCAGAGACTGAACATTGCCTAGGAAAAGAAAAGAAATGTTATTAAGAATTAAAAATAACCCCAGTGAAGGTCCAGGAAGAACAGGACTCATTTTTCCATCTTCGCTAACTCCTGTATTTCCTTGGAAAAGAATTCTAAATAGCAACTGACTTGTGAGTTAGAGTGAGATCTATAACAAGCGTTCAATACTTCCCCATAGCAATCAATATTGCAAAAGAGTCCTTTTCTCAATAAAGAAATACAGAAACTTGTTCTGAAAAAAAATGAAACAAATCACTTGGGCCCATGAATATATACTTCCTAAGTAATTTAGGTGAAATCAATGGGAACAGTCACACAATAAAGTATTGTTCAATAAAAATAACAAAAAAATGGACTTAGGAAAAAAATCCCTACAAACACCACTAGAACTAAAAACTATTATTATGAATAGTATCAGTATATATAGGAAGGACAATAAGCCATACACAATTACTTGTATGGGACAAAGAGGCAATTAACACATCTTTTTTTAAATAATGCTCTCCAAGTATCACCTCAGACTGGAATGTGAACAATATAATACTCAAGTTATTGAAAGAGGAGTAAGGATGTAGGTTTAGGTGACTGCATCTCCAACTTCCCTTTACTTTTTATTCACCCAGTTTCTCAGACCACATTAATCTTCCCATAAAACCTACACCGAGGACTAGTACGGGTTATATTGGACTTACCTACAAGTAACGATGAGAAAGGTAGCTGTCCCTTCATCCAGTCTTACTTTCCAGGACATCAGCCTTCAGTGCCTCCCTGCACTGAAGCAACCCTACTCAGCCTCTGGATCCCTGTAGGAATCTTTTTCTTCCCGTCCCTGTTAAGTTTAAATTCCCATCTTTACCCCGTGCTCTTCCCTGCCAGCCTGCGCTCCTGTTGCATGTCCCTAATTATCACTCCTTCACTCCTCTTGTCACTCCCATTCCACAGTCCAATGCTCTTCCAAAAATGCAACCTTTACTTCTGCTACTCTCCCACACATTTAACAAGATACACCATTCTCAGTCTTTTGACAGTAAACTGTGAACAAATAAATTAAACAGTTCTACCATCTGTCATTGCTAGAGTCTAAACTTAGCCCCAGTCGGTTTTGTGTAAAGCTGTTAAAACTCCTACATAGGCTAGCAAACTTTACCTTGGAGAACTCCACTAAAGGAGCACTTGCTATGAATTATATACGTTCGTCTACTTTTGTGGCTACTCTAGCTGATACCTGCAGAAGCTGAGGCAGTCAACAAGCACACTGGATTTCGTATATGCAACCTATCCACCAAGCACTGCTGAGTTTAAAGTTAAAAATAAGCCCTATCCTCTCCAACAGTTTATCACACGGCATTCACATAGACTCAGGCAGCTTCTTTCAAGAACTGAGAGTTTCTTGCAAATAAGCTATTTCTTCTGAAAGTGTTAGCCTTTTCATCATTAAAATACCATAATTTGACATAAATCTGTTGCCTGGAAGTCAGCCAGGATAAGCATTTTTGACATTTATCGCATGGCCAGTCCTTGTCTTTTTGCAGTTCTCATTGAAATACAGTGATAACAGGGCTCCTTCCAGAAATGTCAAATAGTTTAAAAGGTTTATCACACTAATGTAAGACACAGCCGTGAAACAGACCTAGATGTATACATGAAAAAAATATATATAACAAGTTCAGACGTTTTCCTAATTCCTTTAAAAATGTAATCATGGTTAGACATTTCATTGTCATTAGATGTATCAAGTGAAGTCTAATAGCTACTGTGAGGCTTCAGGGCTTGCCAGGAGCTGCAAGAAACCCATCAACCATCTGCTCCTTGTAAAAGCAGACCTCCAGTTCTCGTCTGGAAGAGAGAACTTGAGGCCAAAATGCAGCACCAGTTGACAACTAGCCACGCAACAAACATGGGCAAAGCCCTGCCCTGCATCCGAGACCCTTAAACACTTTTTGGGATGCAGTGCCTTCCAGCATATCTGAAAATAATGCTTCATTTGCATTTGTTAATTGCATAGAGACAATGCCAATAGCCGTCAGTTTCATCCAAAGACATCCTCTGCATACTGGACAGGCTCAATGGAAAAATAAAGAAAATACTGATTTACTAATGCTTATCCCCAGGGTTTTGGAAAGAGCTACAGCAAATCAGATATAAATGCAAGCCTACTCTGAATATAGCTACTGGACACCTTCCTAGTTCTCAAGTTGAGCCAACGAGGCTTGATCCAAGGTTTTTAGTCAAACAACTACAACTAAACAAAAACAAACAAACAAACACAACAACAACAAAAAACAATGTCCTAACTAAAAGCCAGAATGTGTCACGTACACTTCTGAACTAGAAATTTAAGACATATCAATCACTTCTTGGATGCTGCTCCAAGCTTTGACGTTATAGCTCAAGTCAAGGGCTTACAACTAACTGCTCCAGTGTGCCTCTTCCAATTCAACTTCCACCTTATTTCTGTGGGACAAATAAGCTTCAATCTTTTTTTTATAGAGTGTAACCTTGTAACTCTCTCCCATTACAAATTTCTCCCTTGCACTAAACCCGGGTTGCTGCTCTTTGAACAACAGGGGTTATGTTTATGTTCATCAGTAGTGTGCTACAATGGAGTGGATTCGTAGAACAAAGAAGTTCCTTCCAAGAACCTAAGTTCATGCCAAATGTGTTTTTTTGATTGCTTACGTTAGATTAACCATTGTCTGTACCCACCAGCACCTGTAGCATGATGGTTTAGTTTCATCCAAAAGTAATTAACAGGGACAATAAAAAAAACCACTTTACAAGTGAATTTCTGGTCCAGGTTAATATGCTGATATGATTATATCCAGAAGCACAGCTTTTCAAGGTCTTAACTCCCATTTCCATTGTATTTAAGGGTTCAAATTTAAGATATAAAAAACTATGCCCGAGGAGCTCTTTCTGAAGTTCAGTACTTGAGATATTCTTCTGGTTAAGATGTTCTTCCAGTTCACATTTAATTGTCTGTATGTTCAAATTTGCACCCACTCTGGATTATTTATCATGTATGTCTATGCTGCTGTTGGAGCTACTAATATCACATACTTGAGTGTTGAAAAAGATATTATTTGTAAACACATTCTGTTAAGTCTATGACCTGTGATGTGGCACCAGCTATCCAGAGACTGTATGTAATACGTTGTCAGCACAGCTGATAGGTATTTTTTCTGTTTATTTTCTGCTTGGCGTTACTGGGGATGCTTGGTGAATGTTGTGAGATAGAAACATTTCTAACACTTAAACTTGTTACACTTTGAGTAGGGAAAAAATTCAGTGGCCAATGGGAAGGGCTGCATATCTATTTCCTAAATTATCTGTTACAATATGGTAAAATGGAGTAACTACAGAATTTCCTACAATATTAGGCATAAACAGATTCACTATTGGGAATAACTATCACAGCATAAATCATGCTCTCACCAAAAAGGATAAACTTCACAGAGTAAAGTGACTTTAAATCACAGTATATGACAACCAGAAGTGCAATGCAAGACTTGAGACAAAAAAAAAAATTAAAAAAATCACACCAGATACCTAAAAGAGGAATATTTAATATCATTTTACCTACACTAAGCCTTTCAAAAGTATTTGTTAAGCACGAGCATGTTACCAGTAGTTTTGTGTTGTGTTACTACTCACAACTGTCATGGTTAGGAGTTCTGATATTTTTCATTAAAATATGGGTTTTTCCATGAAAAAAATAGAATGTTTTCTAAGCACCACACCAATGAACAACTATTTTCTTATAGTCAGATTTATACACTCCATATGCTTTGATGTATTATCAATGTGTCCTTAAACTTTTGAATGTACAGTTACAGAGTATATCCTGCCTTGGAGAAATCAGGGAAAGTGTTTAAATTCTTGCACAAGAGTGAATTTACACTACCGCTAATAATGCTGTACCAAACATTTCATGCATCAGCTGTTGCTAATTCTATTAAGTAGCAATATGACCAGTTAGCACAGAGAAGTGTTGCGGCAGGTCATGTTTTGATTTAATCTGTGTGTAAGACAAAAGCAATGGCAACAATACATAGTTTAAAAAAGTTAATGAATGTTAAATAATGTGAAGTACACAAGCTAGATCCTGTATGTCAACATACATCTGGACTGGAACTAGAAGAAAAAAAAATTCATTCACATTTATTTTTGCTAAGATATATTCCAAAATTCAGAAATATCTTGAGTATTCTGAAGCTCTTAAAAGCTCTTCTTCTAAGAATGCCTTTTGCACTGACGCCATTGAAAGTGAAACAATTGTGTCACTGTATGCATAGGTACTTCCCTCGCTATGAAAACAAACTTGTCATCTCAGATATTCATTACTAAATACACTTTTTTGGATAATACTCCTTTGTCACACCAACTCCTGAATAAAGAGGGTAAAGTCTAACAACACCACCTGCCTACACAGCTCTCATGGGGTGGATTTGCACACCTTCATTACAACCAGATTCTTCATGCAGTGCCTGGAGAAAGCCAGCAAATGCCTGCAAGGTACAAGATGCTGCATGCTCTCCTTTCTCTGGCTGTACTACAGCAACTGCCTGAACATAGGAACCATCTAAAGAGCATCATTACTTCATAAAGTTTCTATTCTGATCAAAGACTGAATGTCTCACAATGGAATAAGCTTTCAGGTACAGAGGAACACTTACATGAATCTCATCTGTAGACAAGGAATCACTTCAGTGATGAACTAATACAGGTTTTCATTGTAGTCTTACTAGATTTACATTTACAAACTATTCTACAGTACCACAACGATTCTAGCACAGTCCTTACGCGTGGCTTATTACTACGCCTAAACTAGTGAACTCAAGGGGATGTCACAGGGACCGAGGTGTAATCGCCCACCGTGCCTCACGAACACGGCCTTCGGCGCGGCTCTGGCCCCTGCCAGCCAGAGCCCTCTGAGGCAATGCCCAGGCCTCAGTCCATGCAGTACCTCAAGCCGTGGCTGTTCCAAAGGGATAAGGCCAAGATGTTTGCAGAGGGGAGGAGGTTTAGTCACAAGGACCTAAGCCACCCTGCACCAGTTGCATTTAGGGACAGAAAACAAGCCTTTATCCATCTAATGTACTAGCACAGGCAGAGTCTAATAGAGCTGCGTGCTATCAGAACTGTAGCTGCCAGTAAGCCACAGGGCTGCAGCTTTACGTGCCATCTGCTACACAGAGCTCATTTTCTCTCATGGCGACCCTCTAAGCATTCTCTGGCAGTTTTTGACATTCAGTAACATTTATTTTTCAGGGAGCAACGCCAAAGCATTTAACCGCAAGATAAGGTCTGCAATGGTCCTCAGACAGTCCACATTCGGCTGAACTGAATTAGCCACCAGGAAAGTAGTCTCCTACACAGGAGAACCGAACTCTACTTGATGATCCTCAGTGTCCTTACCAGCAGGCAAATTTCCTTCTCAGCCTGACAGTTTAATCTGGCATGAAAAAATATCTGCTTGACCATTGGCAGAATTTGAGCTTAGAAACCCAGTCTTTAATTCAGGCTGCTGTACTTGATTGTTATGCTTTTAACTGTAGAAATACATTGGTCATTAAATTCTGGCTTAAGACTTCTCCAATACCTAGAGAATGAGTTATGGTTGGGCTGTCAAACTCAGATTTCAGATGCATCTCTGAAAATGCTCTGAAGTTCTCTGCACTTAAATAGATCCATCAGTCCTTCTTTTAATGCAAAGCTAGTAGCCTACTTTATTTTTCTTTCAGTTACATTAAAAACAAGGCAATAAGAAAAACATCTCAGGTAGTTGTACAAGTGACAGACAAGAAAAATAATGATATATAAAATCTTTAGACAAGTGCGTAATTCAAAATCAAACTTACCAGAAAAGTTACCAATTTTGGCTAAACATGAAATGTTAATTATTATAAGTTATTCATATAATTCAACAATGCTAATGTTTCATACTTTGCTCTAAAATACCTCTGCTTAGACAAAATAAAGCCTTCTTTGAAAATGCCTTTTTTCCTCCAAGATGGTCATGAGTGTGGGCAGCACCCAAATTGCCAATATGTCAACTGCAGTTCCCTTTTTTACAACAAAGACAACTGATTAGAGGACCCATCTTTTCTTCCAGTTCCTTTAAATCTACAGGTCTTGCTCTGATATCCAATCAGTCATTGAGAGAACATTGTGGAAAACAAAGTGATTGCTTAAATTCTGCTTTCTTTAGTCAAGATTTTAATGAACTAAATCCATTCCCCAAAAGAAAAGTGAAGATAATCCTCCTGCCATTCTGTGACAAGTGCTCTAGAATTCAGGGATCAGCATATACCCACCCAGTCACAAATGTCTCCACCTGAGCTCACATTTGTTTGAGATGCTGCAAACTAGGATGTAGCTAGCTACAAACTTCATTTCTGTGAAGCAGGCAGACGCTTCATTACCCATAAAAAGAGAAAGAGGGGAGGAAACAGCCCTCCATTCTTCTTCTAATCTAGGCCTGAAACAGAATCAGAGCTAGCGAACTTCTGAGAGGAAAATGAAAATGAAGAGCACAATCCTTGGATAAAAATAATCAAACTGTATTTGACAAAAGCAGCTCTCTGACTCTTGAAAATCTGACTTTGAAGATGCATAGCAAGTTGGTTGGCCTTTAATACACAGCACCTTGCAGTTTCACTGGTTTGCCCTCAGAAGCCAAAGGCACCTTTACGGAGCTGTTTACACAGAACACAAAATAAGACAAGAGCTTAACACTGAATGCAACACAACAACAGGTAAAGATGTGATCAGATCTGATGTAACTGGGCAGAACAGCCTGAGTAAATGATGCATAGCACAGTCATTGGTTCTAACTTCCCATGCTCAGCTTTTGCAGCTGCTTAGATTTTAAAAGCAAAATGCAAGATGGGTGTGAAACACCACCAAATCAGAATAATAATGTATACTTTTTTTAATTTAACTGTAATAAATTAGACAAAAAGTGTCTAGATTCATTGATTTTTTAATCAGTCATGCAGCTCTGCAACAACAGGTACAGACTCCTTCACAAAATACAACTTTAGGAATACAGAAACATGAAAAGAATATTAAAAATCCCCCAAACACAAATTGCTTGCTGTCAGAAAGAGTGAGGTACAAAATTGCTCCTTGCCTTCGAGTCACTTTCTTACTTACTCAGATGATCCATATCTGTGACAGTAATGAGCTTGTCCCCATTTGTACACATCAATCTTATAGCCTTGGCAGGCTTAGCAAGCAGTAAATCGTCAGAAAACAACTTAATCACGTTGTACAATATTTTACACAAGTAAACACTTTCAGTGAATTCCATGCAACCCAGTGTCCTTTTAAAGGACAGAAACAGAATTATAAAACACATACAGTCTCAGGAGACAAGTAAACAAATATAAAAAGAATAAATTGTTATACTTGAAAAGAATGGTGACCAAAATTTTAAGTGACTTACTACTAGTGACCTAGGTAGAAAAAAACTGGAATTCTTCAGCTTTTATAAGCTTTCTGATGGGAGTTTAATATATACATGCATGTACAATTTGAACACTGATACAAGTTCAAATAAATTACAGGAATATATTTGAAAGACATTGAAAATCATTAGGTGCTAATTTAAATCTGAAGAAAACTTGTTTAATATTTAAGAAGTGTTTAAAGGAAAGTAAAAATGTCATTAAATGAGCAATGATATGCTGTGTAAATACTGGATAGAAAGAAAATTGGTAAAATACTGGAAACTTGAGAGAATAGGAGAACAAATTGTCATTGAGGCCTGTAATAACAGTATGTAAAGATAGGCAGCTGTATAACAAAATTAAGTGAAAGTGTTTTGTGGATAATCAATAGATAGAAATAGATATGTTTAGACACCCATTTACATGACTTAGTGTGATGAAATATCTTACTATCCTTTTATATTGTGGAGCCCAGAACTACACTCAATATTCAAGGTGAGGCTGTATCAAGTATCCTTTCTACTCTGTAACTGTAGAGGAAGCCTAAACACTTAGCTTAGCCTAGATACCTAAAATAGGTGAAAACTTTAATCCTAAGTAATGGGTTGACTGAACTGAGGAATGAAAGCTGAAGAGACAGAAGTTAATTGCTTCCTTTCTTTATATTCATCTTTAGAATTTCTTCTGTTTTCTTAAGATGAGTATTTCTGGAATGAAAACTACAAACCATAACAGGAAGGAGAAACTGAAAAATGTTTGCACCTTTAAGTGTGTTTCATGTGACAAATTGTACGTATATAATTATACATAAAGAACCTGAATTCTCTTTCACTTACCTGAATTTGTGTAAGTCATTTCTAGTTCAAAAGCCTTAGGGGTAAGTAGCTCTTTAAAAATAGTTGCAGACTGCCAATTATGACAGGCTGAATCCATACATAATGCCTTCCGTTTCCCTGCCTTGACCTTCTTATGCTTATCCCTTGTTTCAGCTACATCAGCCCCAACCAACTTTTGTGATACATTCCAAATGGGAGATGAGCAAACGAACATCTAAATTACTGCCTTCAAGAAATGCCCTGGCTCTTCCAGGAATAAAGTAAACTGTTCCATTGCATAACAATAACCTCTGAAATATCTCAAAGCTCCCTCAGCAAGAATGTGAAGTGACTGAAATCTTTATTTTTCTTTGATTCATCTCTAAAAGCAACTTAATATAAACCTAAGCTTTCAAAAAAACAGAGTGAACTGAGCTAATCTACAGTAACCCAAAAAAAGAGTATTTCCATTCCACTTTGCTGTTCTCAAACATTGTTTTGATAACTATCAGCAGCCCTAGTCCTACGTCTACTACAACAGCTGAAGAACACTTGGATCCCCCCCACTAACACATAGCTCTGAACTGCACAAACTCTTGCTCAACCACGGTGTTATCAGTCAGGCAGCAAACACAGTAATCCCGGGATTCTTCAGAAACATCTGAATTAGAAGCTGCATTCCCAGGGTGTTCATAGGGTTTCAGCAAGTCCAGGCTTGCTTCACACAGCACAATACAAGTATCTCCCACTCAGCTTACCCTGTTATCTTTCATCCTTGACTCTAACTGGCAGTTAGAGCTTTTGCAACTGCGGTACCAGAGCCTGCCTTTACCTTCAGCTGTTGCTCTTGTGTCCAGAAATCTGACATATGTTCTACTGTAAAGGGTATACCTTCCTCACAATCACAACCAGATAGGGAGAGTGGAAAGTTGGCACAGAGTGAACTAGCATTCTTGTAGTTCCTTTCATTGCAACACACTCAAAAAAGATGAACACACAGGATGTCAAGATGAACTAGCAGCAAGTTAGCCTCTGTGCACATGAGCTTACTCATCTCTTAAGTACAGAGTACTCTGTTAAAAATAAGTAAATAAATAATTGCTCCTACTTTCCCTGAAAAATTATCAGCTATATTTTAAGAACTCTGGTCAAAAGTTACAGGAAAAAAAAATCCTACCATTCTTTGCATAAATTAAACCGTAAGCATGCCATCTTTATTACTGAACTCTACAGCTAAGATTCAAAATGAAACAAGCAGCTTATTTGGTAGTCATATTACCTCTATAACTAACTTCTTCCACCCAATTCAGAAATACATCTGAAGAAAATAAAAAAACTAATATGTAGTTGTTAGACCTGAAGAAAACAGGACAATTCTGAAAATGAGTGAACATCTATTCTGCCTTTCAAGCAAGCTAATTGGTAAAGAACTATTATGAGTGTCATTGTCAAGGTTACCTATTTATCTTCTTGCACTGAATTTTTAAGGTAAGTAACACTATCGAGTACTGGTTTACTGTTTTAAAAGAGCAGAATTATCATCTCAAATTTCTGCCTCCACAATTCCACAATGATATTGCTTGAGTTCTTCTTTAAAATATTTTAAAATAGATAGGCATTTTCAGTAAATGCAGTGCTTTATTCAGATTCACTTCCCACAACATATTCATTTACTTCTATGTTCATCTGTTTTACATCTTTTTCTTATCAGGAAATTGATTGTACTTCTCTGATGCATCATAAAAGCTATTAAGAAAGTAAACTAGCACTTAAGAGATCTTGAATCAATTTTCTACACTGCTCAGGGAACTCAGTTATGATGTGATACTTCAGTATTTTTTATTGCATGTGTAATTTTAAGTCTGTGGAATCTTACCAGCATCAATGGAACAATTTACAGTCTTAAATTCTTCCTGATTTGGTACCTAACCTTATCTTTATATGGGTTGCTCAAATTTGTAAATATCCAGTCCTGAGACACATCTGTTTGGACTATAAAGTCTGTCAGACCAAAACTTTCTCCTTTGCAGTTTGTACTAAAAATATCACCTCAATGTTCGCGTAACAGTAATATTAAATAAATAACTCATAATCTTTTTAATCCCCTTTGTAGTATTAACCTTTAGTTGTTCTTAACTTCCATGTTCTAATTCTTCATTACATAAGCAATATTGTTTCTTCTTTGCTGTTTTTACCTATAATAATAAAAAAATCAGACTGAATAAACAAGAATCAAGGTACTACTTTGACAGATGACAGTCTGCATCAAATATTAACCACATTCTAGATATGTAACATACACTTATCTAAATAATCAATTTAATATGTAAATATTTCCTCACTGCATGTAAAAACATGGTTTGTTCTTCTCATAACTAACATGATAATTTTGTTTTGTTTTCCTCCCATTTTAAGCCTGTCTGTCCTAAATCAATCATAAGCCATGTCCTCTGGAGTCTCCTGCACACTGAAAAAACATATCCATCAATACCAACTACACGAAATATGATTAAGAGGCTTATTACATGATTCTTCTGAACAAGTTCTGTATAAACTCTCAGAGAAAATGTCACATAATGTCAATCATTGATAACTGAGCCTGCAGTAATACATCTGCTCAATGAAATCTATCTAAATATTGTTTTTTAAGCATTTGCCATTCAACTAAAATAAATCCTGTAAAATGAAAAGGTCAGCTCTCATTCCCAGTTTAAGGGACTATATGGTTAAAGAGATGAAAGGAAACACAGGAGAAACTGAACAATATACAATTTTATGCACAGTACCGAAGGCTTGCATTACTGTTAGCAAATTCCTTTGAACTTTTGCCATTTCTTTCAGTACATCAGTGTCAGTGATATACTGCACCTAAGAGCATACCAAATCAATCATTTATGTTATGCACTTGTTGCATTGCACTTTTAATGCAGAGATACCACTTAGTAGCTTTAGAAACAAGTAAAATAAATGGAAGTAAAGAGCTGCACTGCTGTTTAGAAGAGCTAAGAACATGATTTGTGCACATTCGTTGGGAGCCACCCAGCAAGAACAAAGTAATTTTCTTGACTGTAACAAGGCACAGGGTCTATTACTTTCAGTCAAAATAAACAACTAGAGAAGCATTTTCTTGCTAACAAGTTAAATTCTTGATTGAATATACATTAAATATAGTACATATTTTGATGATCATACTTTTAATAGCCAGTGTAACATGACTTCTCCAAACTTCTGTTTAAATGCACAAACATAATTTGAGGTAGACGTTAAAAGGACAGATCATTGCTTACTATTCCTGATGAGTTGCTAATGATTTCATCACTAAAAAGGCCTATGTTCAAAAGTAGCCTAAGTTATGTTTCAGAAACAATAATTCTACAATTATGTGCAATCCCATATCATAATAATAATAAATAATAATAATAAGTGAACTACCACAGCTACAGTACCCTTAGTTTCACTGTTGCAAAAGAAATGAGTCACTACAGGTGATTCTGAATGCCAAAATCACTTTCACTGTGGCAGAAGAAAGAAAACTGAATTGCAAGGACCATGCCATGCAATACATTGCAGAAATCTGCATTAACGTACAGCCTGTCCTAACAATTGTCACTCTTAAATAGGCCTGCCTTCTGGAATATAAAGAGAGCAGCATAACTAAAAACAGATATTTTTTTACAGCATCTCCAGTCAAGCACAGAGAAGTATGAGTCACATTTGCAAATTTTGACTTAAATTGGTGTAATGCTTCCCAGTGAATGCATAAGCCTATTGTTCCTTTGATGATTTTAGCAAGTGATATCAAAACCAAGCTCAAAATAAAACTGGAATAAAAGTCAGCTCTTGAGCTAGCACTTTACACTTTACAACACTTTTCATTCCAGGAGGCAAACCTTCTTTATATTTTTGGGGGGGGGGGGGGGGGGGGGGGGAGGGGCGGGGGGAGAAAGAAAGAAAAAGAGAAAGTGTTGACACCTTTAAGAAGGCTACTTTTAAAAGCAAACTCAACATAGCAAGACAAGAAGTTTCTCACCTCACGGTATGTAAGTCATAACTAAATAGTTGTATGGCAAAGTTTCATTTAGCAGAATTGCAATAACATAATCCTAGTTATTATAATTAGCTTCTAAGAAGCTAGTCATTATGTGACGTAAATGTCATTACACACTGAAATCCAAAGGTACCAACCAATAGTAAACTGCAACAATTATCTCCTATTCTGCAGCTTAACTGCAAAAGCATACTTGTTATGTGAGAAGCCTAACGCTGCAATTTGAAATGGTTCATTTTATGAAGGTTTGTGCCAGATACCTTTCATATCCAGCCCATTTTATGAAGGGTTGAACTAGAAACAGTTTATATCTTTCAAAAAATCTTGTTTTCCATTATGACTATAAAACTGTTTTCCATAATGATCACAGTATAACTTTGCTAAAGTACCACACCTAATACCCACTGGTATCTTTATTAAGCTATTTGATACAAAGCCTAGAAAACAAAGCCAGCTCAATGACCAATTTTTTCTTTGGTTTTCCATATCCTTTTACTGAGAAAACCTACAACAGCAATTAAGCATCCGCTATTTGCCAAATAGAAGAAGAACGTCTTGACTAACCAAGTTTTTGCTAATATTACAGTCATTTCTCACAGTAACTTTCATCAGCTGAGCTCTGCCCTTGATCAGCTATCTCCTCTGGAACAAATGCCTCTACAAACTCATCTCTTCATTTTATTTTTAGTAGTCTACATTTGGCTGTTCTCGTTTAACTTTTGACTTTTCCTTCACCTCTGACAAACAAAACCCCTCTAAAGTAACAAACCCCAATGATGCCAATTTAATTATTCCCAAAAATTCCACAGGCTTGATATCTACTCCTTTTGTGTTGAAATCAAATTCTGGAAAGGCAGGTACTTCAGTACCAGGTATGAGCGCTTCTAAAAACACAGATATTTTGTAAGGTATCTAAATATCTAGTAATATTGCTTTCAAATGAGCTTTACGTACAGTTGTTGCTTGCTTTTATAGCTGGTAGTCTGTAAATCTTGGAAGACCACATTCTTATTTCATCCATGCTCCTTGCATCCATGGAGCTGAGAATGCTCCACACAGCTGAAATGGTAAATGGTTTACTAGATTTTGAGTTTTGCGCACACATACACACACATGTAAAATTGCTTTTATACATGTAAAAGTAACAGCTATAGTCTACTGATGAAGAGAATGTTATACTAGGCTCTAACCATTACTTTTCCACAAAGCGTCAAAATCTTTTTTGTGAATCCGAAGTTCTTCAAAGGCCTTTAAAACAAAATATCCAAGAGAGGAAAGAAAAAGAGAGGTCTTTGCCTGGATAAATGAGTGATTGAAGATGGGGAGGGGAAAATTAAAATAAAATACAATAATAATAAAATAATAATAAAATAAATAAAGTAAAACAAAGTAAAGTAAAATAAAATAAAATAAAATAGCTGGCCAGTTTTTACAGGGGAATGATGATTCCAGTGGAGCACATCAGTCTTGCATATTTAACATATCCAGATACAATCTGGAAAAGGGTGAGACCAGTACAGCTACAGCATCCATTGAGACAAAGCTATTCCAATTAGTAAGGGCACAGGCAAAATGTGATAAACTGTGAAAGTATTGCATGAGATGAGTGATTGGGCTAAAATTCAGTGTAGAGTGATCCACATGAGAAAAAACATCCTAAATTTGAAAGTGATAATGTCCCTCCTGAACATTACAGCTCAAAAGAGGTCTTGCAGTATGAGAGTTTCTTGAAGGTGTCAGTTCAGTACGCAGCAACGGTTAAAGAAAAAAAAAAGTTTTAAAAAGCAATCAAAAAACTTAGACTTTTTTTTTTTTAGTTGAGAGAAGAACAAAACAGAAAACAACCCTGTGCCCAGGCAGAAGTCTATGCTTCGCCTAACACTGCACACAAATCTCACAAAAGATATACTAGAGAAGATCCAAAGAATGACCAAGAATATGGAACGGCTTCCATTTGAGTAATATCTGAGAAAGTTAGAAGCCTCCAACCTGAAAGAGAGATGATGATTGAGTGCCACGAGAAGAACACCTAGGAACTGACAGTTTGTTGTCTCTTCCAACAGAAGAACCAGAGAAATGAAATGAAACTGGTAGAAATCAGATTCAGAACAAACAAAAAGTATTTCTTCACAATAATGAAGTGGTCGCTTGTCAGAGCACACAGTGGACAACATTTCTTGCACAGCCTCAATGGGAAACAGGGTAAAAGCTTGGATAAGACACTTTTTTAGGGTTACTGAACAGACAGAAATCACACCCTGCTCTGGAAATGCCCAAGCTAAGCACAGGTGGGATTTCTCAGGGACACATTAAGTTTAGCCCATTCTTACTCTTTATCTCCAGGCACCACAAACAGCTACTGCTAAAGCAAGTAGTCAACAATCTGACACAGTGGGCCATTCTTCATTCTCACCCAAAGCTGCTCAGGGTATCTCTTTCTTTTGAGGCTTTACCTGTTAAACGGAGAGGCAGTTTAATTCATTGGTCACTTGCACACTAGGTCATCCAGTAAGAGTGGATTGGGACTCAGCCTGGTTTTAGATGTCTAAGTTTGAATACAGGTTAACTTAGGCAGATTAACTCCTGCCAAAGATAAGCAACCAGCAGCAATTTTACAGCATTTACCAACAACATAAAGCTGTTCAGGACACTCAAATATAGAGGTTCTACTGCTTAAATACAACCTTTTGTTAGATGAAGGCCTACAATGACAAGAATTCAACTAGCCAATACTGCATTTCAGGCTACTGAAATGAAGTTGTTAACAAGGTGCAAAAAATGGCACTGCTGACAATGAAGAAACTGATTTTTTTTAAAGTAAGATATTTCCTATAAAACTTCTAACAAGCATAATGTGCAATGTAAAAGGCAAAAGCATGTGTATTGTGATGGGCTTCTCCTTGTACAAATGAAGTGGAATGCATGAAACCCTGAAGAAGCATCCAAAAGAGAAACAGCTATTTTTATAGCTTTAAAACATCCTAAAACCACCTATGTACCCTTTGCGAGTGCAAGATATAGATCATGTTTTTAGTTCTTCAGCAGTCTTGCCTCTCTTTGGATACTTCTCACGGTATGTCAGTCCTACTCGCTGAACCTAGAAGTGACACACTGCCCAAGTAAATCACTCAGGTGGTTGGAGAAGAAGGGGTTTTCAGCTTTAGTACACCCACAAAATAACAGCTTTAACTTTTCCTGAGGTTGTGTAGGAAGATACTAATGAGGACTGCAAAATATGGAAAGCGTCTATTGCATCCAACGGTTCTAAGATTTAAGACTTCACCAGCTTGCAGAGACTGAGAAGAAAATCTGTGTGAAACAGCTCCATGCCACAGCCCTGCTCCAGTAAGTTGGCTTTCCACTGGCAGGCACTTGCAGCAACACACAAGTTGCTGCAGAGCCCAGCCCAGCTTCAGAACTCTGCTATAAAAATGCTGAAAAATTAAAGTGAGGTAGCCTAGAGGAAGCAAAAGAGAAGATGGCAAAGAGAACTGGAAATTACAGCAACAAGGCTGCCATGACTCCTACTCCTTTCTGCCCTGCTTTTAAATTGAGAAAACATATCAGTTGAATAGTTACCAACCACCACATGTTGCTATAACACTAATTTAATTAGAGATGGTGAGCTACAGTCTCCTAAGGCCTACCTCACTAACTGCAGAGTTGATTCTGCCACACTTACTCATGGTGCACTTACTGTACAGGGAATTCAAAAAAAGTAAAAATAAAAATTAAGTGGATGACTCAGAGAGTAAGACATGATATTGTTTACCATTCAGAGCAGCAGAATTGCAATTAATTTATTTACACACTATGAGAATTGTGACAAACGTATTTACTGACAACATAACTGTGGGGTATTTGAAAATAGAATTTAGAAAATATTACAAATGTTTGTGATAGTACCCACACGGCCATGCTGTGGGAATTCTGTCTGCAGCAATGGAAAATTGCTTCAGAACTTCACAGAAGAAAGAAGCATTAATTGCAAAGATAAGGTTGAACTAAGTAAAATAACCCAGACACACCCCATTACCTTGTCCACTTTGATAGTAAATACAGTAAAATATTGATTTAGAAAGCCTTAAATCATTTGCAAACCACCTTCATGCACAGTTAAGAACTAAACAACAGTTTGTTCAGATAGAAAGGCCTTCAGACAGTAAGCCACTTCACACATGCCTGTGCTTCATTACTTCGAATGATTTGATTAAACTTAGTAAAGATGTTGATAACACATACTATTCCTATGGTATTATCATGCTACATTAAAAAAAAAAAAAAAAAGTTAGGTTTCAGCCTGTGTTGTCCTCATCAAGTCTGTATTAGATATAAGTTCAGGAGTTAGACAAAAATCATCTCTTAAATTAATAGATTTGGCTAGGAACTTTTAGTACTGTAAAACATTTTAGGGCTTTTTTGAGATGTTTTTTGTTGTTGTTTTGGGGACTGTGAATTCTATGTATCATAGCTCATATCTGAGAAGATAAAATTGAACAGAATCAACTTAAGCAGAATCTGTTCTTCAATTGCATTTCCTTCTTAGCATTACCTTGACAGTGATTGGTCTAACTTAGAACTTTGGGTTTCAAATTCATTAAAATACTACTCTTGGGTGCAAGTTACAGGCAGATAACAGACAAATAGGAATTTACTTCAAGTTAATTGCTAGCAAATATAACAGCAATATCCTTATGAAGGCTATAGTTTAAATGATTTGAGTTGAAGAGCCTACGGTAATTAAAAACAAGATGGCACATACATCATTTAGCAAAAGCAAAGATTTTATATGCTTGGGAAATTGAAAAAAAATAATTTAGAAACAAATTTAGATGCCACAGTGAATCTACGTGACTGAGATCTACCAAAGTTGTGTTAGGCAATTAAAACAGATGAAATACT
Source organism: Anser cygnoides (assembly GCF_040182565.1). Lineage (NCBI taxonomy): Eukaryota > Metazoa > Chordata > Aves > Anseriformes > Anatidae > Anser > Anser cygnoides. Next base: position 79,744,240 of record NC_089875.1, read on the forward strand.
TTAATTTCTCAAATACATTGTAATTTCCAACTGAGAAGATGAAATTAAACTGATCCCAGGAAAAGTTTAGACATAGAAATGTTTCCCAACCTACTCAGGAAGCTTATAGTGAGGGTAACAGCCTCATTTAGCACAAAAGTCTCAGCAGTGAATAGATGTTACTAGAACAACAGAATTTATTTGGTCCAAATGCAAAGATCTAACATTTTTAAATGTCACCTGGGAGAAGGATTTCTAAATAAGCAACCATTCCAGGTCGTAATAGCATGTCAGAACTAGAGGTCCTTACAGCTACCCCTAAAATGTGTTAGGGAGAGCCTTTTCGTCTTTATGACTTACGTAACAAGACCTTGGAAACTGTTTGCTTCATACAATCTTTCACACCTCAAGAATTTGTTTATAAAAATCAGTTTTCTAACCTTACGCAGAAATGATGCAACATATTACAAAATAAGAACAATCAGCACTGCTGTGTACACAGGAAGATATACTCTGTTGACAGGGAGGAAAGAGAACAGGAAAAATTCTGAAAATAAAATGCTTAAAAATCAACTGTGACAATTAAAAGTACGAAGACTGTAAACAAAATTAGTATCTATTAGGTTAATTTCAAAGAAAGATTCTCTTAAGAAGTGAATGTGATCATTGTGGGGAAAAAAAATCAGGATATAATTGACATTTTAAAATCTATTCTAGTTAATTGATATAATCCTGTCAATCCAGATAACATGGAAAATGTACATCTGAGAAAAAAATAATCTAGTCCTATGACTATAAATCCACTCAAACGAAAAATAAGGAAGGAGAAAGGAGTTGTTCTGACTGGAAAACCAATGCATTTTGTACAAGAAAAGCTTGATGTTACATAATCACCTGCCAACACTGTAAATGCCTACTAACAAAGTCATGCAGTAACATTTCATTTTGCTCCCAGAGGGGAAAAAAGAAAAAAAATATATCTTTTAATTGGAAATCACTTAGCTTGCTAGAGCTATCACAATTTACATATACTCAGTAACTAAACCTCCTTGTCTCACTGCAATAGACTGAGACAAACAGCAAATTGCAGCATGTCATACAGAAAACTTTGCCTATAATGCTGTTTGTTACTTAAGAAAATAATTCATAAAAATGTGTTTATTTACTATTCTTTACATGAATCTTTAAGGGTAAGAAGCTGACTCCTGTGTTCCCTAGCTCATTTTGAAAGAAGAAGAGGTCCTTCAGTAGATGGTGTAAAGAAAGGAAATTGAAAATCCTAGTCCTCAAGTGCTTAAACTGTCAACTTTGTATTTTTTCTATGAAAAAAAAGGAAGAAAGTCATACACACAGAGTATTTTTGTATCTAAATGATACAAACTCCCAAATCAGATGTTATACTTAGGACAGGCAGTTGGACTCAATAACCCTTGTAAGTCCCTTCCTACTGAACTATTCTAATTTCTAATTTAAACACTCATGTTTCAGCACAGCTGAAACTACAAGACTAACTATACCAGCTGGAAGCCAGGATGGCACGCTGTTACCCCTGGTGCTGGTCAAAGCTCAGTATTTGATGAAGCTCAGGTCCCTGTCTTGTCTTAGAAAAGCAAATGAAGAATTTACCCCAGATTATAACCCCAAAGAAAAATTGATAATAAAAACCAATGTCTGACATTCACCACTCTTTTACATACAATGGCTCCAACTCTCATCCATTTGTAACGGGACACACAGTCATCCTGCTAAAGTGTTAAAGTTTCTGTTGCAGTAAAACAAGAAAATAAATGGCAATTTGAAAAGAAACATGCTGCTCGGCTGATTTGTTATTCTCATCAAGAAAGTACAATCTCAGCAGTAGCTCCATTTAAATCAAAATAGACAAAGAACATGTAGAAAACCGTATGCGGGATCTGTAGGAAGCAAATATCCCGTCTCTTGTACAAGCTGTTTTTAGAGAAGTGGCAAAAAAGAAAACAAAAATAAATATTCATGCTGACAGAGCCTTGAGTACAATTGGGCATACTTCTTGGGAATCTATGCGATCAGAAGAACTGGACGGCAGCCACCCCAGAGAGAGCTGGGGGCAGGCTGGTATATTAATCAAATCTGTGAGCTACAGTAACCTGAAGCTACGAAAGGCAAGTTCTTTGTGTCACATTGATGTATAGCGTTGTCATCTCAGTTTTATTCACGTAACTCCAACATCTGATGTTCTCAGAATCCTATCCCCTGCAGTTCTGTGCTTACATGAAAAAGTCTCTCAAAAATCAGTGAAAGGTAAATATATCTTGGCAATGACTTCTGCACAGTTAGAAAGACCACAAGGTTCTTCCAACAATTCCTCCAAGAAAATCCAGGAAAACTAAGGGTAGAACTCACCTTATGTAATTTTAACAGCTAAATACGAAGCACTTAAGTCTAGTCTTTATGACCAGTGGAGAGAAATCTGGCACTTGCATATGGTGATTCATCTCATCCTAAGTAAGTCTTCTACCCTCCTTTGTCATCCTCTGGAGATGTCTATTTCTCTTCCCTGACTCTAAATGAAAATTGCCGTCATTCTCCTATATCTTAGAATATGAATGCTTGGGTAGCTCAAATTAGACAAAATTTCCCTAGATATAAAAACATTTATAATCCCAGTTTAACTATTATTTTTTAATCAACCTGTGTTTTTTTTTTAATGACTACATATTATATTCCCGATTCTAGTCACTTTTTCACCATGTTTCTGCAGAATAAATCTAATAAATCAAATCTAATTTCTCAATTTTTAACAAAGCTTTTTGTCCATTAATAATAGAAATTGTTTGACTGATTTCATAAAGCAAGAGTTTCATATTTATAGCCAATACTTGAAGTTTGAAGAATATGTCCTACCAAATTATAACAGTTTGGGGGCAGATCAAATTACCAAATGCTGCATAAATCATTTGGTATTTTTAGTAGGAGAGATTTATGTAGCAATTATTAATCTGATCTACTATAAAGCTTTTTTTTTTCTTTGCCAAAAGGCATTAAGATTTCAATTTGCAGTAACCATTCAGCAAACAGCAAGTAACTCAATTGGAAGTGACAAGCTGAGTCACTGCGCCCCAAATCTCAAGGTCAATAAATAAGTGACTAAGGTAGAAGCTGTTCCTACCACACCACTTAAACACGGTACAGCTGCCCACTCTATGATGTTTCTGTACACTGAATACAAATAGCTCTGGAAGGAATGCATTTCACAGGTCTCAAGGAATCGTGTGGCACGCTTATTAAAATATTTCAGCTAAGCCAGAAGATCAGTCCTGCAGTATATCTACCACCAGCAGGTATATGTAGCACTCACTGGAGCTAGAGAGCTCCCAAATCCCTCTTTATCTTTGCACAGAAGTAAAGGGAAGGGGCAAAGGGAAAAAAACAGCGCTAAGCAATCTTTGTGACAGCAGGCCAGGGCACCACGAAAAAGCAATATTAACAGCTACCACAGTCCAAAGTCTGCATGAGCAGAACACAGAAGCATGCAGACAAGCTCAAAAAATGAGCAATCAATTGGCTTAAAGTCATCACGATAAAAATAATATCAAGGTAACAATATTTCTTTCTTAAGTATATAGAATAATTTACTCAATTCTGACCAAAAAAAAAAAAAAAGAGACAACTCCAAAGGAGATGAAAATTATGCTCAAATAATTAGGGATACTGAAAAGTTGCTATACACTGTATTACTATTCTAACAGAACACAAAGGTCACCATAATGGTGCTTGTAGCAATACAATTACATTGTAGGCAAAATATTAAATAAACCTGCTTTGTTACAGAAAACAGACCTTTAAATTAATTTCAGCTTTAGTTTCCAAATATCAACAGAATGACTCACACTTTAAAAAAACAACACCAGTCAACTAAAGAGCTACAGACAGTCCAACATTTTGAACAGATATACTGTGATGAAGGTTGGTAGCTTTGCCTCTTACAAAAAAAAAAAAATGCTTTTTCTATTAGAAATCTCAATTTTTCAACTACTCCACCTTTATCATGTGGGTTCAATTTTCCATGCTGAGCATCTGATTTAGTCAGGTTTCGCAAAAAATATTTTAACCTTTACATTTCAGGAACATTTGCTTCTGAAAACAAGCTTTATTACACTCAAAACATTACTACAGGCTCTGAGAGGAGAATAAAATTACCAGTCCTCTTTGAGAATAACTGTTTACATTCCTATAAAAATTCACTCTCAAGCTGATTTAAATTTATTTATCAAGCTGATTTATATTTATTAAGATTTAAATTTCCTTTTTCTAAATGCCCAAGTTCTTAAAAAAATAAAAAAAAAGAAAGAAACTTCATCATGGGAAAAAAAAAAAAAGACTAAATTATTAATAATGTTAAAAAGGACTTAATTATGTCCTTGATATTTCTATTTGCATTTCTTTCCTATCGTAGGTATGTGGATATTTAAAGTTGTATACTCTACCAGATATGCATTAATACTGAATTTTCCTCCAGGCTCAAATTTACAGTTTATTCAGTATGGTGTGGATAACCATTCTCCCTTCTACACTTGGAGTAACTTTCAGTATTATTGTAAGAAAAGAAAAAAAATAAATCTTTGGACTTACTCGGAAGTAGTCACTACAGGCTGCCAGGACTGCCTTATGCGCATGGAATTTCTGCTCTTCAGCAATAAGGGTGATATCACAAAGTATGCCATCACTTCTTTGCTGGTTCAGGGCTGCCAGGACAGCATCGTTATGGGAGCTCGACTGACAAAGCCTCTGACCTGTCAGCATTTCCTGAACGCTGAGAGGAAAAATGGAAAAGATTTTATCAATAAATGTAGGAAACAAGTAGATTCTATCAGCAATATAGAACAACTTTTTCTAAGGTTGTTCGACAAATCTTGGAAAGAAAGTCGTGAACCATATCATGCAAAAACTTTTCATGGTACATCCATCACAAGAAAAGCTCAGTCTAACAGTATTATGAAATCTGATTACATACTCAGATTCAAAAATCTCAGCTGTTCTCATTTTCATTTGCTTCTGGATCTCAGCGGGACTCACAGAATTAACTCAAAATCATTGTAGAGCTAAATGAGAAGAACAAAGCCCTAGGTCAACGGAGTGACAGAAAAACAACTCTTGAGTACCTCAAATCGATGCATTAGTGGAAAGGAGCACGCATCTGTGTAACCAGCCCTACTCAAAAGAATGAAGACTCTTGGTCTCAGGTGGCCTGTTTAAGCCTGATACTGGACTACTGAAAGTTTTCAGACGATTTAAGGTCATTCACATTTATGAAGCCTTTTTCACACTCAGGCCTTCCACCGCCTCCAAATATCTCCTTGCATGAATGCAGGACTTCTGTCATCCGGCCTAGGATTGTCTGATTTTGGCTTCCTTAGAAATCAGACAAGAGGAGAGGGAATATAACTGCAGATACATTTTTATGTGCAAACCCAGTCATAAATAAATACAAATAGAAACAAACCAAAAAAATCTGCAAAGCCTCTTTGGGATGAAACAATGCAGTTCATCTGAAATCTGTGAGACTTCACCAACTCATATTGCCTGAGAATCTAGGTCTTTATAGAAGATGAATTTACAGAGAGTCATTCAAGAATAAATCAAAGGGAAGGTATAAAAAAAGAAATTTGATTACAAGATAAATAAGCTCTCATCTTTCCACTAAAATCACACAGTTAACTACATATGCAAGCTATGGCGGCAGCTGTGTGGCTGCTATATTCTTCATTCCCATCAACACTCGCTTTCTGTACAATATATCCCACTCCCACGCTTCGGGCTTCTGCAAACTAATGCAGACTTGCCTTGCACACCATTTGCTTTAATCTTATCTTTGAAAAAAAGACAAAAGCTAAGGTGTTATTTCTGGAAGAAGGATGGCTAAAATAGATTTACACATTACACACACAGGAGAACAGCCTGTATCTGAATTTCAACACCTTCTCTAATTGTTTAGGTTTCACATGTGGACACACCCTACATTTCAAAATAATTCATTCAAATGAAACTTTGTCCTCAATTCTTCCATTTGTGGAACCCCAACGAAATTCTAATGGATAATTGACAAGAAATCTAACTTGTTAAAATAAAATGTAACTGTGATTGTGAAAATGTAATTATTGCTAACAATTTTTCCCTTCTGCAACTTTTATAGCAGGGTGACTGAATCAAATGGATGCATTGTTTTTGGCAAGCAATGTTACTAGTTCAACTTGCTGTATTAAAAAAAAAAAGGAGAAGAAGAGAAACTCTTTCTGCAGTCTTCATCAGCAACAATAAAGAATCTTTAATCAATGGTAAGCTATCAGTTTTGTTACTGATTCTCACAGAACTGAAGAATACAGTGAAGTCTGCACAACCAGGTTTTCCCCTTCCGTATTAACTGGAAGAACTTTTTCTTCCTAAGGGAATTGAGGATATAATAAAATTGGAAGATTAACTGTGCAAATATTATAACCTAATTATATCTACAGGTGGTGTCTCTTTACTTCTTTTTATAATTAGTCTCTCTCTCAATGTTGTGAATTGTTTCTTCATTCCTCTTACTTTTCTCACAATCATCTGGAAGTTAATGCATCTCATGTTGTAGATAAGGACTATTTCACTCAGTAGAAAACAGTTTGAAAAGACAAGGCACAAGGGTAATTTTTGTGTGGAAATTATATATACATTAATACCTGCATGGTTTTAAATTCAGTTCAATCCTAATCCTTTTTCCAGTTGAATGACTGAAGTTAAAAATCAATTGCCTGTATCCCTTCTGTTAATAATGTATGAAGAATGTATACACATGCAAGGTAATTTAACTGTAATTTATAAGTGAAAATGCATCAATTCACTAAACATTACATGGCCACATTGTATTGATGCTGTGAGTACTCAACAGCTACAAAATGCAAGGATTTCCTGATTCTCTCCTGCTGCAGAGGCATGCCAGGGAAAAGGTAACAGAAGTGGAACGGTAGAATACCCTAATAATATCCGGCAGACCTCTGAGATCCCAGATCAGCCCAAAAATGTTAACTACTCTGCAAAATAGAGCAGCAGTTGAACCTACCAGCATATCAGACTAGCGCAAGGTTGTGCAGAAAAGCAACTAGACGAATACATTCTATTGAGTATTTTTCCCTCAAAATGCTCCCAGAAATTACTTAAATCATAAATATCAACTCTCTGATGAGACAACAGGCAATACAAATAAATAAATGAGAAAGGATAGATTGGTAAGTATATATGGGTGACTAAGACTCTGTAAGAGGGAAAGAGACAGAATGTGAGATTCTGGAAGGCTGAAAGATGAATTTGGAGAGAATGCTTGAAATGGCTTCAAAAAACTGGAAGAGTAACGTATGTCTTGAATATATGAACAGTAAAAACATCAAAAATCAACAGGCACTAACAGCTACATAAATGTAAAACGGCAGTTGCTTCCACAATCAAAAATTCCAAGTATAGACAAGACCATAAACAAGATAACATATGAAGAGACTGAGACCCAAACCAATCCCCAGCATGCTTCTCTTTGCTTTCTAGTTGCCATTTGCCTCCAGCAATCTCTTGCAGATTATAACATGGATATGAATTAAATAATGACTAATGAACAAAAACATTAATTTCACATTTTACTATCTGCTAATTAATGCTTTGCTAAACATCACACTAAATGTGAACAACTTCCTACACTCTACCAAGTACTATACCTCAGGCACCTCTCAGATGGCATTTTTCAGTTTTGCTCTTCTGAATATCAAAGCTTATAATCCTGTAGAGAAAGCCGCAAGCATTCCAGCTAGAGAGAGAGAAAGGAGAGGCACATTAAAATTCAAAGCATACACAGCCTCAGCCTAAAAGATCAATACTTTTAGGAGATGCAATTCCAAAGCAACTTTTTTTCAATTTTATTGCAGAAAGAACATCATGTGGACTAGGTGCACGTGAAATTTTTTTGGCTAGACTGATTATAGCCTGAAAGTGGCCTTTCCTCTAGTCTTTCCTAGGAAGTCACATCCTACCACCTGAACTTCCTGCACCTGCTGCCTTTGAGGTATGTGTCCTTTCTGCAAACTCAGAATCAAGTATTATAAGTATTACCATAACAGGGCAGAAGAGGGGGGAGAGAAGAGACTTCCCAACAAAACAATTTTTAGAATAGGCCAGAAGCACTTACTGCTATTTGCCTACTTCCCTAAATATTAAACAGCTATGAAAATCTCACAGCACAATCTCACAGTCCTTTGTAGGGTCTAAGAAGCTTTGCCATTCAGCTAAACTAATGCTTTGACTATATTAATTTTCCCTAAAGACACAACTGGGAGGCATAAAGGAGGAAGAGGTATACTGTGTATATTCCAAAAGGCAGCTTCCACTTCCCCCATCATGACAACTCTTGATCAACTAATTAGTGCTTTGACCAAGTACCACCATCAACCTGAATATAAGCAAACCTGGCAAATACTAACAGTAAAGTACGGATGGACAGTATGATCAGACTTAATAAACTCTGTATTATTCCAAAAGGCAAAAATATTAAAATGACCGTATCAACTAATCTATGCTGCTTAATGACTACTGAAAGTTGCTTCTATGACAGAAAGGGTAAAGGATGTTGTAACAGAGAATTATTCCCCCAAGTTGTCAAACCATTACAGATATCACACTGGTCTCCCAGTACCTGAATAATGTGACGTTTTCATCTCTCCCAGTTGCCATGCATGGTCTGTAAAATCAGTCATCTTTAATAAAAACTTTGTCTGCTTTCCAGTTACAACGATGCCCTATTCCAGGTGCTATCAGGGGTGTCTACTGAAATCAATACTGAAACACCACAAACACATTTAGGAAGTATTACTAATCAAACAAAGTACAAATAATCCAGTTCTTTACTTATGGTAATTTGTCCTCAGTTTTGTCCTTTAATCTTACATAGACTGGCAGCTTTACTTTGAAAGCCACTACAATGACTTCAGGGAGACCCCGTAAGAGATGCATGAAGGCAGAATTAATCCATTAGCCATTCCCCAGGTAACAAACAAACAACCTGCGAGAAAGGAACATTAATCCCATTCCTATTCTCCTGAATTACAATTCTTCATTATACAGACAAAATTGCAGTTCCTACTTGCCAGAGAGGCCCAGTGATGTCTGCCTTTCTGCAAGTGCTGTCAGCTGCTCCACAGCAGCAGAAGAAACAAGTAATATCATGCAAGAGTTATAAATAGAGGTTGACAACTTTGTTCAGATGGATTTTCTTGAAGACAATAGACACAACATTCTCAAGAATTCTCTGCAGACTTCGAGTCCTTACGGCAAGCCACAGAAGAGTAACAGCCACTTGTCTGGAACACAAGTCCTATGAAGAGTAGCTGAGGGAACTGGGGTTGTTTACTCTGGAGAAGAGGATGCTCAGGGGAGACCTCATTGCTCTCTGCAACTGCCTGATAGGAAGCTGTGGGAGCTGGGGGTCGGCCTCTTCTCACAGATAACTAGTGATAGGACTAGAGGGAATGGCCTCAAGTTGCACCAGGGGAGGTTCAGGTTGGAAACTGGGAGACATTTCTTCTCAGAAAGAGCAGTCAGGCATTGGAACGGGTTGCCCAGGGAAGTGGTGGCATCACCATCTCAGAGGGTGTTCAAGGAAAGGTTGGACGTGGCGCTTAGGGACATGGTTTAGTGGGTGACATTGGTGGTAGGGTGATGGTTGGACCAGATGATCTTGGAGGTCTTTTCCAACCTTAATGATTCTATGATTCAGTTGAAATATAATTGTGTGTTTAGTTAGGTGTAACGTAGTTTTCCTCCATCTCATTCTCAAAAATAACCTGGTATAGGCACCTGCAATATTAACTACATCCTGAACAGCTGAAGTATCCACAGAAAGAACTCAAGGAAAACAGTGTTGGATGGCAAAATTTTAACTGATATAACAGGCAGTACAATCAACACATGATATTTCAACTTCATATATCAGGTATAAAAGAAAAATAGGTTTGAATATAATAGTTAAAAGAAAGGTACACTACTTCATCTGCTTATTTAAACAATATTTGCATCATTTGATGCAATTCACAGACAATTAAGTATTCATTACAATAGAGAAATTTGAGAATCGGAATGTCTTCAGGTTTTTTTTCCTTTTCCCTAAAGCCTATATGCTGAGCAAGAGGGTGAGTTCATCAAGAACTGCCAACAGCTCTGTTGGATACTTAGTAATTTGGCTCACACAGTGCTTCTCAGCAATCATGGAATCATACAATCAGTAAGGCTTTGGGCAACCTGGTCTGGTGGGAGGTGTCCCTGCCCATGGCAGGGGGATAGAACCCCCTTGGGTTGGAATGTGCCTTCCAACCCAAACCATTCTATGATTCTGTGAAATAAGTAATATATATATATATAATAATAATAATAATATATATAATATAAGTAATATAATAATTAATATATATATATACACACACACACAAAACACCTGCGTAAGAATAAAGAACATAGCTTATTGGTTTTCTAGCCACTGCCCAAGTCTAAAGCAATCCACCTTGACATCATGTCTGAAGAAAATTATTTCCTTCAGTCACAGGGGATCAGAACCTTATACTTTCTAAAGAATAGAGAAAGAAAAAAAAATAAAAAAAAATCAATGCTTCTTCTATGAGATCAAATTTCAGAAGAGAGAAAAAAAAAAAAATCTCTCTCTAATGCTCCCAGACAACCTGATGACATTTTCAAGGGGGCCTTCAGCAAGGTTTGCCAAAAAGCATCTAGGATATGCTGCCTTGGTTTTCCACGTTGGTTGGTTGACTTGCTTTCATGGCACTCCACAATGAGATCCAGAGGCAGCACATCAGCCTAATTGGGCCCGTGAGGCTACTAAGTACTTTCTCTCAACTTCTGTCCCTCTTGTGATCTGAAGTCAGCATTAGAGAAACAGAGCCCAGTAAGATGTTAAACTTCTTGATAAAAAACACATCAAATTTCAGCAGGCCACCCTCCTTCCTACTCATCGTGGCACAGTAGGAACAAGCATTCATGTAATGATGAAATCCCCTGAAACAGCAGAGCTCAATTCACTTTATTTTTTATTAAGCTTGAGTAGAAAAATGGGAAATATGAATAGATCTTTCTTCTCCACCATCTCCAATTTGCCAATTTTTAAAGTTAAGATGTGTCCAACAGGCTTGATATAACTGGCAACTGCTAGAAATTCCTACAACAGCCAGGGCCTGGTAAGGGAGAAATTCAAGCTTACGTTGACATTTTCCAGAGATCTAAACTCTCTGGTCCACAAAAAAAAGCAGCGCTTCCACCTGTTGTATGGATATGCTTTGTCTTTTTTTATTTTTTCCCTGCTTCAAATAGCTGGATCCATCTTTTTTTTTTTTTTTTTTTAAATGTAAACTAACTTTCACTGGTACATAAGGAAAGTCTTTGTGTTAGGATGCTTAAAACATACTATTGTCATTCCATTTAACTACTTCAAGTAATTAAATTGGTTTAAAAGATTAGTTTATAAATTTAAGGATAAGACTTTCAGTTTAAATGGAAAAACTTTAATTCTACCTAAATCCTTCTGTTCTAGTGAAATACTCCATTATGCTGGAAAGATTAACAAGAAAAATATAGGCCAAACAGAAAACACTCTCTGGATCCAAGGTTTGAGACACACCCTGAATTTGCCATAAAACAGTAGGTTTTTTGTTTTGTTTTTTCTTTGTTTTGTTTTTTTTTTTCTTTTTATTATTTCTGAGACAGTTACTTCTTCCAAGTCTATGTCAAGGATTAGTAACCACTGCTGCTATTATATTACACAACTAATTTTTATTTTGCTTCTTTTGCTTGTTCACAACCTAAAAGAGTGCAAATGTTTCAAGTCAGAAAACCTAGCAATGATCCAGTAAGTTTTGAAAGAATAGAATTTGGTGGGATGGGGGGTGTCAACCTGCAGTTTTTTATGAAAGCACAGTGTATGTAGGGATTTCAAAGATAAGCAGTTCAAAAGGAATCATACTGTCCAAGCAAATGAAAACGTGCAACCGATATATCAAAAAGCTGTTCTGTGGCAGCCTCAAGAAATGTCAGGCTTTCTATAGATTTTTCATCTTAGCCTTACGATGCATCAAAGTAAAAGGTAGTTTGACGCTCAGGAAATCCTGAAGCACTGTGCCATTCAGCTGCATCTGTAGCATATTGTCAGGCTATGCTTCTTCTCTAATCTAAATTAGCACTGTAGTTCAGGAGTTAATTGTCCAAAGATTATTTAAAAAAATAGTATTTATTTAAGCGCTATTTCCTACCTTAATTTAGTTGACTATAATATTGATTTGGAAATATTACATACGATGCAATGGGCATTTGGAGCAACATATGCGAGCAGACTGCTGAGAACCTCTGGAGATGTCTGCAAGTAGAATAAAGCAGCTATTGCTTCGCCCCGCCAAGGCAGCCCCTGTTGCTTCAGACAGACACACAGAGCAACAGAAAGACTGGCTTCTCTTTCCGGGAAGATCTAGGTTCTTCATCTCCTAACAAAGGATGAGGCAAGAAACTTTGGGAACTGTGGAGTCCTTTACACTAGGACCACTCAAGAAGGCCTTCACCTTTCAGTTTTTCACAAATAAAGTTGCTGATCTAATATTTATCACTAAACCAACAGAATGGCACTGCATTAGCTAAGCATTACTCTACCAAAAACTCCCATAGTGTGAAAAGCCCTCTAATTTTTTAGAAGAGAAAAGCCCCCTTGAATTTTTGCTTTGGAGAGGGCCACCCATTTTTATTTATTTCCACGCTGTCTAAAACAATACTGCCTATCAAAATTCTGTTTTAAACCATCAACGTTAACCAGTCAAACCAGCTAGCTAAACCCTAGAGATTAAAATGTTTACCCCAAAGCCATTTCACATATGTAGCTTGTAGGTTTTTTTCCTAAACAGAGGTTGTCCCCTGCCAGTAACCATTAAAACCTGCCAATTTGTAAACTTCCCCCTAAGTCTGTTTATTGTGAGGATTTTTTTGTTGTTTTTGTGAGCACAGATGATGCATTTTTTCAG